>NW_026652285.1:43936174-44271149 GCF_009828535.3 Hylobates moloch
GCTCAGGCTGGGAGCTGGAGACCGGAGCTGTTCCTATTTGGCCATCTTGGCTCCACCCCCTTGAACAACTTTTAAACAGTGGTCTTCCCCAAGGCTCCATTTAGGTGATCCTTTCATTTATCTTATTCTGTACTCCCTTCCAGAGTAATTTCATACAAAATCATGCCTTGAATACGATCTAAAACTTGATAACACTAAAATGAGCCCTCTTACAAATTTTCTATTTCTATATTCGACCATGTGCTAATGGACTCCAATTAGATGCTTCAATGGCATCTTTAATTTATATGTTTAAACATGAACTCATGACATTCTGCTAAAACCTGCCTCATGTATATTCTTTATCAATGAACACCACCATCATGAATTTATCAGTGATTAAAATAGAAATCTGTATGTCAGTAGCCTCCCCTCTGATACTCACTTCCCCACTCATTATCTAAAGGTCACCTAGTCCTGCTGATTCTAGTTTCTAAATATGTCTCAAATCTGTTTTCTCCTGTTTGTCCCTGTTACCAACTGTTTTAGTTCATGCCTTGATTTTTTCTTGCTGCATTACAACAGCATCCTTCTAATAAGCCTCATCACACCCAATCATATCTTCCCATTTGCCTCCCTAGAATTAATGCAAACTTTCCCCTATACCATTGTCACTTCTCTCCTTCTGGCAATGGCTGGACTTGACCTGGATAAAGAGTGGCTCAGTAGCCAGGAATGAGGATTGAGGGCCTGGAAGGAGGTAGCTGGCTGCTACCTTAGGCAACAGAAAGAGTAACTATGGGTCAAAATAATCGGTGTGGATTCCTTCATGACTGTCTCAATCTGTGGATAGTTTCGAAGACAGTTTTGTGGCCAGTATAGACAGGAAAAGTCAAAGAAAAGAAAGAAGGGGGCAAATAAATATTTAAAAGGATAAATGTAATCTTCTCTAAAAATCATTATATTGATTTTTAGTGTTCCAGGCAGATCATAATTCTCACTTAGTGTTTTCCCCCCAAAGGTATGAAGTTAAGAATGTTGGCTAAAGGCTAAACAATTTCTCAGTTAAAAATTGCAGAACAAAACAGCCCTTTTATGGATCAAACACTATGTTTGGGAAAAATCCTTTTGACATCTGATAAAGAAGTAAAAACAACTCTCCTAAGATGATGATCTGAGTAGGTGCCTCATGGACTTCATAAAGTGAGGTAAGCATAACCAGTTAAATTAGAATTATTCTTAGCCTAGCTTCTCAGATAGTGTAGATAGCAGGTAAGGAAAGTGAGGAGAGTAAGGAAATGTGAAAACATGTTTGGGTAGCTCATCTTAAAATCAAACATATTTAGGAAAGGAGCAGCCTATGAGAAGTCAAAACAAATGTGGATATTGATCCTTAACAAGTGCTTGAGAAAACAGACTTGAAGAGAAAGCCTGGAAAACACAATAAATGATGAGAAGAGAAGCAAACTAAAATATATTGGAAACCAACCCTCTGGCAGGCACATTTCACGGTATTTTAGATTTGCCTCTCTCTTTCTCTCTCTCACCATTTACAATGCTATTGAGATACAATTGACATTCAATAAACTACACATATTCAAAATATATAATTTGATGAGGCTTAACATGCATATATAAGCATGACATTATCACTATAATGATGATAATGTGCATTTACATCATTCCCAAAAGTTTTCTCCTTCTCTGAAATCCATTCTTTCCAAGGAACCCACTTAGATACATAAGTATCCAATCTATGAGATGTATGCTTGTAAAATAAAATTAATTAGGCAATCTATAAATATAGAATAGGGCTTGTATGTACCACCTCTAATAGCGAAATTGCTGAACCCAATTCTACCCAAAATAGTAGATACAACATTTTGTTTTCTTTTCCAAATTTGTGATGAATTGTCTTCCATAATATTTGATTTTGCTTTCCTGGGCTCTGTCCCTCTGACATCATTCTGAGGTATAAACTTTCAATTCTATCTGTACACAGAGGTATGCTAATGGTCTTATTTAGTTCACCCAGAAAAGCTTTACAGCATATTCATAGTCCCTGGGGGTCAAAAATCAGCACTCTAATCAGTGCAGTGTAGTGACCTCTTTTTCATTGCATTGGCCAGGATCATTGTTCCCCTAGGTTTCACACTTATCATATCACTGCCAAAACTGAAAGAAGTTTAGAGATAGATATTAAACAGAAAGAAAGGCCATCAAGTTCACATATATTTGTTTACAATGTCCAAGTTCAAAACTAGCAGAGGGAAAAGCTGCTGCTAAAATGTGTAAGAGTTTCTACAGCAGCAAAAGACAAAAACAACCAACAATTATTTAAATGAATAAATATCTTAGTATTATCAAGTACTAAATGTTCTAGAGGAACATTTGTGATGCCCAGTCGTACCAGAAAAAAAGCACCAGACTGGACTTGACTAATGGATTAATTTTTTTTTTTTTTGGTCTTAAATCTAAATTTCTAAGTCTCTGTGATACTCTGAGCAACTCAATGTCTCTCTCTGTGTGTTCTTCCAGGAGTAAAATACTGGCTTGTTCATTAGTCTTGAAAACATAAAAAAATGCTAAGCATACATGTTCTTCCTTTCCTCTATATGACGGCCACAGACCACACCTAAACTCCATTGCACTGAAATATTCTACTGGTTATAGAAAAGATCAGGTCAAAGAATAAAGAAATGAAGGTACTGACCCCTTTCCATGTTTTCCAGGCAAAATAACTTAGATCACAGCCTTCAATGACAGCCGATAAACACCATACTATGGTTTGAACTTACGTGTCCCTTCAAAATTCATATGGTGAAATCTAACCCTCAATGCAACAGTATTAAGAGGTGGGTCCTCTTGGAGGTAATATTTAGGTCATGAGAGCTCCTGCCTCATGAATGGAGTTAATGCCCATATAAAAGAGGCTTCACATAGCATTCATCCCTTTTTCTTTTCCACCATGTGAGGACACAGCATTTGCCCCTTCTGTCATGTGAGAACACAGGAAAATGGGCTATTTTGGAAGCAGAGATTCCTCACTATACACTGAACTTTCTGGCACTGTGATCTTGGACTTCCCAGCCTCCAGAACTGTGAGAAATAAGTTGTTTATAAATTATTCATTCTAAGGTATTTTCTTAAAGCAGCAGGAAAACACTAAGACACACCATGATACGTATTTCTTAGTCATTGGAGAGACAATGAGAGATCATATGATGTGCCAAAATAAACTCCCTGCAGTGATGGATGCTGAAGCAGAACAGATGTGTAGTGTGATAATTAAAGGGCATGGAGTTACCACTGAATAATGACAATGCAGAGTCCAGTGTCCTTGAGCAAACATAGGAGACAGCTAGGGAGTGGTTACAGCAGGCCTTGAGTGAGACTCAGTGCTGAATGGGCTTCAGGTCTGACCCAGCACAGTCCTAGTGGTGGTGATCACAGGGGTGCTTGTGTCAAGTCACCCTCAGCTCTAGGCGACTCAGAACGGAGAAAGACTCTGTTTGGGAAAAAGTAAGGGAAGAGAACAAGTGTCTCTGCCTAGTAATCCAGGTAATTTTTCCAGATCTTATCCAAGACCATCAAGATAGTACCTCCATGAGTCTGCAAGAACTACAGTGTTACTGGGCTTTGTTACTGGGTGCCTCCCAATGCAGATATAGCTTAGATTACAACACCCAAGTCCTTTTGAATATCTGGAAAGCGTTCCCAAAAAGGATGGGTACAAATAAGCCCAGACTCTGAAGACTACAATAAATACTTACCTCTTCAATGCTCAGATACATACACATATCCACAAGTATCAAGGCCATCCCACAAAACATGACCTCACGAAATGAACCAAATAAGGTACCAGAGACCAATCCTAGAGAAACAGAGATATGTGACCTTACAGACAAATAATTCAAAATAGCTGTTTTGAGGAAACTCATATAAATTCAAGATAACACAGAGAAAGAATTCAGAATTCTATCAAATTTAACAAAGAGATTGAAATAATTTTTAAAAATCAAGCAGAAATTCTGGAGCTGAAAAATGCATAAGAGTCTTTTTTTTTTTTTTTTTTTTGAGACAGAGTCTCACTCTGTCACTGAGGCTGGAGTGCACTGGCCCAATCTTGGCTCACTGCAAACTCCGCCTCCTTGGTTCACACCATTCTCCTGCCTCTGCCTCCCAAGTAGCTGAGACTACACGCACCCAACACCACGCCCAGCTAATTTTTTTGTGTTTTTAGTAGAGACGGGGTTTCACCGTGTTAGCCAGGATGGTCTCGATCTCCTGACTTTGTGATATGCCCACCTAGGTCTCCCACAGTGCTGGGATCACCTGAGCCACTGCGCCCAGCCACATCAGAGTCTTTTAATAGCAGACTTGATCAAGTAGAAGAAAGAATTAGTGAGCTTGAAGGCAAGCTATTTGAAAATACATGTCAGATGAGAGAAAAGAAAAAAAACAATAAAGCAAGCCTACAGGATCTAGAAAATATCCTCAAAAAGGCAAATCTAAGAGTTATTGGCCTTAAAGAGGAAGTAGACAAAGAGATGGGGTAGAAAGTTTGTTGAAAGGGATAATAACATAGAACTTCCCAAACCTACAGAATGATATCAATCAATATCCAAGTACAAGAAGGTTACAGAACACCAAGCACATTTGATCCAAAGAAGACTACTCCAAGGCATTTAATAATCAAACTCCCAAAGGTAAAGGATAAAGAAAGCATACTAAAAGCAGCAAGAGAAAAGAAACAAATAATATATAATGGAGCTCCAATATGTCTAGCAGGAGACTTCTTAGTGGAAACCTTACAGGCCAGGAGAGAGTGGCATGGCATATTTAAAGTGACGAAGGAAGAAAAAACTTTTACCCTAGAATAGTATGTCCAGCAAAAATATCCTTCAAACAGGAAGGGGAAAATAAATACTTTCTCAGACAAATGAAAGCTGAGGGATTTCATCAACACCAGATCTGTTCTACAAGAAATGCCAGGGGAATAAGTCAATCAGAAAGAAAGGGACATTAATGAGAAATAAAAAATCATCTGAAGGTACAAAACTCATTGGCAATAGTAAGTACACACAAAAAATAGAATATTATAAGACTGTAACTGTGGTATATAAACTCTTGTGTAGAAAGACTAAATGATAAATCAATCAAAAATAATAAATACAACAACTTTTCAAGACAAAAACTACAGTAAGATACAAATAGAAACAACAAAAAGTTAAAAAGTGGGGGGAGAAAGTTAAGGTGTAGAGTTTCTATTAATTTTTGCTTCTTTGTTTTTTTTTTGAAACCATTTTTATTTACTTATTCATTTTTTGCAGGTTGGATAAGCTCAGAAACCATTTTTAAATTTCTGGTCCATTCATGTGTATGAATAAATACATTATATTATTTATTTGATACATAGTTGTATAAAAAGTCTGGCTATATATATT
The DNA here is from genome assembly GCF_009828535.3 of Hylobates moloch. Classification (NCBI taxonomy): domain Eukaryota; kingdom Metazoa; phylum Chordata; class Mammalia; order Primates; family Hylobatidae; genus Hylobates; species Hylobates moloch. The sequence goes on from NW_026652285.1 coordinate 43,941,601, forward strand.
CTTAGTGCTTAGACTTTCTAAAGAATAAGCCATAAATAGGAAATAAAAAAGAAAATACAAGCAGCACATTGTTAGATGGAAAAATGCTTCAACTCAGCAAGAATACAGAAAAAAGTCAAAGCAAAATAACTTCACAGTATGGTGATACATTTACTGAACTAGCAATCATAAATCAAACTTGAAAAGTCAGTGCTGGCAGATGGGGAGGCAAGTGGTTCACTTCACTTGAGATGCTGATGGTGGCACTGAAAATTGGCTCAGACTTTCTAGTGAACAATCTGGTATAACTGCCTGGAGGAGACAGGAGTCCTGGGACAAATAAGGTGAGTAGGTATAGAGACTGGTATGTTGCTAAGGCAAGAAAAATAGCACTGAGAAAAGCACTGCAACAGGGCCAATTTCAGAGGGATGTAACACATTTCCATAAGGGTTCGGATGAGTTCAGCCACATCTGGGGCATACTGGTCCAGTTCTAGGAGGAGTTTCTGCTTTTTAAACACAACTTTATTGAAGTCCTAGATTGCAAAATACAGGGCAAGAGCAGCGAGTGCATCAGTTATCATAAACACCAATTCAGCATAGTCAATTAGGAAGTGAAAGTGATATATTATTAATGGAGTTTCATGAAATACTGCTCCAGAATATGGAGAGACTGCCAAGTCCAACAGTGAAAGGCCTTCAACCACACTCTTCCAAGAGCTCAGTGGGGACACCACCTCCACCTGCCCGGAAATGAACTCAGCCAGACTGGAGTGGAACAAGGCTGCCTGCACTGTCACCGCCACCACCAGCACAAGGGCCAAGGGAGCTGCCACAATGACTGGGGTGGGCATGCAGCTTTGTTTGTTTCTTTATGCAAACAGTGTTAAGTTGTTATATCAGCTTAAAATAATGGCTTATACTATAGTATTCACAAGTCTCATGGTAGCCTCAAATCCAAAACAGAGTAAATACACAAAAATAAAAAGCAAGAAATTAAATCACATCGCCAGAGAAAATCACCTTTATTAAGACGAAAACAGGAATGAAGAAAAGAAGGCAGAGAAGACTACAAAACAAGCAGAAAACAAATAATAAAGTGGTAGGAGTGTCCTTGCTCATCAATAACAACATTGAATGTAAATGGACTAAACTCTCCAGTCAAAAGACATAGAGTCACTCAATGGTTAAAAAAACAAGATTGAATGATCTGTTGCCTACAAGAAACACACTTCGCCTATAAAGACACACACAGACTAAAAATAAAGGGATGGAAAAAGATATTTCATGCCAAAGGAAATAAAAAGAGAGCAGGAGTAGCTATACTTAGACAAAATAGATTTCAAGACAAAAGCTATAAGAAGAGACAAAGTAGGTAACTATGTAATGATATCTAACCATTGTAAATATATTTGCACCCAACACTGCAGCACCCAGATATATAAAACAATAATTATTAGATCCAAGGAGATAGACCCCAATACAATAATAGCTGGAGATTCCAACACCCTACTTTTAGCATTAGACAGGTCACTCAGAAAGAAGATCAGCAAAGAAACACAGAACTTAGTCTGCACTATAGACCAAATAGATCTAATAGATACTTACAGAACATTTCATCCAATGGATGTAGAATACACATTCTTCTCCTCAGCACATGGATCATTCTCAAGAATAAACTATATGTTGGATAACAAAACAAGTCTTAAGATGTTAAAAAAAGGTGAGATAATATCAAGCATCTTCTCTGACCACAATGAAATAAAACCGGAAACCAATAACAGGAGGAATTTTGGAAACTATACAAATTCATGGAAATTAAACAATATGCATGACCAGTGGGTCAATGAAGAAATCAAGAAGGAAGTTGAAAAATTTCTTGAAACAAATTATAATGCAACACAATATACCAAAAACTGTGGGATACAGCAAAAGCAGTACTAACGGGGAAATTTATAGCTTTAAATGCCTATGTCAAAAAAGAAGCAAAACTGCAAACAAACAACCTAACAATGCATCTTAAAGCAATAGAAAAGTAAGAACAAAGCAAACCCAAAATTAGTAGAAGAAAAGAAATAATAGATATCAGAGCAGAAATAACTGATCTTGAAATGAACAATACAAAAGTTCAATGGAATAGAAACTTAGTTTTCTTGAAAAAAATAAACATAATAGGCCCAATAGCCTACTCCATTTGGGAAAGCCAAAGTCAGAAAGATCAATCATTTTTTCTCTTGGTGGCCATTATTTTTGATAAGTGGGTCAATTGCACTGTTTCAGATGATCTCATAGCAGGTAAGTTTTGCAGAACATGTTTACAGAGTCTCTTCTCTTTCCTCAGACCTCATTACCCATTACTCATTATATCCTAATAGAGGTGTCTGTGCCCCTCTCCCTGTCTTCCCTCTTTCCAATTCATCCTATTCCCTGTCCTGTTAATAGTTTTCCTAAAGCACCAGATTATCACCCTCAGTAAAAAAAATCTAATAGATGTTCATTTGTTAAGAAACAAAGTCCCAACTGCCTAGCATGGAAATCAAGGCTCTCCTCTGTCACCTGGTTAGAATCCCCTTTCTAGTTGAACTTTTCATTTCTCTTCTTTGGCACCTGATGGTACAGTCAGTCAAACTGAGCCTTGTCCTGGAAATGTGCCCTGCCTCAGCAAGTGACTTTGCCATTGGGAATACTCTGTCCCAGCCTGGAAGGGCTTTCTCCACAACCCCAATCTCTTAATGTGTATTTGTTACCTTCTTGAAGGTTAGCTCTAACATAATCATTTTCATCACTTTCCTCAGCAGAATTCATTTTGCATCCCAGCCAGGCACAGTGGTTCACACCTGTAATCCTAGCACTTTGGGAAGCCAAGGTGGGTGGATCACCTGAGGTCAGGAGTTTGAGACCTCAGCCTGGCCAACATGGTGAAACCCTGTCTCTATTAAAAATACAAAAATTAGCTGGGTGTGGTGGTGGGTGCCTATAATCCCAGCTACTTGGGAGGCTGAGGCAGGAGAATCTCTTGAACCTGGGAGGCGGAGATTGCAGTGAGCCAAGATCACGCCATTGCACTCCAGCCTGGGTGACAAGAGTGAAACTCCATTTCAAAAAAAAAAAAAAATCTTGCATCCCACCATATTCCCATGATATTTTGTTCATTCCCTTACTATATTCTACCTTATATTTTATTTATGTATGCTCATGACTGATATTTATTTGGGAAAGTCTAACTTGGGGCCCATCTGTCCATCAACCAATGCAGATATTCCCACATAAATGTGGTCAAAAGTAGGGAATAGACCCACCCTGCAGGTTACTAAATTGATCTTCGAGAATATAGGTAGTTTTCTCTTATTTAGGCATCAAGTCCAATGGGGAGCCTAGGGAAAGAAAACTGACAGAACAAAGACATTTACTGTAGATAATGTTCAGCATTTTATGATTACCTCAAAAGGCTAAGGACCAGTCTTTTTTTATTACTTCATCTTCAATATTTGATATGCAGTAGGAATTCAGCAAACCATTTTTGGAATAAAAGTCTTCCTTCTTCATTTGACTAGAAGCTTCTTGAAGGCAACAACTGTGCCCTGTTTGTATTTGCACTCCTCACAATGTCTGTGTGCCTTGCTTCATAAAATTTTGTTTCATTGCTTAGTGGGTGGGTCAGTGCTTTGAAAAGTCTATTAGGTTTTTGCTGTGGTAATGACATAGAAATAATGAAATGTGATAATAAAATAAAAAGAAAAGAAATTGTGGAAAATGGCAGACCATTTTAAAATGTCAACAACTTTGGCACTTTAGTCCCCTCTACCAAACTTCTAATCAGAACTCTTTAACATGGAGCTAAAATAACGGATTTTGGTCACTCTATATTCTCCCCAAACGACATACTCATTATTATGAAAAAGTGATGGAATGCACCATCAAAAAGAATCCTTGAGGATTAAGAGGAAATCACATGAAACTCCCAGCATGAATAATGAGACATCTACCCTTCACATTATCTCATAAATAAAAGGAAATATTAAAACTCACAAGTAGGAAAGATATAATGCCAAAAGAATACAGTACTTTAAATTGAATCAATATGAGAAGCTTACTATATTATCCTTATTTCTTATTTTGTCCTAAACTGATCATAATTTTGTTGTAGACCAATATTCGGCATTCATTTTTAGCAGAATCTTCAAATACTGGTTGCATACTCTCAATTAAATATTCCTAGTCACTACTGACCAGAGAAATGTTGCCAAACAAATATACATCATTTTCCTTTGGTGTCTATATATCTTTTTTACTCTAAAACTTCCTAGTTATAAACTGCCTGCTGTTGGTCCCTCTAAAAATGTTTGATTGCTCCCACTCTGGTTTTTGGTTAACAAGCAGATTCATTTATCTCATGCTCACGTCCTCTTCATTCCTTGCCGATTTTGTTCTTCATCAAACAAATGACTGTTCTTCTCTACACAGGTTGTTCTGTTCTCTCCCTTCCAGTTTTACCACAGTTCTCATTTTTACTTATGTTTTCCACAGCACATTTAAATAAAATTTTATAACCTGCTTCTCTGTTCTGTACTGCCTTTAGATTAAAGGGTAATAGGATATTCAAACAGAGTACTTTGTGTCTCGGCTTTGCTGAGGCCTAAAGGCTGAACCATACCTAATTGCTTACTCCCTTCACATTGTATAGCAAAATGCTAACTGATCCATGTGAGATTCACAAAGAGGAAAACTACAAACTAGTGCTATTAGCATTAGCCAGGCCTTTCACTTCCACAACCTTGAATAGTCCAGGAGACAGAATATTTGGTGAGAAGTGCTGAAGTGCTATGACATTTCTCCACTGGGGAGAAGAGGTTGCTACTCCCTTGTGAAGTTTTAGACTCAAGTGAGTCTCTAAGTAGCTCAAAGAGTTTGATATGTGTCTCTAGGAGGGAAGGTTGTACAGAGAGTGACTACACACTTCTAACACAAAGACCCATTTCTCTGTTCTTCTGCACGTTATCTCTCTGTCTCTCTCTGGTTCTTTTCTGTTGTTCACTTTAATGAAGCAAGCCACCATGTCATGGGTTGCCATACAGAGAGGCCCACATGTCAGAGAATGGAGAGCAGCCTCTTCCCAACAGTCCTCAAGGAACAGAATCCTGCCAACAACCACATGAATTAGCTTAGAAGAAGATAATTTCCCAACGGAGCTTTAAGATGGGTTGGCAGCCCCAGCTAACACCTTGATTGCAGTTTTCTGAGAGGTCCTGAGCCAGAGGATTCAGCTGAGCCATACCTAGATTCCTAAACCACAGAAACTGTGAGATAATAAATGTTGTTGTTTTAAACAACTCAGTTTTGGGAAATTTGTCACACAGCCATTGATAACAAATACACCTGGGAACCATGAATAAAGAGATGGCCTGAGGATGTCTTAAAAGGGATCTCCTGGCAGAGGAATGCCTGGAGTGGTGCGTGAGAGCTCCTTAAGGGAAGGGTGGTCACTGGAAGGGCAAGGGTTCAAATGGGGTGTCTTAGATAGGCAGCCAGAGAAGGAGAGACATTGTCCAAATCAAAAGACTTGGAGAAGGTCTTGGGGAGCAGCGGTGAAGAGTGGGTAAGAGAATCTCTGAGCAAACAGCTACAGTGTCCCATGAAAGAAAAAGTCTATATTGTCCATCCATTATTCCCACACTGATACCAAATTACAACCTTATGGGTCATGTAATTCCCTGGGCCCTCTGGGCTAGGCCTTAAAGAGATTGGATGTAACAGCTCAGGGACCAGGGAACAAGGCAAGATAGGAAGGAAGGATTAGCTCCCCATGCCCTGTCTTGCATGCTGCAGGTTTCTCGCAGGCCTGGGCTAAATGAGCAGAAAAATGGTCCCTCTGAATAAGTTTGTAGTTTCAATGTTTGACTACATGAGACTGGAATTATTTGATTATTTTCTTAAAGTGACCCTTAGATGCTTGAAAGGAAACACAGTCCTTTTTATTGTCTTGAAATGACTAGAGAAAATATTAATATGAATCTTGCCAGACACTTTGTCCATAGTGGGGCCTCACAGAAGCATGAAGTGAGTTTAAAGTAGGGTATCTCAACCTCAGCACTGTTGATATTTTGGGCTGGATAATTTTTGTTGTATGTATGTATTGCAATATCCCATGCATTGAAGTAGTATCTTGGCTTCTACCCACTGGATACTATTAGCATCTCCCTAGTTTCAACAATCAAAATATATACAGAAACCGCCAAATATTCTCTAGGGTGGGGTGGAGGATACACACACACACACACACACACCACTTTTATAGTACTACACACACACACACACACACATATATAGTTATTTTTGTGCTTCTACTTTACTAAGCCAAGCTGGATCAATAAGCTGGTAATAAGAATCAAATGTAGAACTTTGAGAGTAACTCACTCTCTTTCTAGGGTCTTGCCTGAAAGAAGTTCTTGGGAAGTGGATTTGACAGCTGATAAGAATAATTCATAGGAGACACATATCTGTGCATAGACTGAACAACCATTTTTCTGACATATGACCCTCAGAAATGTAGGCATTTTCCACTTTTGTACTAACTACATTCCTTTTTTATCATTTCTTGGCCAAAGAGATTCAACTCTGAACAATATCACCCCACCCCACAAATCCTGTCCTCAGCCACACACATATGTTCCCATGCATTATGTCATTAAGGTTTGACTTGGACTGTCAAATATACCAGGCCTCAAAAAGAAGTTCGACTGTTGTGCCGATTGCATATTCTGTAAATTTCCTAAACATTATTGAATTGCACACTCAAAATGAACTAATTTAATGTTATATAATTTATATCTTCATAAAGCTGTTAAAAATGGACTTTAAATAGCAGAAAGGCAGCCTTGACATTTTTGTACCTCTGCAGGTCTTCTGCAGATATCCTTTCTGTCATTATTTGAAGATACAGAATACTTTTCTTTGATTACCATTTTCCTACTAAATCATTTCTTTCAGAACTTATTACAGTTCCTTTGACTTGGCTTGTGGCTAAACCTTCATACAGTGATACTCCACTGGTAAGAAAATTTCATTTCAAAAAATTGGAAAGAGAAAGAGCTTACTCATTTTTATTTGATTTCAGTTATTGTAGTGCAGCTAAGTGGTCTCAGTCTCGTTTTCTTTCCACATATTGAGCTTGGGTCTCCAAAGAGGTTATTTTTCAAAAGGAGATTTTGCAGGTAACCAGCATGTTATATAGAATGTAATATTTGGGGCCTGAGGAAAGAGAAGAGACTCTGTAAACATGTTCCACAAAAGCTCATCTGCTATGAGATCATCTGAAACAGTGTAATTGATCCACTTATCAAAAGTAATGGCCACCCAGAGAAAAAGCCATTGATCTTTCTGACTTTGGTTTTTCCAAATGGAGTGGACTATTGGGCCTATTATAAAAGATAGCACCTATCCAGGGGCAATGAAGTGGAACCCATAAATTACCTGGTTTATTAATTTTTGTAAACATTTAGATAAACTAGTTAATGAAAACAAAAAAAAGCCTACAATCCTGAAAGCAATTGTTGCTTAAAATAACTGTGTGTTCATCTTCATGGCATTTTACACTTTTTAATACATGTTCATGTTCACGTTTTACACTTTTTAATACCTGTTCACAAAATTGCAATTTTGCAGGTTTTGTCCTATTTCGGGATGATGGGAGGATATAGAGAGAGGTTAAAATCCGTCAAGATTACAACAGAACACTAGACAGGCTTACATAATTTGCTTTGTAGCCTGTCCCACGGGGATTCTTAAATGCATTTAATTTTTTTGACAACAAATGAATTCATGGTAATCGTAGAAAAATACAAAAATATAGAAATTACAAAGAAGAAAAAAGTATTTTACCAAGAATTGGATATAAAGTAATGCCATTAATACAAGGAGAAAACTGCCTAGATTCCTAAGGGTCATGTGTCAGAAAATCTTTGTATTTCCTATGAATTTTTCTTGCCAGTTGTCAAATCTGTTTCCTAAGAACTTGCTTTAGCCAAGACCCTGGAGAGCCAGTGAGTTACTCTGAAAGCTCTCCATTTGATTCCTATTAACTAGCTTATTCATCCAGCTTGGTGGAGTAATACTGGCAACAGAAATAACACACACATACACACACTACATATGTATACACACACACACACACACACACACATATATATACACACACACTGTCTGTCTGTCTGTCTGTCTATCTATCTATCTATCATCTATCTATCTATCTATATCTTTGTGCTATTTTCCTTCAGAACATTGGTTCTCAACTGAGGGCAATTTTGCTGTCTCCCCTCTAGGACATTTGGCAATGTCTGGAGACATTTTTATTGTTCCTTGTGGGTGAAATGGTGCTACTGACATTTGGCTAGAGGCCAGAGATGCTGCTAAACATCATCTAATGCACAGGAAAGCCCCCACATACCCAACAAAGACTTATATGGCCCCAAATAGCAACAAGGCTGATATAATATCAATATCCATTTCCTTCCTTGATTCCTCTTTCCTCCCAAAATTATAGTCACACTGGTCATCTGCTTTCATATACTATTTATTTTTTACTTACAATTATATTGTGAATATTTCTTCATATCATTATTCTTCAAAGCATGAATTTAATGCTGTACAATAGTTTATCATGTGACTTATTTAATACGCCTTACTGATGATAATCAGTTCCATTTCCAGTATTTCAACATCATAAATAATGTTGGTATGAACATTCTTGACCATAAATCTATTTTCATTTCTCTAATGATTTTCTTTGGATGGATTCCTAGAAGTACAATGACTGAGTCAAACCAAATGAATGTTTTTAAAGCTCTTCGTCTTGTTGCCAAATTGCTTTTGCGATTAACAGTCTCTCTGGCAGCATATTAGAATACTCGTCAGGCCAGCTCGGTTTCTACCATATTCTTGTGCTAAGCTAAAATTTGACATGCTAACACTAATACATAAGCCTTATAGTCCTGATATGATTTGTGAATATTAAGTACTTTAATAACCATTCTCTAGCTGACTAATACAAGGTAGAAAGTTCAGGTGCTATACTCACCTTACCCCCAACAACCATCTAAGAACTCTAATTTTCAAGAAGTAATTTCTGCAAGGTTACACAGATTTCAAGATGAAGGAGAAAGAAAAGGAGAAGGAGAAGATGATGATCACTGAACCTAGGTCAGAAGCCAGCTTTCATTCTGTGCTCTTTCCATGAACTGTACACAACTGCCACTTCATAACGTGAATTGCACGAACATGGATATGCACGGACTCACTTGAGTCAGTCAAGAGTTTTGGCCTTCACATTCTCCAATACTTGGCTAACATGTATAGCCCTACCTGCCCCTTTCCAGCAGATGGTGCTGTTTTTCCAACATTTAAATGCTACACAGCAAATGATAACTTCTGATTGATTTGAGCCGGGTTGCTTAAGGGTGTTCAACGAAGTCTACTTTGCACATTGGTGTTATTTAAATTGCTCAAACATAAAACCAATCTTTGGTCAGTATTGGTGGAAACAATGTGTGTTCGAGAGTACTGAGAACAAATAAATAATGAATCACCACCCTACAGCAATGATGTATTAAACTAGACTTTTCCTGGAGATACAGAAGCAAATGTTTTAGGGAGGCTGTGGGAGTCAGAGGTGGGTCTTAAACAAGGTAGTTATAAAAGATTATGAGTCATCATACAAATTCTGTGTTGCTTCTACAGTAAATATCATGGAACAAATGTTGGTAGAATATGGAAAAAATATATATATATCTCCTCCTATTCACAGAATATGGAATATATATATATATATATATATCTCCTCCTGTCTATTCACAGCTCCAATGCAGCTTTCTTATTTCCCACCAATTAAGTTTCTAATAACACCTATAGGCAATCTTTATATATATATGCTGGGGTATCAGCAGTGACTCATTTTCCAAAATAATTTGATATTAATATAGAAGAGGAAACACAATATCTCCTTTCAGCCAGCCTGGGAGAGATAAATTTCTCACTGTCAATACAGATTAGTAGTTCCCTCATACACAGTTAGGACTTAGATGAGAACACCCTCTTTCCTGGGTTAAGAATATGTTTACAATGAGAAAACAAGGCCAATCCAACTTTTCTCGAAACAGCATCAGTCCAGGTGAGGACTGATTCAGTAAGGTACATTGTGATTCACTCATGACTGGAGAAGAAAAAGATTGGCTTGGGAAAACAAAGAAACAAACAAACAAACAAAAGCCACCTTTACAATCAATCCACAATCTGCAAGTCTCAAACAACTATCACTCATCCACATAGAAAAGTCATCCATGTTTCAAAAAGGCCATAAACAATGCATAGGTTGCTGGTCAAGAGACTGATTACACTGGCAAGGAGAGGACCTACAATAGTTGTCCTCTCAAATTTGTAAAATTTGATGAGAAATGGGAATAAATTATAAATCTCGGCTTGGAGGCTTGTGTGATCTTCAGAGCAAAGTGTCCCCCAAACCAAAGTTAGAATAAGCAATATTTGTAAAATATTTCAGGTCCAGCCCAAACTGACACACTTATCTGTGAAGTTATCTGTATTTATCTGTAAAAATTTGTGGCCATATAATGCAGAGATACTAATGCATGAACCCTTCTGTATAAATCACGAGTACATGTGATTACATAGAGAGACGCACACAAAAATTAAAAGTGGCTCTCTCAAAAGGAAGTGTTTGGCATTTGAAAAAGAGGCAGGTATATAACAAAGGTTGAACTACTTTAGATCTTAAAACATCTCAGAAAAAAAACACAACTTTTTCTTCACCTAATAGAGCTTCAAAGAAATATAATTTAACTCACATCCCTGTCTTGGCTACCAATTATAGAAGTTAACAAACAGAACAATTTCTCCGTAACCTATTGTTTTTAAGCAGGCCTTGAGATTTGTTTTAATTATTTAGTATTCTGCATAGATGCATCTGATGGACTCGGCTGTTTTGCTCCTTGAACATATCAGAGCTACATGTGCTCAAAGAAGGCATTTTAAAAACTAAATTTTCAAAAGTGTCAGCAACCTTGCAGATTTAAGATTGTAAATATCCACACTGCAGAACATGTCCACTAAATTTTCCAATCAGAGGAGGCCTGTGTTGACAGCTCATCCCATGGCAGGCATTGAATTTAATCAGGAAATTTCTAGTTTAAAGGTTAAATTCTAACCTGAAAATGAACCATATCTAAGGAAATTCCATTTCAAGTAACATGAAAATTCATCCCAAAAGTTTTCATGACTGTCATGGTTGAAGAACTAAGTCTTATTTATCAAGGTTTTATACTATATGTCACTACCAACATATTGAAATGTTTTCCCATTTACCATCACTTTGAATCTGAATTTATTGTACTCTAGTTCTCTTTTCATGGGAAGCTGAGGAAGCTACAGAGATTTTATCTTATATAGAAGCTTTGGAGAGTATGTCTCCTTAAATTCTTATGGAAATTCAAATTTACTGTCACACTTTCATGTTCTGAACATAGAGGGTCAAAATACATTAAGCCATGGATAAGACACAATTGAATGTTATTTGAATGGTATTGGTAAATGCCATCACGAAGCTACTGTCAGACAGCTATGAGTAAAATCTCAGGAAATTCACAGCATAAGAGAAGGTAAAAGAATTTCAATGCCATTAGCAAAGACTTAAAGATGTCCAAATCTTCCAATGTAATTTTATAAATTAGAAAAGCACATTAAGGTTTTCTCATGGAGAAAGAGAGAAAAAAATGTTCTTTCAACTCTCTTGGATTGCCAGTTTCCAACAGTTGGTAGTCTTTGCTATTTGCAAAGACTTTCTGAATGATTTTCTCCTGTATTTTCTCTTCCAGCATTTCTCTTAGGCCTGGGCACAGAGTCTGCAGTGCCCTGTTTTGTACCCCACAAAAGAGAGATTTGGCAAAGTCACAGCATCTGGTAGGTCCTGCCAGCTGGGTGATTTACGGCAAAACTAAGAGGCAAGGACAATTGATCTGGGTCTCTCTTTTCCTGTTTAAATGTTGTCCATTCTCCCCAGTTTAAGCTGCCTCCTGTCTGTTCACAGCTCCAATGCAGCTTTCTTACTTCCCACCAATTAAGTTTCTAATAACACCTTTAGGCCATCTTTATTTTTTATTGAAAGCTTTCCTAAGACATGTCTTATTTCCAAGACAATAAATATACTGCTTGGAAGTATGGGGGCTATTTTGGAAATTTTACTTCTTTCTTAGTTGTATTACTTCCAACTAATTGTTCCCATATTTGTAGGCCATCTGGATATTTAGGTAGTAGGGAAAAATGGAAGGAGCATGGGCTTGGAGTCAGAGAGACAGATCTAGGGCCAAATGCCACTTCTGTGACTTATGAAGTATGTGACATTGGGCAGGACCTTTAATATCTTGGAGTCTCAGTTTCCTCATCTGTGAAATGCAGGTAACAAGCTCTAGTTTACACACTGTAGGATTGCATTTGTAGGGATGCATTCTATTACAGGCACTTAGACTTGTCTGAACAGACCATGTCCCCTAATTCCTTTCTAAAAATGGCCTTCTCTTTCCAGTTCTTGCTAAAAGGGTGACCCTAGGGACAGTCAGATTTTATACAGGTGATCTGGACCCTCTGGCCACAGTGTTAGATCAATGTGGAAACCTGATCCCAAGAGAACCGATCTGCAGGTTGAGCACAGCCAATTATGGTGTCTTTCTTGAGAATTTAATCTAAGCACACACACACAAAATAGTTGAGACAATATGGAGCACCTGGAACTCTTGTGACATTGACAATAAACATGGGATGACCTCTCTGTTGACTTCATTGTGGCTGGCACCTGAACATTTTCGACTAGATTCAAAAGAAACATCATGATCAACCTGAGCCACTGATGGCATGGAGGAGAAGAAATCAGGAGGCCCTGAGAAACATGATGTATGGAGAGGTGTGGTTGAATAACGTGGGCGTATGAACAGAAGATGAAGTGGGGATCATGCAACCTCATGAGAGGCCTGGCTGATCTTGGCCCTTGCTCTTGGTTGTCTGGAAGGTTGTGCTGACAATTAGCCACCACCTAGAGTCTAGTCTGAATGGGTTTCTGTGGCTTACAACCAAACTGGAACTACAAAAGGCCCTTGGTTCCTGTCCTGACACAGCATAAAGTTTGATGTGCAATGAGAAGTATTATGATTCCCAGTCTGCCAGCTACTGTCTTCCTCCATGGCTTTCTCCACTATCCAGGGAAGACTCAGCACATGTTCAAGGCAGAAAGGATTCTATATTACCCTGGTTGTTCTAGCCATCCTCATAAATGGTGAAAAGTAGTCTCTTGGTTTATTTAGTTGCTGGCTAATTACAATAGACCTTAAACATTGACTTCCTTTTTTTTTTTTTTTTTTTTTTTGCCTCATCTCTTAAATATAATTTTTTCTTTTTCCTTTTTGAGACTGAGTCTCACTCTATTACCCAGGCTGGAGTGCAGTGGTGCAATCTCAGCTCACTGCAACTTCTGTCTCCCAGGTTCAAGCAATTGTCCTGCTTCAGCCTCCTGAGTAGCTGGGATTACAGGTGATCGCCACCACGCCCAGCTGATTTTTGTGTTTTTATTAGAGACGGAGTTTCACCATGTTGGCCAGGCTGGTCTTGAACTCCTGACCTCAAGTGATCTGCCAACCTCGGCCTCCCAAAGTGCTGGGATTACAGGCGTGACCCACCGGCCTTTTTAAAAATTATTTTATTTATTTATTTATTTATTTATTTATTTATTTATTTATTTATTTATTTATTTTTACATCTTTGGAGCATACGCCACATGAATTTTGTTTTCCAGTTACATGTTCTGGATAGTCCTTGAGGATGGTGCTATCTAAAATCACATGTCCTGCTGGATCCTAGTTGAGCCTGGCTGACAGTGGCAACAGTAAAGTCTATCCTTAACATGGTCAGGGAAAAATTACTTCTTCATACTTTCTAGTATTGATCTTAACCAGGACTGTGATCTGAACCAAGAGCTCAGTAAGCGCTTGAACATATTTAAAAAGGTTTTCGTTTGTTTGTTTTTACTTTTTTAGAGCACTTTGGCTATCCTCCTCCTTACCCCTGCCTCTCTTCCCTATACAAAATTAGAATTAGGCCTCAGAATTTCAGCTCTTCAGCCTGTTAGAAGACAGCAAAATTGAGGAATCTTATGTATCAACCAGTGGATGTACATAATACGTTCTTCACAACAGTTGTTATGAGATAGATATTTTTATTCCCAATTTACTTATGAGTTTCAGAGACTGGAAAAAGAGAAAGCACAAATCCTAATGGTAGTGAATAGTGGAGTTGGGGTGCAAGGTTTTGAGTTTCTCACTCTTTCAGTTTTTACATCTATCTGTTTGGGGGTGGTAGGAGAAATAAAGAGGTCCACAGGAGACAGTGGAAGGCAGAGGTAGGGTGGGAAAAGCTCAGTTTATAGTTAGAAATATAGTCACATTTGTAAAGTGCCTAGCATATTGCCTTACACTAAGAGCATGCAGTAAATGGTGGCTATTTATTATTATCTTTCTCAAAACAGTAATTCAAGAAATTATCTTGTTAACTTAATGCGGATTACATAATAATCTATGTGTGGGCAACTGTTAGTAGGATTAAGCATGTCATAAAAATTATTTATCTGGGTGAATTTTTATACTTCCTTTCATCACCTTTCATTATCTTTTTCTTACAATTGACTTTTGATCATAAAAATGTAATATGCATATTATTGACCTACTTTGTTTAAACCTTAACATTTAAGTCACAGCATCTTAGTATTTGGGCTCACAATAAGTAAAATGTTAAGGATAGAGCAGTACACTGCATCTGTGGTCTTATTAATGATACATTAGCAGGCATTATGGCATAAGATGTAGGGTTATCATGAAGCAATGGATGTCTTGGAACATGATTGCATGGCTGATTTCTTGTAATAAAATTATGATCCAAATTCAATTATCTTCAGTATCAAAAGTGATATCCTTAAATACTTTTGGTAAAGGCAAGAACACTGTTTATTTTAAATGTCCATTGAAAAGAAGACAAAACCTTGCAGCATGTTTAGTTGAGAACAGGAAGAACAGGGCAAATGAAAGTGGCTGAGAAAAAAATAAAAATATATATATTCACATTCATCAAATGTAATAATCAAGGCTGGAAAAATGCAGATAAAAATTAGAAAATGAGACCTCCAATAACTGTATTTTCCAAACTCCGCATTAGCTAAAGGAGTATAATATTTATTTTTCTCTAAAGAGTGGCTTTTTTTGTTTGTTTTGAAAAGTGAAAAGTTTTTGTCTTACTTTTTAAGAGTTACATAAGGATAGCAGTAAATAACGCAACTTTGAAGAGACAATGTTCAGGCTCTGCACAGATTTATGTTTGGTAGGGTTTCTGGCATAATGGTAATTATCCTTATAGTGAATGCATTTATATGTATGTATAAATCATAAGTTTTAAGAATAACTTGGAATGTATAATTTGAATTTGGAGAAAATGCAAGAGTGAATTTGAAAAACTTTTGTTTTCTGAGTGCAGTCAAGAAACAAGCATAAAAATTACAAAGGTTATATAATTTTGAGAGCAGTGTATTCAGGATGCATTTCAAGCAAAGTATCTTCAAAATTAAGAAATAAGAAGGGTCTTACAAATGTGACCTCTTGATGGCTGAAGTTGATTGGAGACAGAACCCAGAAAATAGAGTTGTATACAAAGATATATACTCACTAGCTTCCTAATAAAAACAATAAAATGAAGTTTGAACAAAATATTTCATTTAAAGAAGTAAAAGTTAGAATTGATCACCATTTGACTCTTTTTTTGTGTGCTATAATTCTTTTGCAGCATAGAAAAATAATCAGAGAAAGAAAGAAAAAATTGCTCTCTGGAGAAAGATATTTTCTCCAAATGACACATCTTTTAGTATTCTACTCATACTTTTTGGATTAGTGCAAAACTTTAAAATCAAAGTTTATAATCAATCTTGAAGTTTTACTTTTACTTGTGTTTGGGTGTTTCTAGAATATGAGCATATAATTGATAATTGGTGTATAAAGACTTTCTAAACTCAGTCCCTGAAGTTAAGGAAGTCACATAACTGCATTCTCTTGCATTTGTTGCTTTACCAACATGTTGAATGCTAAAGGATTTTTCTCTCGGCTGTTCAAAACACATGTTTATCAAAATCTATTCATGAGTGTACTAACATTCTTGGAAGGTACAAGACAACAGCAGTGTGTGCTGAGTCCCAGGTAGACTCAGAAATAGCAAAGGAGGACACAGACGATAAATCTACAATATGGAGGGATTATGGGAGGATTTGGCAAGAAAACCGTAACATTTGATGACTCTAGGATTAGACCTGGGGGAAAACCGAGAGCATTTTAGATTTGCTTTATATGCCTCTCTACCCTTGGTTTATCATTACATTATTGCCAGCCTTCCTCTTGGAGCTACTGTTTTTTCTTTAGACTGATTGTGATGGAAAGTGAGAGAGTAGGGAAGAAGGCCTTCGTAAACAGTCTCCAATCCCTTCCTGCGTGCCTGCTTGCCTGTCCACCTGCCTGTCTGCCTTCGAGTTTCTATTAAGTAGTTTTATCTTCTAGGCACTGTATACTCACTGGAAATACAATAATGAATAAAAACAGGCACATTCCCTGCTTACTTTGGGGCTTAAGGTCTCATGATGGAGACAGACATCATGTAAATATTCATGTATTTGGATGAATAATTAAAGTCTGAGCTAAAATTCTCTGAAGGAAGAGAATAGGCCCAGAAAGCACAATGCATCTTGACCTAGACTAATGCTCACTCTTCCAAAGAAGAGTTATATCAATAGCGGTGGTAAGAGATTGACAGGCTGAGGGAAACAGCATGTGCGCAGGTCCTGTAGCAGGTGGGAGCAAGATCTTGAAGAAGTTAACTCTACAGGAGTAGAAAGCCAGAAATGCAGACCCATATTAAGGTCTCAGATCTCTCTAATGGAATTACAGGATGCCTCTGAAGTGCTTTTTTTGTAGTGGAAAGTGGAGGTGATACACTATGGCTGCTGAGTGTAGAACATCTTAGGCAAAACTATGGTGAATGTAAGAAGACCATAAAAAGCCATTTTTATACTTTAGGCTAGAGGCACTTTGATGACAGAAGAGACGGTGAGAAATGGGTGCGTTTGAGGTATATTTTAGAGGTAATTTCAGTAAGATTTGATGATGTGTTGATGTATGAGGTGCAAAAGAGAGGGTGGTTTCAAAAGGACCCTGATTCTCGTTTCTACATCAAGGTAAAAGATGAAACCATTTAATGAGATAGACAAGATTAGAAGAGATCAAGATTCAGTTGAGAACATCATGCATTCAGTCTGGGTTTGCAACATTTGTGGTTCCTCTGAGATATTAAGGTAGAGATATCTAGGAGACAGTTGGGTGTGTGATATGGACCTAGAAAAAGGGTCCAGAGTGGCGACAGTAAATTTGGAAATTATTGGTTTATAGATAGGAACTAAATTGGTGGGTATAGATGTGATTACCCAGACAGAGAGTAAAGGGTAAGAGGAGAACAGGATCTTGGTTGAGACTTAAAGCACTCTAACACTTAAGGATTAGCCTTCAAAAATGCTTAAGTGTCCAGAGAACTGGGAAGAAAACCAGATAAGTGGAGAAAATAGAAGCCAAGAAAACAGAGCATTCCAAGAAGGTGAAGTGAGCACTGAAAACATCCAGCAAGTTCAGTGACACGGAGATTTAGGCAAAGAGCCATCTATGGAGTGGAATGAAACCAGATTGGAATGAGTTAAGGAGACAGTACAGGTGTGGAAAAGGAGATGTCAAGAACAGACAAGGATTTCAAAAGTTTTGTTACAAAGGAAAAGGCAGGGATAAAGTTATAGCTGAAGGGGGATATAAGACCTAAGAAGAGATTTTTTTTTTTAATGGGTTTGTTTGAAGATGTGTGAAGCTGGAACATACTTAGATATCGAAGGGAAGAACACTGATTGGGAAAGACAAGTTGAATCTAGTACAGAGAAAAGGCATAACTTACAGTGTTGGGTTCCTGAGAAGGGCAAAAGTATAGAACTTAAAACCCAGGCACAGGATTGGACTTTGATAGGCGGAAGGGAACTTCCTATGACAGAAAAGAAAGGAAAAGGTAGGAGCAAAGGAAGGCAGGGTTTTTGGTGGTGTGGTGGAAAGCTGAGAAAGTTACCATCTTAGGGGTTCAATTTTCTCTTGGAAGAATTGGTGACCTCACCTCAACTTACCCTCTTCATGTGCACCAACCATGCCAAGGACATTCTTTAACCTTACTCCATCAACATTTAGTAGTTCTGTATCCTGTAATCTCAAGGCTCTATTCTTTAAGTATGATACATGAATTAGGAATGAATGGCTGATAATAATTTAAGTGACCATCCACATCATGTTGCATTTTAATATCTTCAGAGTTACAGCCCATAGAAGCAATTTCCATAGAAAATTTGGGCATGTTGGTAGGAAGAAGAAAAAAACGGTGTGGCCTAAGAGTTGTGGCATTGTTAAAAGATGAAATGAAGGCAAACTCTCATCCTGTGATATGGGAAGGTCAGTCTGATGATGCCACAGGAGAGATTTTTTTCATGTGACTGTTCTGGGTAAAACCTGAGTGTGGGAACTCTACTGCTCCCTGACTGAAATGGAAAAAAGATGGTAGCTGCATATCCATTGTAATCTGGAGAATATGAGCATATGTGGGAGTTATAGGGAAAAAACATAAGCTTGGGAATCAGCTAGACATAGGTTCATATTCCAGTTTTGCCATAAGCAGTTCTTAGCCTCAGTTTCCTCACCATGAAATGGGAACAAAATATGATCTCACAGGGTTATGAAGATTAAGCAGAAAATATATAAAATATATATTAGGTTGATTCAAAAGTAATCATGATTTTGCCATTATGGCAAAAAACATGTATAACTACATTTCCTTTACTCAGGCTAAAAGTTGAATATCTTTGTTCCCGTTGTCCATGTGTTTTCACTGAGAAGGTGTACAGTTGAGGCATGAATATGGGAAATTTAGCAAAATATGCCAAGGCTTTTCTCAGGACCTGTGATTTAATGAATTGTGCAATGGAATGACCCCCCCCCCGCCAAAAATAATAAAAACAAGGAGCCACAAAAAAATGATTGGGTATTCTTGTTCTGCTACAAATTCCACAGGTGAGATATTTGCAGTCTAGAGGGCCTTTTCCATAGTAGCAAGTTCTTAGAGAATAAAATGTAAATTCCTACAAATGCCCTTCATAGTCCAACACTAACCCACTTCCCAGCCTCATCTTCCATCACTTCCCCATGCCCTACTTTGCAAACCCACTGACTACTTCTCTTTCCACCTCACGAATGCCCACGCACCCAGGGGAAACAGTCCTTTCTGCAAGGACTTCCCAACTTCTCTGGGCAGTGGTTTTTTCTTTCTTCTCTAGACTTACAGCTCCCTGAAATTTTTGAATCATGCCTCCCTGTAATACTTACTGGGTTGTGTTTAATGAGTCTGTTAGTCAGTTTGTCTCCCCTACCAGGCTTTAAGTGACTCAGGGGCAAGGGACCCAATTCACTCTTGGAAGCATGTACCCCTACTATGGTGTGAGAGTATCACGGCATTTGATGAATGCTGTTGGATGAAGTAAAGAATGAATGTTGGGGATATTGTAAATAACAAGGCTGACCTGCATAATTACCTAACATGTTTTTCTCTCACAGAATAGTACCATCTAAACAGGAAGCTGGTCTCACACTATAGGTTGCCTGCAAATTTACCTAACCTTTTGCTTGTACACACCCAAAATGTATGATGTTATCTATGACCTTTTGGTATCTACCTTGCTCTCTTTACTCACTGACGTGTGTCCGATATACTTGTCTGGGTTGCTGAGCACCTGGAACTCTGACAAATTAGCTGGATCTAATAATTTGATTCCAAGAGTAAGTAAACACCTAAATTTGTTTTCTGGATAAGGCTTAGACAAAATCTTGTTAATATTTGTGAACCTTTAAAAAAGAAGTGGCAGATTTTTGTCCCCAAGCGCAATCAGTGCCCCACATCAAAATATCCTTTGGAATGCTGTTTACTCCAATCAGTTACCAATTCCCAAATTTGCTCTAGTGTGCTTTACAGCTTCAAGGCTTAGGAAAAGGAGTATTAATGGTTTAGTTACTGACAGTGCAAAAAGGCCTGTGAATATGGAGTATTAATACACTTTCCTCCCTTCAAACACTTAATGACAAAGACCCCTGGCATTGCCTATGCAATGGAATTAACTTTGGCTGCAAAACCCAGGAGAGAGAGCATTCTTGGGGATGATTGCTCCACGAAAATAACTTTATAATTTACTGCATTCAGCCTCCAAAGTTTTAAAACTTGATTGCATAACAAATGTACTGTAAGCTTAATAAATGCAGTAAATGAATAAGTAAATAGATGACTAAATCTACCAGTCTTAAAATATGAACAATAGTGTTGCTTTGCCTTGATTGAACTTTCAAGGATTTTTAAAGCAAAACAACAAAACAAAAACTTCATTCAGTTCCATGTATGAAGACCTGACAGCCATAGAATTTTCCTTGAAGGGTGAGATTTCCATCCTCTGCAAAATTTTAGCTAATGATAGAGTTCCATACTCTAAAACTTTTGATAGGGTGTTTCATTATTAACCCTTTGGAATAAGATAAAAAAATTTAGACTGCATTGCTAAAAATGGGAAACCTTGGCAGAAGAGCAATCGATTTATTAGGAGACCACCAACGAGTTAGAAGAGGAGTGGAAATCAGAATTGACAATGGTTTGATCACTACCAGTTTGCTGGATGTTTTGGATACGTTCAGAGAAACTGCAAGCTACAGTCTATCTCTCTGATGCTCTAGGGGCTTTTGTTTCACATAAGCCGCCTCTGCCTAGAGTTCTCTTCACACAGTAAACAGATTTTTATGACTCAGTGGAACATACTCTCTTCACTCCAGAAGAGAGCTGTCCCTGTAGGTAAAGTGAAATAAGATCAAATTCATTTGAACACAGCTTAGTTGATTCCAGGCTTGGGCATTGAAGATGAAATTTAAATAACATTTCTCTGCTATATCTCTTGTCTGTCAAGGTCTTCTAGGCTCTTAGCTCCAAAGACCATACAAAAAACACACAGCTTATCACCAATTTTTAATCTCCGCTAGCTCAAAAACTTTCCAAAGCAAACTTAGCCTACTGCATAAATGATTGTATACTTTTGTTCAACATTAACACAATGAAGAAAAGTGCCATGAGCTGAAAATAGTCTTATAGAAATTAATGACCTTGTTTTATTATGCATTTTGACACAGCTTCACCACATGGCAAGAGTTGATAACTTCTTTTCATAATTGTACATTTCAAAATAAAATAAGTCTTTCAAAGTAGCTAGTCAAAATGGATAAGACAGGCAGGTAGCATAGAAACAGACAGTGAGGTTGGAATTAAATTTAGGTTCCATTCTATTCTCTAGTTTCCCTTCATAGCTGGGTACAAACTAGCATCTTCAAGCAACTCTTTCATCTCCCTCTTCGGCAGTGTACCATCCATAAGTTAGAAGATTTTCTTATGATTCTAAATGCAGTCCTTTCAAGTTCTGAACTGTAAGATGCTACACTGGAAAGCAGTAACTCTAATAATGTTTTAGAATATTTTATTTCATTCTTGGTGAGATAATTTTGCAAGATATTACAGAAAAGAGTATCCAAAATTACTGAGTCAATGCAAATTTTATTGTGGGCAAAATCAAATTACATTTTTAAATTGGCTGCCATTCGTGAGTCAAAAGAAATTAAACCTGTAGGTAAGTAGCTTGTATTTCATTGACTCTTTTGTGTGTAAACCTCACCAGAAAAGCAGCTTCAAAATGTGACTGACTGAAATTGTGGCCCTATGGAAGCAGAGAAGTGGATGTTTACCTGGGTGGACTGAACTCCTTTTTCAAACAAAGCTCCTGGGTCCAGAGAGTTCTAGCAATGACACTCATAGTCCTGTGTGATTCCTGGAGGTGCTGCAGAAGCCAGCTGAGACCCTGACTAGATTCTCATACTAAAAGCTAGCATTTGGGGTGGGGGGAGGGTGTAGCTTCTAAAATTTAATACAATTCTGAATGTTGACCACTTAGTTGAATTCTGAGGATTTGTTCTCTCTTTTGCCCCTCTCCTTTGAGAACCGTGGTCTCCTATTACAGTTCCTCAGTATATCCTGGCCAATAAGCAAGCAGCAGTTTGCTAACCATTTTTCAGGACTTCGAAATCTGCTAGGATGTGGAATAGGACGTCGGTCTGTATCACTATTACTGTGCAAGGGAGTGTTAGGTCCTTGTGGCTGGGGCAGAGGGAGCTAGAGTGTTCAAGAATTTTTGACCTGAGTTTGGAGTTGTTGGATAAAGTTGCTTCAAAAGCTAGAGCCCTGGACAGGTTCCACAGAACAGAGTCAAACCATGTAGAAACCATGTAATCTCTACTTCTTCTATTCCCTTCTCAGTTCCCTGAGTCCTAGGCCTGCTCTCTTTAAGGTCACCAATAAGTCACTGTCACCAACTCCACTGGATAATTTATGGTCATCATCTTCTTTGAGCCCTTTGTATATCTGCTAATGCTAAGACATCTTCCTCCTAGATACCCTCTCTACATTTGGAGAATATGTCTCTATTTAATCCTATCTCTTTTCTTCTATCTCTCCGCTTATTCTTTCTCAGTCCTCTTTGCAGATTTCTTGTCCTCCAACATTCTTTAAACGGTGATATCCATTTTCAGCCCCCTTCTCGGCATGAAACGTTACCAATTATTAGTATTATTTATGTCTCCCTCTACCAAGGTGTCTCAGTAACTGAAATTCCATCATTAGACATTCATTTCTGCTGGGTGCGGTGGCTCACGCCTGTAATCCCAGCACTTTGGGAGGCCGAGGTGGGCGGATCACGAGGTCAGGAGATCGAGACCATCCTGGCTAACATGGTGAAACCCCATCTCCAATAAAAAATACAAAAAAAAAAAAAAAATTAGCCAGGCGTGGTGGCGGGTGCCTGTAGTCCCAGCTACTAGGGAAGCTGAAGCAGAAGAATGGCGTGAACCTGGGAGGCGGAGCTTGCAGTGAGCCGAGATAGCGCCACTGCCCTCTAGCCTGGGGGACAGAGTGAGAAAAAAAAAAAAAAAAAGAGACATTCATTTCTTTAAAGTTCACCTTGCATAATATAATATCCTGTGCAAGGGATACCTTGCTAAATACATCTGGTTTTCAGAGCCACTCTCCTCCTCTGTGAAAGGTGGGGCATAGCAGCTGATGCCTATTTCCAAGCATCTAGGGAAGGAGGAAAAGAGTGCACTACAAGGGTATTAAGAAACAAGAATGAGCTTTGTTTCCTTTACAGTTTTGCTTAAGGTTGTCACTCTTCACTATAATTCTTACCAAAGTTATCGTCTTTATTTATGACAGAACTTTTCAAGGTGAGCAAGAAGTTCTACCCAGTATGGGTGTTAATTACCTGACAGTCCCTGAAACTTCTCTCAGATGTCAATAGTACTTTCTCCCTTTTTCTCATATATGTTAATTATTCAGTAGGATTAATGACTTATCACTCTGACTTCCGCAGTACGGCGAATATTAGTCAGCCTAACTGCTTAGAGCAACATAGGATCTGAATAGCAACAGCGAGATTTACCTTATTGCTTCAAGGAACAGTTTCTTGAGATAAATCAACAAATCCCCAACTGGGTTACAGTAATCAGATGTGCCCACAAGGGTTGATTTTGCAAGTGAAACATTGAAAGGAGGAATATCCTAAGATAAATCCAATAAAAATTTTTATTGAGCGATAGAACAGGAAATCTAAGGGAGAGATAGCTCAGTCTTTTGAATTGAGTGCTGAATTAAGAAATAGGGTTGCTACAGCTTTTTCCAAGCATCTTTGTTTACTCATTCTCTAGCCCTGGGAAAGTCCCTTCTAATTGGCATTCTCATCTATTGGTGAAATTAATTAATCCTGTTGATAACATAAGATGTTGCTCCTTGAAGTTTGAAGGTGGCATGTAAATAAATTGCTTAAAGCCTTTTGGAATTGCATTCAATAAGACAGATTCTCCATAGTTACAATAAGCTACTTCCTAGCTAAAGGTAAGAAGCTAAAGTGAGGAATCTGGATGATGTCTCCATATTTAAAACAAACAACTTTGGTTCTCGTTTGGGTGGCTTTAACCACTTTGTAGTGAGCTTAGGGTTCCTGCAGGTGCTGGAGCCCTTCTTTGTATGGAGCTTTTTATGTATTAAACCATTTCCTGAGGAACAATAATCAGAATTTATGTGCCAGCCTCTGTCAGAAGCAAAAAATATGTGTTAAATTATTTCAGCCTTGTTAAAACCTTTTGAGGTAGATAGTTAATATCTCTAATTTGTCGAGAAGGAAACTTAACACAAAAAAAGGTAAAACATTTTTCCCCCATGTACTAACCTACAAAGTGGTAAAGGTGGGATTTGAGCCTTTGTTCTTTATCATCAGGCTGTTTTATCTCTTTACAGTTCTTTGAAAGTGTGTTAGGACTTCATTAGAATATAAAGACAGCATGAGTGCAAGTATCAGGAGAATCAAGAAAGTGGCTCTTTCAATTTCTTGCTCTTGCTGGTTCATCGATTCAAATATTCCTGGAGCATCTATTATATGCTAAGTGCTATGCTAGGTGATGGAGCGTTCCTTGCCCTTATGGGGCTTACCATATGGTGGGGAAATGGACACTAAGGAAGTAAGAAAATAAATATATAAGAGCAATATAAATAGTGTGAAAAAAATAATCATGAAGTGGAATGAATATCAAGGTACAGACCTGTTCCCATAATGTGGTCAGGAAAGACTTCTCTGAGGAGATGGCATTGGAACTAACACTGAAGGATGAGGAGTCAGCAATGAGAAATTTTGGGACAGGGATGGAGAGTGGAGGGAAGGAGAAGGTTTTATGCTGAGGGAGCACTTGGTTAAATGCCTTGAGGAGAGAAAGAACTTGTCTGCATTTGAATAACTGAAGCAAGGCTAGAGCGGTTATGTCTTAATGAGGAAAAAAAACTGGCTCTGTTTTTAGATGTATTTGCAGCTGAAGTATTAAGATTTCTCTTTAAAATAATGAACATTTTATGATTTCTAGTACTTTGAATATGAATTACGTAAGCGTGGGATTTGAAAATCACTGTGTAGTGTGGAGGAAAATCTGAGCAGGTATCAGTGTGTGTGACGGTTAATACTGATTGTCAACTCGATTGGATTGAAGGATGCAAAGTATTGTTCCAGGGTATGTCTGAGAGGGTGTTGCCAAAGTAGATTAACATTTGAGTCAGTGGACTGGGAGAGACAGACCCACCCTTAATCTGGGTGGGCACCACCTAATCAACTACCAGCATGGCTAGCATAAAGCAGGCAGGCAGAAGATGGAAGAGCAGACTTGCTGAGTCTTCCAGCTTTCATCCTTTTTTTCATGCTAGATGCTTCCTGTCCTTGAATGTCAGGCTCCAAGTTCTTCAGCTTTTGGACTCTTGGACTTACACCAGTGATTTGCCAGGGGCTCTCAGGCCGTCAGCCACAGACTGAAGGCTGCACTATCAGCTTTTCTACTTTTGAGGTTTGGGGACTCAGACTGGCTTCCTTGCTCCTCAACATGCAGACGGCCTATCATGGGGCTTCACTTTGTTACTGTGTGAGTCAATACTCCTTAATAAACCCCTATTCCTATATACATATACATCTATCCTATTAGTTCTGTCCCTCTAGAGAACCCTGACTAATATAGTGTGGTATCTGCTCTGGGATGGGGTACTCCCATGGCCAGCAGATTTTGTTGATACATACATGGAGGTAGAAAGGCAAGAGGCATTTTATTAGAGGTGACGAACTGTTGGCTTTCTATTCAGACTATGAAAGACCCAGAGGGGTTGGACTGTACCAAATGAACATCTGGATCAGATTTTGTTCCCCTGAATCTCAGGCACCTTCTGAAAACTTATTGGACTCTTTGGATAATAGATATGATTACTCTTTGGCTTGATTCCTCAATTCAGCAAGTAGTTTCCATCCCCAAATCTATTTCTTGAAAAAAAATTAACTTGTCTATTTGTTTCAAAAAGAATCAGACAGAGGCCCTTGGAAATATTATATCTTGCTCTAAATTCATAGGGTTTTTTCCCCTCTAAAATTGTACTACATACTCTTCCACTTCCTTTTGAATGCCATTTGATTTTTTATCTATGAGACAAATGTATCATACAGTTTGGGTTAGCAAGAACTTGCAGGAACAATTAGCCACCTTTCAACTGAGATATTTTCCAGAAACAGGGCTTTAAAAAGTAGAGACAATCTTCCTTCCTAAAAGTCTAATCTAGGACCATTTCCTCTTACATTCTTTTTAGGGCTAAACTTAGGACTCTCAAACAAACAGTTATGTATGTACACACACACATACATGCAAACACACACCGTTGAATTAATCTTTCAGGTGCAGCACGGAATCTCAGGCAAAGAAGAGATTCCTATAAACATATCTAGCCCAAAATGCATGGAGTTCAAGAGAAGAGGAAAAAGCAAAGAATTGTAAGATTCAGAAAGAAGAGGTGAGCATCTCAGCCATCAACAATCACATTGGTACATTGCACAAGTTATTTACAACTCAACTCCTGCTCTTGGTGAATCAAAACCTTGTTTGGAAATTTCACTGTACAAGGCTTCTTGTCTTCTTTACCAGTGGTCATACTGTTTTTTCCAATTTCTCCAGTAATGAAGGCTGGTCCCATATAGCATATGCTTTCCGTGCCTTTTATCTCCACTATCATGGCTCTTCAAGTTCAGAAGCAAAGACTTTGGGATAAGATTGGATTGAATCCTGGCTCCACCATTATTAGTGTTGTGCTACTGGGCAAACTATTAACCTCTGTAGATCATCCATAAATGGATGGCTTTGACCAGGGTTCTCAAATTTTGGTGGAAAGCTAATAAAGAACACAAAGGACAAGTTCATTAAAGGAGGACAAGGCCTGGGACATTTTTCTTTTTACCAAATTCCCCAGGTGATTCTGATACCCACCAAATTTCAAAAACCACTGGCTTTAGAGATTAAAGATAAACTAATGCAACAAGCACCTGGCCGTCAAGAAAGGTTTCCTAACTGGGGTCCTGTGGTAAAATGGAAAGGATTTTTGTCTTTGGCATTCGAGATGTGAATTTCTATGTAAGTTCCATTGCTTCATAACTGGCAGTTTGGCAATATCATTTAATTTGTGTGACACATGGTGTCCTTATTTGTTAAATAGGAATAATGCCCACATCAAGGGGTTATGGGCTTAATGGATTAGGTGACTCACAGCAGGTGATTGATGAATATTGGCTGAAGTAGAATCTCTTGCTACATTTAGATATAAGTATTTGTATAGAACCTTCTACACACAGAACTTATATGAATTTGACTCAGTAAAAACTCTCTGAAAACTTGGCTGATTACATATTTATTGAACATAGAATTGAATGTATGAATGCCATTGCATTTACCCATGACATACAATAAAAATTTTGACACAAAATGCTTTGATTGCATAACATATAGTTTCTATATATTCCCTCACTTTTAAACTCTCCATCCAATTTCTCACATCCATTCAATAACCCGAGTTGACTGTTCCAAAGTACTAGGGAAATATTTTGCTTTACTGAGTTAGAAATAATTTTTATTAACTATGTGCAAATCCTCTTAACTCATGACTAACATCTCAGCTAATGTCAAACATAGGTCACAGTCATTAAGCCATGCTCTCAAATTTAGCCATTCTCTCACTTTATGAAACTCAAAATCCTTCCCATGTTAAAAGATTTTATACAGACCTCACAGTCTTCAAACTCTCTGAAGCTGAATAACCTGAATAACAATTTTAATATGTATTAGTCATTATGATTTCTTTATTTTTTCTTTTTTATTATTATTTTTTTTTTGAGGTGCACCCTCACTCTGTTGCCCAGGCTAGAGGGAAGTGGCGTGATCTCAGCATCTTGGCTCACTGCAATCTCCGTCTCCCAGGTTCAAGCAATTCTCTTGCCTCAGCCTCCCAAGTAGCTGGAATTACAGGAGCCCACCACCATGCCTGGCTAATTTTTGTATTTTTAGTAGAGACGGGGTTTCACCATATTGGTCAGGCTGGTCTGGAACTGCTGACCTCAAGTGGTCCGCCCCCCCGACCTCGGCCTCCCAAAGTGCTGGAACTACAGGCGTAAGCCCACTCCTGGCTAAAATAATTTCTTATCACAAGAAAACTCCATAGGGTTATACAAGTGACAGAGAAGCAAATTCAGTCTGGCCTCTGATCTTGGTGGCAGAACAAAGAAGGAAATCACTGGAGGGCTGGAGGTGGATGAATGAAAGCCAGAGAATAGAAAATGAGCAGCAGCATCCTTAATGACCACCCTGCTTGAACACTCCCGCTTCCAATAAACACAAAGCAATCCACAAGCTCCAATGAGAAACAGTCTTGAAGCAAGGATGAGTTTCTCTTGTATCGCATTGTTTTCTGTATTCTGAGTGGGTTCAACCGCTTTAGACCGCAGAGCCTATATCCCTCTCCTTAATTTCCACAGCCCCACTTTTCTCTCATTTTCTTGTTCCACTCCTTTCTTCTCGCTCTCCTTTTCTGTGATCTCTTTTGTCCTCTAACGAATGAGGTTGTAAAGGAAGAGTTATTCCATACTGTCCCTTTAAGACTTCCTCTCCTACTCAACAAGCCCCCTTCTACACTTAATGGGCAAAGAGTGGACCATAATACTATTTGAAACCAATTCAAAATCCTCCATGCTGACAGCTTACACCAGGAGATTTAGGGACATTCATTAGAAAAATATATAATAGAACTACAAATTTCCATTCAGTTTTTCCAAAGATTTCTTTATTAAAATGGCCAGAAGGACAACATTTATATCATGACTAAATTTTAAGAGTGATCTCTTGTGGTTTACAAGAAGATGTTTATGCTCACTTATATTTTGAATGTTTTATCTTCTCCCATTGCATAGAGACAGACTACACTGCTCACAAGTGAAAAAAAAAAAAAAAAAAAACAACCCCGCATAAAAGCCTCAATAAAACCAAGTGACTGAAGAGAATCCATGGAAGTTTGTTTACGTTTTACATTAAGTATGAGGCTTCAACAGAAGCAAGTGGTGTCATTCTTTGAGACGCATTCATTTTTTGCCTTTAAAGGCATCATGACTAATTAAGAAGTCCTTCTAGGGGTGAAGCCTGGGCATAGGTAGGTTTTCAAAGCTCCCCAGGTAATTCCAATGTGCAGCCAGTGTGGAGAAAACAGTGAAATGGTAAGAAGGCACAGGAGATTCTAACTTCCATTTCTCAGGACAAAATAGAGCTCATGCCCCTGCCCAGCCAGTCACTGTCTCATCATCTTGTCTTATTACCTTTTCGTAACATTAACTACCATATAAAATTATCTTTATATACTTTATGTGTTATTTGCATACAGCCAGTCTCTTCTTTTGGTAATGTAAGCTCCAGTGAACCCAGAACAGTATTCGCTATAAGGTAGTTGGTCTGTTATATATTTGTCAAATAAATGAACTAAAAACTGTTAAACATCAGCTTTCTTGTCTGTACAATGAGCAAAATACTACCACCACCTTCCTTGCTAGACTGCTGTGATGACTCAATGTAATCATGTTCATGTAAACTAGTGGGTAATGTGAAATCTTAGGAAATGTTAGTCTTACTACTACAGGACATTAACCAACTCCCCAAATTTCCCACAACAGCTCACAGGTTGAAATTTCCAACATCAGATTCCCTTCTTTGGATTTCAGCTGACTATTGTTAAAATAGCTGAAAACCTGACTATTGTAGCTTCATTACTTTGGTGGAATAATATTAATTAGATGAGTTCTTGTCAGTTAGCAATCCTAAAATATAGAACAAGTTAATTTTGAGTTAAGTTCAAAATGTAGGGAAGTTCTGTACTCTTCAGGCAGGGCAGCCCCAAGTTGTAAGAACTGGCTGTGGGGAGAGAAGGGGAAAAGGGGATAGAAAACCTGCAGGGTGTTGAGGACATTGGGTTTCACTGGGACCTGAAAAGGGGGAAGGAAGTACAGTACATGAATAACAAACTCTGTTGACCCTGAACTAGGGAGATCTACAGTCAGCTTTGGTCAGAAAAGTGAAGCAGACATACCTGTAGTCAACAATAGTTAAATACCTTGTGGATAGTAAAATTATCAAACATGTCTTCTGATCCTATGTCAACTCTTGATGTGTTATTATGCTGATTTTATAAAAGGGAAAATGGTACTCAAAGAAGTGGCATTTTTAGAGACAGGGTCTAGCTATGTCATCTAGGCTGGGGTACAGTGGCACCATCATTGCTCACTGCAGTCTTGAACTCCTGGACTCAAGTGATCCTCCCACCTCAGCCTCCCAAAGTGCTGGGATTAAAGATGTTGAGTTTTTAAGGAAGCAGCATGTTATACTGGTTAAGGACCTTGAATCCTTAGGCAGGCTGAGTTAAAATTCCAACTCCAACATGTACCAGCCATGGGAGCTTGGGCAAGTTAGGAGTCTGTATCAGTTTCCTCCTCTGTTAAATGGTAATAATAATAATAATAACAACAACAACAGCAGCAATATTCTAGAGTTGTTATGATAATTAAATGCATTAATATTTATAAGGTACTCAGAATACTGGTACAGAGTGGGCACCATATAATCATACATAGGATATATACAGCTAGTGGGCAGCAGGACTTTTTAAAGCTTTTAAAATTTATGTAACTATATCAATGAACTTTCACACATTAAACATATTCAGGTAACAAGCATCTAGACCACGAAACAAAATATTACCAGCACCCGAAATCTCTCCTCATCCTCCCTTCCAGTCATGTAATGCCCCCCACCTGGTCCCCCAACCAAAGTATTCAACATCTTAACTTGCAATACACAGAATAGTCTTGCCTCTTTTTGTGTTTGCATAAAAAGGATCATCCAATGTATAATCTATTGTGTCTTGCCTCTTCCACTCAACATTATATAGATGAAATTCATTTATGTTGCTGTATGGTATACAGTGCTATACAGTATCCACCTGTAAATTGACCACAATTTGTGTATCCATTCTGTTGTTGATACACTTTTGAATAGTTCCTAGATATAAGCTATTACAAATAGTGCTGCTATAAACATTCCACTAACATTTTTTGGTGAACATGTATACACATTTTATTTGGTATATATCCATGAGTGAAATTTCTGGCTCATAATGTATAAATACAGTCAGCTTTAGAATAAACTGAAAAAAGAAAGTAGTTGTACAATCAATACTACCATCAGTAGAGTGTGAGAATTCTACTTTATCTTTTTCATTGTAGTTATTCTGGTGGCTGCAGAGTTGCATCTCATTGTGGTTTCACTTTGCTTTTCCCTGATGACTAATGAAATTGAACACCTATTTACTGGATACCTAGATGTCTTCTTCTGTGAAGTAACACGATTTAAACTTAGGTTTTTCTAGGTCAAAGCCTGTGTTCTATCTCCACTTTTTGTTTTTAAGAACTGCCTCCCTTCAAAGCTTTCTAGAGAAATATAAGCACTAATTTAGGAACCAAGGGTATCCACTATTTTTATTTTGTATTCACTTTTTTTTCCCTTTTGGAATTTAGAGAATTATCCTCTAGTAATGGAGAATGGAGAGAGGGGTCTTCCATACAACGCATTTTTGCTCTTCCTTTTGTTGTTATTCAAAGTGGAATTAAAAATTATCTTAGCTCTGCAGGCTGGCTGAGAGCTCAGAGCTCAGAGCTCAGAGAAGGTGGGGGGATGGGGAGACAATAAGGAAAGCTGCTCTACTTCTGGAGGCTCCAAGACACCATTTTCAGTGACAGCAACGTGCTTTCAAGAGCCAGGTGTGTGTGGGTGGGGGGAAGAAGGCTGGACTTATATATGAGAATAATGACAATACAGAAAGCCTCTGGGTATTTTCCAGGGAAATGCAGATTGTAGCTTTGGATTTTAAGTTTTACTTTCACTCATGAACGGGTATTCCTAGGTTTCTTGCACTTCCCCCAAATCTTTCTGTAGCAAAACTAAGTAGGAGAAAGTTACTATTATAAGATGTATCACTTGTAAAACATTTAAATTGTTCCTGTTTTTCTGTGTATTTATGAGAGCGCGCAGGAATACCACATGATTCCTTAACTTGATTTTATAAACACCAGCCTTAGTATCATCCAAAATACAGCTCCTATATTTTTATTCTCACATTGAAAAGCCAATTTTTTTTTCCTTTCAGATAGAGCACTAAAAATCTCTTCCTTTTCATTAAAGTATACCAGCTAAATAATATATCATTTTGGCTTATGTTTCAATCACACAGTTTTTCTTCTCCTGGACTTGAAAGAAGCTTCTTCCTTAAGAACCCCTTCTCAAATATAAATTATTATTATTTTTTAGCCTGGAAAAGTTGGGTGGGGAGGTACATTGTGAGTCACCTATGTCAATCTGAACATTGCCGAAAACAAAATATACTTTAATAGTTCCAATGGTATTCATTCAGCCCTATTCTGACCTTTCCTTGTCTTTCACTCTAATTAAACATTAATCTTGAAAAACAAAGAGCCCTTTGATGACTATAATACATTTTTGTACTGTGACATGCCCTCTCGCTTAAGGTGTATCTATAAAGAACTGAGACTGTGACTAGCAGACTTGGCTTCAGGTTAAAGATGAATGGATCTACTAACAATTGGAGAGACTGTCTTCAAAAGCATGGTCATTGGAAACCTATTAAACATCTTTGTCATTAGGAATTTAGAAGCAGCAAACATAATTTTTGCTTTTCCAGGAGTTGGTATTCTGGCCAGCATTTATGCTCTCCAGAACCACACTGGTGAGCCCAAATGGTGGTCTTTAGCTTCCCAAGAACTTACAACATGACATTGGACCTGGAGGCTCTTTTGATATGGATTTGCTTGAACTACTTAAACCGTTTGTCTATTGCCAAGAATAGTAATTAATGCAGGAAGACGCTAAGTTTTTCACTTCAAAGGTTTCATCATATTGTATCCTTACTACAGACAGGCCTGCTGTTTTGCTGATCCTGGCATTTTTCTTGATGTTGTGTTTTTAGGGAGAGAAAGTCAATGACTTCTTTTTGACTCAACAATTAGACTTAAATGTCTGTATTCATTCAATTAGTATTTAAATCCCTATTACGGGCTGTGCATGGAAATAGCCCTGGACAAGCAGTATTCTATAGGAGAGACCAAATTCATAGAGCTCACAGGATACTGGGGTGAGGGAGGCAGCAGTCAATAGGCAGAAATTAATGAAATGGTGTAGGTTGGGTGGAACAGTAGTCTTTTTTATTTTTTTAATTTTTAAAAATAATTTTTAGTAGAGATGAGGTCTCACTATGTTGCCCAGGCTATTCTCAAACTCCTGGCTCAAGTGATCCTCCTACCTCAGCCTCCCAAAGTGCTGAAATGGTAGGCATGAGCCACCATGCCTGGTCAGTGGCACAGTATTCTAAGCAGATGTAGCTTTGTTTGGACAGCACGGAGGGCAGGAGACAACATGGAGACCCACAAGGACTTTCATATGGCCACACCTTCCAGTAAAAGGAGGAAGTGAAACCAAAGAGACTGGCAAGGGCAAGATTCCAGAATGACTTCTCCCCCATGCCAGGGAGTTTGAATGTAATTTTTTTTTTTAGTGATGGGGTCTTGGTCTGTCAACCAGGCTGGTACAATCATAACTCATCATTTGCCAAAGTCTTGAACTCCTGGGCTCAAGTGATCCTTCCTCCTTAGCCTCCCGAGTAGCTGGGACTACAGGTGTATTCCACCATGCCCAACCTGAATGTAATCTCAAAGGCAATAAATGGGGAGGCAATGAAGAATTTTAAGAAAAAACAACGGGATGAGCATAAGATACACATTTATATGAGTTAGTAAAAACTCGGTGAAGGTTTCTGGAGGAAATTTAACAGTCATTCTTTTCTAGTGGTGGAAATCACCTCCTTCATCTGAGACATGGGAGTCACTGCCTGGACAAGATAGATCTCTATTTCTTTCCCATGCCTAACCTACAGGCATGTTGATAGAGTCCACATGAAACTTGGATGCTAATTTGGCACTGCAGTTTGGAAGAATGCTAATGCAATTCACTTTGGCATGACTAATGATATGTTCCTACCTTGTTTATACTAAAATTGAAAAAAAATCATTTGAAGCCTCCCTTCACAGTCATGATATTTCTTTCAAA
Organism: Hylobates moloch; assembly: GCF_009828535.3. NCBI lineage: Eukaryota > Metazoa > Chordata > Mammalia > Primates > Hylobatidae > Hylobates > Hylobates moloch. The sequence goes on from NW_026652285.1 coordinate 43,975,920, forward strand.
TTGAGATGGCAAAGTCTGTACAGTATTGCAATTTCTAGCAAAATCTTTTAAAGCTGTCTTATTTAAACAATTTAGAAAATATTTAATATGCAAAATGACTTTCTTTTTTAGGTAATACCACAATAGAGTTGCATTTACATTCAGAGCAGAACTTGACTTGAGGCCTTAAAAAACCTTTTACAGAAATCTCTATTGGCTTTTAATAAAGAGCTGTCAAAAGCTCATGATGGTATTATTTTTCAAGTGGCTATAATGAATTTTTGACTTGATGCATTAAACATAGGCAAACCTCCACAATAGTTTTCATGGATTAGGGCGACATATTATGTGCTCCTGACAGTATCGCAGAAGGAAAAAGTAAGGTGATTAGGAACAAATAAATTGAGACTACCTAGTATTACATGGATTGCATAGGAATCCTAGTGAATCTTTTGGGAAAATGCAGCCCTATTGAGGAACAGCGTTCTTTGTGTGGAAACACTGAGAATGGGCCACTCCACAGTGAATGGGCAGAGACAGGTTTGGAAGCAAATGGAATTAAGCAAAATGAAGGAAAGAGGAGAAAACCAACATTAGAACCTATGAATTCACTGAAATTAAGAAGCTAAAAAGACCTGTTAAATCTTATCCGACTTCTTCAGCTTGCACTGAGGCCTCTTTTCTCAGAGCACATCCACCTTGCTGTTTTATTTAATTTGTTTTTCAATTATTTAGGCTTCAAGATTTCCTGATCTCTTACAGGAAAATTTTCCAATTTAATCAACTTAGCTTGTGGGAAACCATTGCTAGATTTTGCATTTCAGGATGCATACTTGGTAGATGCTTTAATAAATAATTATGTTTGAATGGGTGAATAGAAATGTCAAGAAATAATAAAGATAAACATTTTGAATTTTTTTTAGTTCAACACAAGTAACTCTAAATCTGCAAACTATGTGACTATGGTAATTTTTTTAAGTGTGTAGTGACAGAATTCTATTATTCTGCAAGTAATCAAATTATGGTTTAGAAGAGTTTGATATAAATTCATACTTAAAATATGAATTCATATTTAAAATACGAATTAGGAATGTAAAAGATCCAGGAAAGTATAGGTATAATATTAAGAGGTAAATAACATTCCTTTTAAAATTATGACATTTTATTCAATTTTATTCTAGTACATTGCTACCTCTCCCTCATTCAACATACACTGTAAATCAGGAATACTGTACAATTTTGATTTTTTGTTTTTGTTTTTGAGATGAAGTATTGCTTTGTTGCCTGGGCTGGAGTGAAGTGGTGCAGTCTCGGCTCACTGCAACCTCCACCTCCCAGGTTCTAACGATCCATCTGCCTCAGCCTCCCAAGTAGCTGGGACTACAGGCATGCACAACCACACTCGGCTAATTTTTGTATTTTTAGTAGAGATGCAATTTCACCATGTTAGCCAGACTGGTCTTGAACTCCTTACCTCAGGTGATCTGCCTGCCTTGGCCTCCCAAATTACTGGGATTACAGGCATGAGCCACCATGCCTGGCCAGAATTATGATTCCTTAAGAATTTGAGAAACAGGACAGGATGTAAGTATTGTTGCTTACATAACCCAGGAGGAGTAAAGCTCATTGATAATATTTCTGTTACAGTAAATGCTTGAGTTTCTGTACTAACTTCCAGGGAAATATGGATTTTGCAGAGCTAAAGGAATGCCTCAACTAACAAACATTCAAACAAAAAAGCCATATCGAGTCACTGCATTTAAGCTCTCTAGAATTTCTGATCAATTGAACAGAGCTTTGCTCTGAATCTCAAGGCTGACTCTGCCAACAATGGCTGCTCTGAGGCAGACAATAATACAGATGAAAATGATTTAGGGGAAGAACAAGGTCAAGATGCTCCCTGGGATTTATAATCCAAGAAGCCTGGATTTCACCTCCAGAATGCAAATGCAATGCCCTGGTTTGAAAAGCACCATTTTCCTAACCATAAATGAACCCACATTTCTGCCCTAAAAAGATCTGCTCACTCTTTTTCAGCTAAGACTAATATTTGATGAACCCATGGCATTAATGAAAACAGATTTTTCTTTAGCAGCACGTTTTTATTGCTCATTTTACAGCCTGATTCCATAGCCTGGGAATGGTCTTGCTACTATAACTGCAATTATGTCTGAATTCTTAAGTGGTGTGTTAGGGCATGTTTTTATATTTGGAATTCATAATACTGTTCTTAATAGGGACTTTGGTAATGACCAAAAAGACCCTTGCTAGTGAGATGTCACAAAAAGTTGTTCATATTACATAAGCAGAAGACTCCTTACATTGGAATAAAAATAATATTGAAAATGCACAATTATGTAGCTCATTTCAGGCATACCAACATACTGACTTGTTTTGAGTTATCAAAACTCAGTGTAGCAGCCTTTCTGATAGGCACCAGGAATTTGGAGATTAATAAAACCTGGTCAGTTTTTGGAGGAGCTTAAAGTCCAGTGTTCTGAAAGTTAAGTAAAAATTCATCTGGAAGATTTGACAAGGGCTTGAAGGAAAGAGTGAAAAATGGGAAGTTTGACAGAGGGATTAACAGCTGAGCATGGGTGTTGGGAAAATGAGAGTTCATTGAGGCTGTAGTGACAAAATCTTGTGTGGGATTGTAGGGAGACGAGACTGGATAGATAAGTAGGAACCAGTTGCTGAAGGGCCTAATAATGCACGTGAAATATTCTGGATTTAATCCAGAAAATCAGGGAGAGCCTCTGAAGGAATATTTACACAGGGAAGTGACAAAATTGAATCTGATCATCAAAAAAATGATGAAGCATTCAAACTATTTTTCTGCAACTATGCCAAATATTGAGAAAACAATTTCTCCTGATCAAGTAACATAGAAATGGCCTCAAAAATAGGCACTTCTACCTTTCTGGTTAAAATGCTATACTGCTAAAGCTGGATGGTCATCTACAGCACTGGGATCCAACATGCTTCATGCTTCATGCTTCATTGCTACTCAACAGAACTTCTATGGCACAAGGGAAAGACAAGTCTGTGACACATCTCAAATCTTCTCTTTTCTTTCCCCATAGTGGAGAGTTTTGCCTGAAAATGTTTAATGTAGTGGCTGTACAGTTTCAAAGTGCTTTTGTTTTTCACAGTTACTTAGCCATTTGAAGCCCTGAAGATAATGGTGTTGTGTTAGCATTGATGATCGGGAGACTGTGTCCATGAACATTCTTTCAAATCAAACTTAGTTCGAATGAACCAGTCAGCCTTAGGGAAGATTACTGTGGCTAATGTATTTCTGCTGGTCTCAAACAAACAAGCAAAAAGAAAAATAAATACAGTTAAAGTAAGGACATGGCATCATTTTCTGAAAAATGTGACATTGTCCTGCATTTTAAAATGTCTCCTGGAGCACACACATACTCTTTCTGGAAACCAAGAAATATATTTTTTGAGAATCTTGATTATATGTTAAAATTTTTGAAGTTAATTTGTAGGCCATAAAAATGGTATTATTTAATATGAGGTGAGATTACTACAGAATTTGGTTACAAATCCAAGAATTTGGGTTCTAAACTGACTATCCCTCCCCACCAGGTTCCAAGGGTAATGTATGTACATATAAGCCACAAGTTCTAATGCAGAACACTCCAGTGAGTTGGGAGGTATCCTGTATAAAACTCCTGTTACCTAAACAAGGTAGGCTGGAAAGACCAAGAGCCAAAGCAGGTTGACGGAGCTGCCCTAACCTTGTGCCTCTTGGCCAAGTCCAGATCTCAGACCTCACCATGCACAGGCTCTCATCCAATGCCAGCCTCAGAGAACTCAAAGAGGGAGATGAAGGGAACATTTTTGTAATGCCTACTGCAGATCTGGCCTCAAGAAACTTCAGTGGGTCTTCTCAGGCTGGGGCATCAGAAACATCCCTGAAGAAATTACATCTGCCTCCAAAAATACAGAGAGAAGACAATGATTTTTCCAGGAAGAAACAGGACTCCTCCACTCTGATCATTTCGGGACAAAGATCAGACAAAAGCAGAAGGAAACCAAAGAGAAGGAGGGAGAACCAACTACTTCTCTAGTGTTCTGTGAGGAAGCCCATGTAGAGAGAGACTATGACCACCTCTCTCCATCTTCCTTCCCTGTTCAGGACAATAAAACATCTCCATTATTCCTCCAGCCCAGTGGCCAGTGAAATATCCTTCAGCACGTCCCGCAGGCCTCTTTGGTGGTGCAGTGAAATGCCTTAATCCTGCCTCAACTTGGTGATAAGCTTGGATTAAGTATGTAGAGGAATGTGAGAAGCAATGTGAGAAGGAATGAAGACTCCCAACTTCCTACTACAAGAGTCCTCTAAATTGCAGTCATATCCTATTTCCTTGTCTCTTAAGACTCATTTTTATAGTATTAACATCAGTGATTTGGGGGCCTGTCTCATTTATTTGATGTGTAGATTTTACGTTGCTTTTTCTTTGAAAACCTCTTATCAATAGTGCAACCCCTAATCAGTGGAATCTTAGGATTATAATAGTATACATATGACAGTATAAGAATAAAATCTAGTTTCACACTTTAAAAAAACTCTGATTTAGCATTTAAAATCTGTGGCTTATAACTTTAGTCTTTTCATGCAAATATTTTTAGGGAAATGGTTTCGAAGAGCAACACTGCACCAGCTTGTCTGTTGTCAACTGCACATCACCACACATCCTCGGGGAGAAGCCCGGGCCCTACACTTCCTGGGGTCCCTTGCCAGCTACATTCCAATATGAATTATGCCAAAGAGAGTGGTTTCCAGGGGATGTGGAAAGCAGAAGAAAAGCAGCCTTCAATCTCCAGCAGCAGCCAGGTGAACAGTGACAGATGCCTATGGAAGATTTTGCCAGGGGCTTTCTAGGTGAGTGCCTGCGAGTTACTTACTTAGGTGTTGCACGCAATTAAGATAATCAGCTATAGCTTCTGTGTATTTCCTGCGTTTTCAGAGTTCTTGAAACTTGAAGCATTTTTTTTCCCCTGACCTTTGTTTCTACAGCCCATCCAACAGTTATATCAGCCTCTAAGTGTCTGGATTAGAGTCTTTTATGCTCGAGGTTCTTTGAGTGATGAAAAAAAAGTGGCAATCACATTCTTCTTTTTCCTCTGATACTCCTCTGCCAATAGCAGACAAAAGTTTTAAACAGCTTAGGGACACTTGTTGGAGGCTGTTTCCATGTTAAAGAAGAGACTACAGGAAGACTGAAGGCTATTCTTTGATCTTATTTAGTTCCCTTGTCTCATCCAATTATTTTTACTTTCATTTATACTTCATGCTCCTGTCTTTAGATATTCTCTGTTCCACATGACTGTATAACAATAATATCAGTAGAAGTTAACATGTCTCTAGTTCTGAATACTTTTAAGTTCATGCTTATATACATTATCTCACTTGATCTTCATAGCAATTTTATAACTCAAGTGGATTGACATTATTATTTTTTATTTTACAGGTAGAGAATTTGAGACCCAGATATTTAAGTGGTTTATTCAAGGTGACATGCAAAATCAACGAAAGTGCTAGAACTAGAATCCAAAATCTTTGACCACTATTCTAGGGTGTCTGATAGTACTACATTAGCTCTCCAAGTAAGATAGTAACCCCCTGCTTATAATACTTTTGATCTGGGCAAATTACCTATAGTATAAGCCCCATGAACTCTAGGTAATTATCTCTTTCCCTGTGGGATAGAATCCAAGTCTTTGTCAATGTTTTGAACTCCACCCATCAAATTAATCTAACAAGCTCAATGGTAACCACGAGCTCACAGGGGGCAGCACTATTATTGTTATTTGGCACACAATATACTTGGTATGCTGAAAAAGTATAATAATGAGAGTGACAGGATATCATTATCTCTGACAAACTTTCAGTGGCCAATATCAGTTAGTGGTCTCATACCTACTGAATGAGTTTTTATATCAGAGGAACTCCCAATATTCTAATTGGGCTATTTAGCACTATCATTTGAAGGGTGCCCGATTGAGAATCACATGTACCTAAAATGTTTGTTTACTCAAAGATAAGTGTTTCAGAATAAGAATTAAGGAATTGGGCAATGTTGGGCATAACATACCACAAGCTATACTTATATGAATAAATGGAGAGCTTGGACAGTTCTTAGGACCAATCTTTCTTTAGGAAATCAAATAAATAAATATAGCCTCATCTCTACCAGGAGAAATACACTTTTTTTTTTTTTTTTTTTTTTTTTTTTGCCTTAGAAAGCACTGGCTTCTGTTAATTAAACATTTCCACCCAAAGATAGTAAATTTTAAATAGAAAAAAACAGGAAATATATATAATCTACAATAAGTCTGCAAGGCAAATAGAATAGTTGTAGCAAGCTCTTAAAGCAAAGGTAAAGATGTTGAAAATATATTAAAATTTACTGTCGACTAAACTAGGAATTTGTGGATATATGTGCATATATTTATATGCATATCCTATCCAAATGAATAAAGGTCTTAATGGTTTACTTCTTAGATTAAAAAATTCTTAGGCTGGGCATGGTAATACGCCTGTAATCCCAGCATTCTGGGAGGCCAGGGTGGGAGGAATTCTTTGAGGCCGGGACTTTGAGAGCAGCCTGGGCAACATAGCAAGACCCCATCATTACAAAAAATTTAAAAAGTAGCCAGGTGAAGTAGCATGCACCTATAGCCCCAGCTGCTCGGAAGGCTGAGGCAGGAGGATCACTTGAGCCCAGGAGATCAAGGCTGTAGTGAGCTGTGATCACACCACTGCACTCCAGCCTGGGCGACAGAGAAAGACCATATCTCCCCCACAAAAAAAATTCTTCTAAATTTTGACATTTAAAAAAAAATTTAATTAAATTTCTTTTTTTTTTTTTTTTGATACCAACTCTCACTCTGTCACCCAGGCTGGAGTGCAGTGGCGTGATCTTGGCTCACTGCAACCTCTGCTTCTCGGGTTCAAGTGATTCTCCTGCCTCAGCCTCCCAAGCAGCTGGGACTACAGGCGCGTGCCACCGCACCCGGCTAATTTTTTTTTGTATTTTTAGTAGAGATGGGGTTTCACCATGTTGGTCAGGGTGGTCTCAAACTCCTGACCTCAAATGATCCACCCGCTTCAGCCTCCCAAAGTGTTGGGATTACAGGCGTGGGCCACCGTGCCTGGCCAACATTTTATTTTTAAAGCAAATGCTTTTTCACTAGACTTGTGTACAACTGCAACAACAAAGTCATCTTAGAAGGAGAACTCATGAACTGTGAAATTTAGGCCCACTGAGCACTTATGAAGCATCAACTACTTGTTACCCACTGCTCCAGGTACTATCACTGCTGAGAGGGAGGTGCTCTGGGGTTAAAAGGACTGAATTACCCAAGCTTTGTCACACAGGGGTTGCGAAACAATCATGTATCTTTTCTTTTAAATCCTTAGTTTTCACACCTATACCTCATATTTTTTTTGAAGATGACATCCAATAAAATAGGTACTTAAACTATTTAGTAGCATGCTTGGCTGCATTCGGCTCATAAATACTCATTCCTCTGTTTTTCAAAAGTCTCATAATTCAAGTACTTTGCCCAAAGCCCTCAAACTCAGCAGCTGTGCTGCTTCCCTTTCCTCCAACTTTCCCAAATTTCATCTGTTCTGTGGCATCTAATATCGAACGTCAGAAAGAAGAGGCAGAACTTAACAGTTAGGAAACAGACTTTCCTCTACTGTAATACAAAAGTCCTCTTCTAGATTTTTAGCAATCCTTCCAAACTTTGGCCTTTGTAAAAGGATGTTATGTAAAAAAACAAAAAAAAAACCAACAAAAAAAAACCCGTGCTTTGCTTTTGGAACCCACTTCCCTGGACATACGCTCTGAGTACAGAAAGACGAGGCTTTAGCAACCAGAACATTAGGAATAGCATGTATGAAATTAGACATGGAAACTTGCAACTTTGAGATAGGCACAGAAAGGAACATGGGCTGACAAGAGATGGATGATCTAAGGTCACCTTTCCCTTGGGAGCCCTCCCTGATAATGGCTGTGGCTACTATGTGGTATCAGCAACCCCAGGGCAGTGACCCCTGTCCATTCTATACCCCAAGCATGGGAAACAGGTTCAAAAAGGGTAGACTATTTTTGCTAGCGAAGTTTGTATGGTTCTGTGCTACATGGACATATCAACATAAATTCACTAGAGGTCCTTCCTTTGATGATAATAATGATTATAATAATAATACTATGCTCACAGTACTTTTAAAGTACAAATGGCTTATTATAATGTATAGCAAATATTTGCTTATGTATATTCTTCTCTCAATTTTGCACATCCCTAATACCTACTATCCTGAGTCTTAATGGATGCTTATTACAATTTAATACAATAATATAACAATAAACATGATAATAATAAACACAGCCTTTGAAGTGTCCTCTGTGGGCCCCAACATTCTGATGTCCAAGTACTGGATGATGGCTGAAGGGCAAGATGTTTTTGAATGAAAGAAATGGAAAGTATCACTTTAACAAAAAGGAAAAATAAAGGAAAAAGCACCAAAAAAGAAAGAAAGGCAGGCTCATTTGGCAGTCAAGGAACACGGCAGTCCTTTTAAAAAGCAACCCTCTGCCAAGTTTTTGGCTTCTGTTTGTTGTTGTTTTAAAGGTAAACACAATTAAGAAAGAAAATAGCAAGTTGTTAAAAGCACAGCTGAATATTTATGTATTCCTTCTGAGACTTCTGGGCCTATTTCTGGGGATCTTTCTTCGCTACTGAACATCAAAACTCAAACCACCACCAAAATAACTCTTCCACACCATTTTGCCTTGGAAAAGTGGTAAGTTTCATTTTCCCGTCCCTTTTAGATTGTGTTATAATTTCTCAAAGTGAGCACCAACTTTATAATTTTCTCTTCCATTTCAGAAAACACACACTTTTGTGTTCTGAAAATTTCACGTTATCAAGCCTTAGCAGGCAGTAGGGTAGAGCTATCTGATCTCATCTTAATTGCTTTAGCCTAGATAAGCAACTATACTGATGATAAGACCCCCAAATGAGTTAATAATCATTAGGGCTTATTCTTTTCTGAACTCTTTGAATTTGTTTTGTCAGAGAGGCAACTTCAGCTCTTGCCTGTGTGTTTGTGGGAACTCCCAACAATCTCTTAGTCCATTGCAAATCTGCTAATTCATTCAAGTCTCGGTCTTTTTTTTAACACCTGTGTGGAGACATAGCTACAGTTAATTGCAATAAAGTAAGTGTCTGAATCAAAACTTACTGTACGTGAACACTCATTTCAAACTGTGGACATTATGATGGGATGAAGAAAACGACAGAGAGGAGAGTTAGTGAACAGCATCTCAGCTCTGCTGTGAATGCCACTGAAGCTTGCTTGTTATTAAGTCCCTTCTCCTGGCTGCCTCCAGGTGATAATCTCTCCCATTCATGGAAAAAGGTCTCTCTGAACGATATTGCAGCTTGCATAATTACTTGCTCATCACAGACTACCTTTTTTCATCTTCTTATGATTGGAAAACCTTCTGGGACACCTGGGAGATTGTTTGGAGAAGTACTTCCCATCCCTCTGAATATTGGTATTTTGAAGCGTGATGATAATTCCTCAGAATATGAAATGCTTAAAGAGGGATGTTGTAGCAGGAATACTGGGAGGCAGGAAAGTCTGAGGCCTCCTCAGGTGGCTGCTTCCCCATGGCGAAGCAAATATCACATGAAACAAGCGGAGGCTGTATTTACAAAGCATAGCACGGGTGGGCACGTGGGTACTTTCTCATTCTCACATGCAACATACCAGAGACATGCAAACGTGCCGTGTGTACACTGTTCGGTGATGGCTTCAACACTCTCCACATCAATCTCGTCGTCTCCATGTTTCTCTGGCCACCACTCTGCCTTTCACTCCGTGCTGTGCTCATGTCTCCCCCCAGATGGAAATGTTCAATGATTTTGTGCTGTGTCGGATCAACTTCAAAGCCTATCACTGAAAGTGTTCCTTAATATGGGGTTAACAGCCTGGAGTAGACAGAATAATGCCCGTACAGATGTCCACACCTATCTTAATCCCTTGAAACCTGGGAATATGTTATCTTACATGGCAAGAGGGATTTTGCAGCTGTGATGAAGTTAATTACGACATAAGTAGAAGATCCGGGTGAGCCCAGTGTAATCACAAAGGTCCTTACAGAGGAAGGCAGGAGAGTAGGAGTCAGAGAGGAGATGTGATGATGTAGACAGAGGTTGGAGCAATGTGCTTTGAAGATGGAGGAAGGGGACACAAGCCAAAGAATGCAGGTGGTCTCTAGAAGCTGGAATGGCAGAAAACAGATTCTCCCCTAGAGTCTCCGGAAGACATGCAGCTCTGCCAACACCTTGATTTTAACCTGTACAACCCATTTTGGACTTCTGACCTATGGAACGGCTATATAATAAACTTGTGCCATGTTAATCTGTTAAGTTTGCAGTCATTTGTTACAGCAGCAATAGGAAACAATAGGAAACTCATCTTCTACCTGTCTCTCCTCATCTCCCTGAAGCCTCAGGTAAAGCCATATTTGTTCAGCCAGGGTGTTTTACAGAGCCTGACTCTGCAGCTTGTATTCGTCCTGAAGTCACTTCTGTTTTCTCTGAACATCTCTAGGAATTATTCTGAGACTACCTTAGATGTCCTCTTACTCATAGGCAGTATTATAACATTTCTACTATCACTTTAAACTAAATTTAATTTTTTGTGACTATTTTAGTTTTCTCCTTTAACTAAATTTTAACTTCTCTGGGGATGGGGCTTATGTCATAGTATTTTCTTGTTTTACCCAGAATCCCTAGCATGATATCATGCACAAAGAAAGCATTAAACTGGTATTTATAAGTTCGGTTTTTGTAAACTGAGACATATTATGTAATGCCATAAGGGGATTTATTATAAAATGCCCAAGTAGACTCTCTTTTTAACTGCTTCATAGAATTAAAACTGGCGGGTTTTCATAGAGACTCCAATTTTTTGAATTAGCATCACAGAATGACTCTATAGGACTGTGATTACTGGTCAATAATAGAAAATTAAGAAATAGAAAACAAACTATAAAGATGATAGGAAGGAAATGGTAGGAGAACTAGAGAAGGCACTAAAATTCTCAAAGACACTTTCCCAGGTAAATCATGACATGCCTTAGTGCATATGTAACACACAAAATGGACTGATTTAGACTTTAAACTTTAGGACTTATATTGAGGCATTTATGTGGCCTCCAAGCTCCTCTTCAATGCCAGGTAGTGAGGGTGTTTCCCAGTAAGGTTGTAGGGGAGAGTGTCATAGGCTCCCATTAGTTTTTCCACCAAGACGCTCTCCAGTGATGAGTTAAAATCCACAGATGATAATCTTTCCTAAAGGATTGTAGTAAAATATTATAGGATCTGCCTGTATCATGGGCCTGTACATCAGCAGTTAAAAGCCAGGCTTACAATCAACTGCCTAGATGGAAGTCCTAACTCCATTTCTTAGTGGTTGAGTAAGCTTTCAAGTCTCTCTGGTCTCAGTACTTCAGCTCTGCAATGGGGATACTACAAAGACCTCTCTCATTCACCTGTGGTAAGGATGGAATGAGATGCAGTAGTTTCCCCTTATCCATGACAGATACGTTCCAAGACTCCCAGTGGATGCCTGAAATCATGGATAGTACCAAATCCTATGCAACATAAACTATGTTTTCTTTTATTCATACATATCTATGATAAAGTTTAATTTATAAATTACAAATAGTAAGAGATAACAATATAATATACCCTAATAAATGTTATATGAATGTGATCTCTCTTTCTCTCTCTCAAAATATCTTACTGTATGGTACCTTGCGTAACTGAAAGTATGGAAAGAGAAACTGCAAAAAGTGATTTTGAATACCAAATCACCGGGGGGACAAGGGGACTGTCATGTATGTAGAGTGCTCAGCGGAATGTCTGGAACATAATATGTCCTTATGAAAGATAAATTGCAGTTACTGTTATCTCTGAAAATCTTTTTGGGTCATTTTTGTAATCTTCCGAAACACAAACCAGTTGAGCCTGTTTCTAGATGAATGGAGAAGAAACAGCTGCTTCACAGGAAGAAAAGGCACAGAGGAAACGAGAATTAAGTAGTAGGATGAAGACCAGAGTTTAAACAGTAGACCTCAAGGCAAGGTAAGCTCTAGCAAATTGTTTCCAAATCAATCCACCGTTATCATTAGCATTTCTGTATTTGTATGCACTGCTAGTGAAAACAACTGGGAAGGATAAAACAGTCATCTTTTTTGGCAACTGGCTGGAAGCCAAGCACCTTACAGGCTGCACAACTTCAACAGCATTATCATAACGACAGAATAAGGAAGACATCATTTCTCCCATTTTACAGCTTCAGAAATGTGGTTCAGTAAAAGCAGCTAGATGCACCAAACAATACATACCATTTTATTCCATACAAATACAGTTTTTAAAGAGGGGGTGCAACATCAAATTTCAATGTTAGAATTCAAGAGAGTGGCTAATCTGGAGAGGAGAGAGGACTAGAGATTGGAGGGGCCCAAGAGGAGATTTTGAGGGGCTGGCAATGGTCCATGTCTTGGCTTGGGTGGTGGCTACACAGACTTGTTGGTGAGAATACTTCGAGGTACACATTGATATTTTGTGCACTTTTTGCAAGTGTGCTGTATTTTGACTAAAATGTTTACAAAAATGAGGCTTGGAAGGGGTAAATAACCTGTTCAAGTTCACCTTGGAAACCTCCAGAAGAGTATGTATTCATACTCATGTTCCTCAGACTGGGCACCAAAATCTACGGACTTTGCCAAGCTCTGCTGTCTTGAAAGTGGGTGAATAAACAAATGCATCTTCTGCATCAACAGTAGCCTAAGCTTTGGTCTAGAAAACTTCTCTCTGGGGTCAGAAAGAAATCTTTCAAAGCAAGACTTTAAAATTAAAACTAATAAAGGCCAATTATAACATTAAAGATTCTATCACCTTTATATTTTTTCTCTTACAAAATGTGTTTTCTCTGGTGGTTTCTTCTTTTGGCTAGGGAGGTTTCTAACCTCAGTTTTAAATTTCATAGAGTTTTCTTGGCAAATCAGTGACTACAAATCAATTTAATGAGTGATTTCTCAAAGGAAAGTTCAAATTTCATTTAGAACTGCTATTCTGAAGTAGTATACGCTGCCTGGGTATTTGTCAGCATTATTTTCATTCTTATTATTTATCCCAGTTATGATTAAGATATATTTTCTACTTATTGTCTGTCTTTCCTAAATTAGATCATAAACTCCAAAAGGGCAAGGACCAAGCTTTTTTATTTTACAGTATATAACCCATGCCTACAATAAGCTCAAAGCTGAGGTTTTGAGTGAATGAATGGATACTTAATGAGTTAATTAACAGAGAGGTAACAGAAGAACCAGAGCTTAAAAACAATGAGACATTTTGGTAAGTGGCAGAAATGTGTTACTGAAGTGAAGGCAACAATCTCAGTATCATTGCTGTTTTTTCCTTGTGGTTCGTCATTCTGTTTCATTTCCCTAGATGACTGGTTGGGACAGCAAGCATTCACTGAGAAGTAACTAATTTCCAGGCTCTGTCATCAGGCCAGGAAGAATCTACAATCCCCATGGTTGAGGAACTCACAGAGAAATTTCCAGTTGTATTCTGAGCTGATGTGAATTATTATAAATAACAAGTTTCAAGCAGAGCCTTAGGTATGACTCCTGTCCTTGACTGATTTTCATAAATCACAACCTGTATTTGAATAATAGATCTTTTCATTAACCACAGGGTTTCAAATAAATCACCTTTTGCTTTCCAAAGATTCTGCTTAGGTGTCTAGTTCTATTTCAGCAATCAGAAGCATTTTCTAAATCTGACCTTTTCTGACTCTTTTCTGTTATATGGGACAATAAAAGTTGAGATCAGTCTGTATTTCTCTGCCTCATTTTAATTTTCTTTGTATAATATAATGTGCAGCACATTTAGCTTGTGGTTTTTAATTTAGTATAGTAAGCCAGTATCTGAACAGAATCTCATTGTTATCTACATCCTGTTGTTCCTAATCTTATCATGCCCTAGTTCTCTAACTCACTCACTCTCCCCCATCTGACTTCTCCCAGAATAGCTACAGTGTCATGCTCTCAAATTATCCTTTATTTATTTATTTTTTAAAAATTCACAGTAAAAGCAACTCATGGGCATTTTCCTTTGGCACACAGAATAGTTCCATTGGTGCATCAGTCAGAAGGCCAAAGGATTTCTTGATTTCAAGGACAGCACTGAACATATTTATGACATTTTAAACTCAGTAATTATTGTACTTTGATTTTACAACTTCAAAAAAGGTGGTCCCAGTAATAAGTAATGTGCTAAGTTTAAATTAGAACTGTTGTATTTTATCCCCTTTTTTTTTTTAACAAAAGTGATTTTGAAGACTAAATCACAGATTTCAGTATAGTCAGGAAGTACTAAAATTTTATAACAATCAAGTCACACAGAGAAAAGAATCAGTTTTGTTGCTGTATTTTCAAAAGAAGACATCAAAAACCTCTTCTGCATTTATTGAGACAATCATGTGGTTTTTGTCTTTAGTTCTGTTTATGTGAGGAATCACATTTATTGATTTGTGTATGTTGAACCAACCTTGCATCCCAGGTATAAGGCCTACTTGATCATTGTGGATAAGCTTTTTGATATGCTGCTGGATTCTATTTGCCAGTATTTTGTTGAGGATTTTTGCAATCAATGTTCAATATCCTATGAGGCCAAGGATATTGGCCTGAGGTTTTCTTTTTTCATTGTATCTCCGTCAGGTTTTGGTATCAGGATGATGCTGGACTCATAAAGTGGGTTGCGGACAAGTCTGTCCCCCTCAATTTCTTAGGATAGTACCAGTAGGAAGTGGCAACAAAAGCAAAAACTGACAAATGGGATCTCTTTAAACTAAAGAGCTTCTATACAGTAAACAAAACTATCAACAGAGTAAACAGATGCTACAGAATGTGAGAAAACTTTTGAAAACTATGCATGTGACAAAGGTCTAATATCCAGCATCTAAAAAAACAAACGAATTTACCAAAAAAAAAAAAAAAAAAAAACAACAACAAAGAAACAACCCCATTAAAAAGTGGGCAAATAGCATGAACAGATAATTTCCAAAAGAAGACATACATGCGGCCAACAAGCACATGAAAAAAAGCTCAACATTACTGATTAGAAAAATGCAAATCAAAACCACAATGAGATAACATCTCACACCAGTCAGAAAGGCTATTATTAAAAAAATCAAGAAATAACAGGTGCTAGCAAGGTTACAGAGAAAAGGGAACACTTTTACACCATTGGTGGGAGTGTAAATTCATTCAACCATTGTGGAAAGCAGTGTGGCAATTCCTCAAAGGCCTAGAAACAGAATTACCATTTGACCAGCATTCCATTACTGGGTATTTATCCAAAGGAATATAAATCATTCCATCATAAAGATACATGCATACTTATGTTCATTGTAGTGCTATTCACAAAAGCAAAGATGTGGAATCAACCTAAATGCCCATAAATGGTCGACTAGATAAATAAAATGTGGTACCTATACACCATGGAATACTATACAGCCATAAAAAACAATGAGATCATATTCTTTGTAGAAACGTGGATGGAGCTGGAGGCCATTATCCTTAGCAAACTAACAAAGGAATAGAAAACCAAATACCGCATGTTCTCACTTATAAGTGGGAGCTAAATGATGAGAACAAATGGACACATAGAGGGGAACACCACACACTGGGGTTTATTGGAGGGTGGGAGGAGGGAAAGGATCAGGAAAAATATCTTATGGGTACTCGACTTAATACCTGGGTGATAAAATAATCTGTACAACAAACCTCCACATCAAAGGTTTACCTATATAACAAACCTGCACATGTATCCCTGAACTTCAAGTAAGAGTTTTAAAATGATATTTTAAAAGTTTAAATGTAAATCCATGTCCAAGTTCAGAAGATTTAAATTTAATATGTTTAATATATAAATGAAATGTTTGTAATTGTGAACTTAGAATTGGGTAACAAAGCAAAAACAAAACAAAACAAAACAAAAAGAAATAAAAACAATAACAGAAAAGAAGCAGTTTTCCCTTGTGAAATTCTTCTGGAACTTCTGGAACTCTAATGAGGAAATGCTACCTTTTCTTTTAAAATTATGGTTTTCTCACAAATTTCATTCTAATGCTATTCAACTCTACCAAACGTGGAACATTTTAATTCTGCATAATTCCAGTTTCTTAGAGACGACTCTAAAGTCCCAGTTCCTTGGGGATAGTCAGTGCTAAGAAAGATCAGAGAACAGAGGAATCCCTGTGGGCAGGAGGGGAGGGAAGTTTGGAAAGATTTTGTGAAAAAGGGAAATCTTGACTGGGATTTGAGTGGGTTGAATTTGGACGGTAAGACATAAACTCTAAATACGTTTCTTTAAAATTTTTTAAAAATATAAGCAGAAAAAGCCCATGCATACAGTGAGAGATAAAGTTAGAAAGTTAGATACATTTTCTGATCCAAAGAAATTCTGTGTTTACTTTATGAACTTATACCACAGTCGCATAAAATAATATGAATCACAATGTCACTTTATGCAAGTACACAAAGAACTTTTCATGTATATTAGCATCTCAAAGTGTGTCCCATGGAACACATAAGATGTTAATAGATGATCTCTGAATAAAGGGCTTCTGTGATCAAATTATTTGGGATCCCTCTCCTCTGAGTAAAACAAGACTCAACAATTTCTTTTTAGCCTTCCATAATTCTTAGCATCATTATGATGTGAATATTGAAAAACTCTAAGAGGGTGATTTATATAGGGTTTTGCAAATTCACCTTATCATAAAACCTTTCTCTTGGGACATTTCAAGGGTTTAATGGTCCCCACAATACACTGTGGATAAAGCTAATTCATACTATCTCATGTGACCTCCATAGAAACCAAGCTGGAATTATTATCTCCATTTTATAGATGAGAATTGTGAGACTGATAAGTCCTTTAGGGCCCTGCTCAAGTCTCATCTCTTTTATGAAATTTCTCCAGGCCATCCAAGTCCTGGGTCCTTGCATTCATTTTAATAATGGTCATATTTACTCTTTATCCTCTTTCCATAAGAAATTGCATTGCCTACCTCTTTCCCTGAGTATCCTGTCTTCTCACTGTGCTAAGGTGCTCTTTAAGAGCTAGTATTGTGTATTGCATACTTTGCAACCCTCATTGAGCCATATAATAGGTATACAATGTGCTTATATTGATAAATTAAGGGCTTCTTTAAAGAAAGCAAAAACAAAGATTAATGTCACCCAAGATATGTTCCTACAATGGGCAGGGCTCTGTGTTGGTTTTTCATCCCATTTGACAATGAATAGGTACTGAAGACTCTCCGGGAATAGACTGCATCAGATGGTGATTGTTATATACTCACGTGGATTCCTTCCTTCCCTTATCATGCAGTCAGTGCAGATTCTCAGTTCATATCTGTCCCTGGAGTCTTACTCCACCAGCTTGTATGAATCTGAGAGCCCCTCTTATGCTGGGATTCAGTTCTATTCCAAGAGTTCATATTGCACATTGTATTGCTCCAGATCACTCTGACTTTTAAAAGTGATCCAGGTCACCAGTGTAGCAAATATTAAATACTGTCTGTGAAATTGTTGTACTGGCTTCAGAGAAAAGGAGAAGAAAATGAACATTGTGGGATGGTTTTTTTGTGTGTGTATGTGTCGGGGCTGTGATAAGTTCTTCGCATATATTTTCTCATTTGATCCTTATAACAATTATATAAGGTAGATAGTATTCTATTTTATAGATAAATGGTGTTGGGAAAACTGGCTAGCCATATGCAGAAAACTGAAACTGGACCCCTCCCTTACACCTTATACAAAAATCAACTCAAGATGGATTAACGACTTAAACATAAGACCTAAAACCATAAAAATCCTAGAAGAAAACCTAGGCAATACCATTCAGGACATAGGCATGAGCAAACACTTCATGTCTAAAAAACCAAGAGCAATGGCAACAAAAGCCAAAATTGACAAACAGGATATAATTAAACTAAAGAGCTTCTGCACAGCAAAAGAAACTATCATCAGCGTGATCAGGCAACCTACAGAATGGGAGAAAATTTTTGCAATCTATCCATCTGACAAACGACTAATATCCAGAATCTACAAAGAACTTAAACACATTTACAAGAAAAAAACAACCCCATCAAAAAGTGGGTGACGGATATGAACAGACACTTCTCAAAAGAAGTCATTTACGTGGCCAACAAACATATGAAAAAATGCTCATCATCACTGGTCATTACAGAAATGCAAATCAAAACCACAATGATATACCATACCACACTAGTTAGAATGGCGATCATTAAAAAGTCAGGAAACAATAGATACTGGAGAGGATGTGGAGAAATAGGAATGCTTTTACACTGTTGATGAGAGTGTAAATTAGTTCAACCATGTGGAAGACAGTGTGGTGATTCCTCAAAGATCTAGAACTAGAAATACCATTTGATCCAGCAATCCCATTACTGAATATATACCCAAAAGATTATAAATCATTCAACTATAAAGACACATGCACATGTATCTTTATTGTGGCACTGTTCACAATAGCAAAGACTTGGAATCAACCCAAATGTCCATCAATGATAGACTGGATAAAGAAAATGTGGGACATATACACCATGGAATACTATGCAGCCATATAAAAGGATGAGTTCACGTCCTTTGCAGGAACATGGATGAAGCTGGAAACTATCATTCTCAGCAAATGATTACAAGAACAGAAAACCAAACACTGCATGTTCTCACTCATAAATGGGAGTTGAACAATAAGAACACATGTGATAAGCCTCTCCCTGGGAGAGGAACATCACACACCGGAGCCTCTCAGTGGGTGGGGGGCTAGGAGAGGGATAGCATTAGGAGAAATACCTAATGCAGGTGACAGGTTGATGGGTGCAGCAAACCACCATGGCACGTGTACATCTACATAATAAAATTGCACATTCTGCACATGTACCCCAGAACTTAAAGTAAAAAATAATAATAATAATAAGACATTAGGTAAAAACTAAGGAAATCTGAATAAAATATGAATGTTGTTAAATAATAATGTGTTGGTCATGAATAGCCAATATTAATTATTAATAAACAATGTTAATAAATAAGAAATGTAATCTCAAAGAGTTTAACTTCTTAGGCTTTATAGTGAAATAGTTGAAATCATGAATTCTGCAGATAGAATATTGTGTTGAAATCTCCTGTCTCTTATAAATTGTGTGATTTAACCACTTTTGGTTTCAGTTTCCTCATCTGTAAACAGCATAATAATCCTACATACCTGTAGGATCGTTGTGAAGATTGAATGATTATATATATATATACATATTATATATATATACACACACACACACACACACACACACAAAGGAATTATATAATTATATGTATGTAATATATATATTTAAGAATAGGGCTTGATACATACTGAATGGTAACTCTTATTACCACTACTATCATTACTATTCCAAGGCCATACAGTTAGTATATGGTAAAGCTTAGATTTGAAACCAGGTCTGTAGGTCTCTACACTATACAGCAAAATCAGTATCCCTGTGGACAGTGACAAAACAGGGTATCAATTAAAGAGGCATCATAAGCAGCAGAAAGAGCAAGAGCTTTATCATCAGACAGAGCTGTGTCTGAATCCCAATGCAACAAATTATTTACTGTACAACTTGTATAAATTAGCTAACCTCTCCAAACCTCATTTTTTTTGTTTTTATGGGGATGTTAGAATCTGTACTTCAAGGTTATGAATTTTAGAGTTAATGTATGTAAAATATTCCCACCAGAGTGACTCTAACAAAATGAAAACCTTTATAATGAAAATAAACGATGCCTCTTAGGGTCATTCTGACAAGGAGATTGGGTAAATCAAGAGCATTTTCCACTAGACCAAACCTGCATCAGAGTCCCTTTAAAGTCATTCAAAAACAAAAGGCAAATTAAGGCTAATTCCTCAATTAAATCCATACAAAGGCTGTCAGTCACTCCTTCTAGATCCCTGTGCTCATTTATTACCATTCAAGATTTTCCAAGGACAGAGTTGGTACAGCAATGGGCCTTCTGGGGGGAGTATTTTCCTAACATTGTTTTTATCTACTGTCTTCTTTCCTGCTACTCTCCTCTCTGTGGTGGTTTTTCTTTCTGGAGCTTCACATCATTGTCCTGAATAACATTTGCCCATTATCTTGTGTTTCAACTATATTCACTGCAATAAACTGTAAAAGACTGAAGTTGAAACGAAAGCTGGTGATGAGGCCAAAGTGAATGCTTCTAAGCAGCAGAGCTTATCTGTGCGTTGTGTTGACCACTGACCTAATAACCAGCTGGAAAGAAGACTGGCACTTGGGAAACATCATTTTCATCCTCATTCTCATCCTCAATAACCTTGCTGAGTGGTCTCCCCAAAAGAGAACGTTTGAAGAATGGCTTATCACCTACACATTTTTTCATTTGAAAGATACAGGTCCATGATATGACATTCAGAATTAAAAAGTAAAAAACCCAAACTGAAAGAAAATAGAAAATTTTTTGCCTAACTTCTCTGGCAACCAATCCAAGCCTAAACTGGTATAAAGCTATTTAGATTTCTTATCCCACTTGGTGTTATACACAATTAATGCTGTGTATGATTATCGGATGCTGCCTTAGACTCTACTAGGGTGCCATGTAATATATGTTATGTCTATTGTATCACTTTTCTAAAATCTGAAAAACACTGAATTATAAAACGCTGACTGTAAAGGATTATGGGGTTGTATAATAAAAAATCCAAAGTTTTGTATACTTAACCAATGGTTTCTTTTCCCTGTCTACTGAGTAATCTTCACCCTGCCCCCATACTCAGCTAACCTATAAGATACTTTCTGCTCCCTCAGCCACTCACAGCATATTGAAATAGCTAACACCCGTCATCATAAGTGTTATTTTCTCTGCTTTTTAAATGCATTTCATTTATCCCTTCGGTGATCCTTATTTTTTCACTGCTCAGGTAGCCAGGCTCTCTACTCGCTTCTAGGAACACTCTCTACCCACTACCCTATCAAAACTTACTGAGAATAATGGCATGAAAAATGGCACCAGAATCCCTATTAGGGATGAATTGTCTTTTAGCGGGGAAATGCATTCTTGTGAAAAAGAAAGTGAGAAGCCCTAAAAATATGAGTATCAGTAAAAACTCAAGAAAGAAAATAAGAAAGTTAAGCTGTGCTCTATGAAAAAATGAGATAAATTTGTGTTTTGGTTCTTAGGAACCAAAGAACCCCATTCTAGAGGGAAGAATGGGGAATATATAGGACTGAGAAAAGGTAAGGAACAGTTGGGGACACTTCCGGTGAAATATTACAAAGACCCAAAGCAGATATACAAACGGACAATAAGCACAGGAAACAATGCTCAATATCATTAGTCATTAGGGAAGTGCAAATCAAAACCACAATGAGATACAACTTCACACCTACCAGGATGACTATAATGAAAAAGATAACACTAACAATTGATGGTGAGGATATGGAGACACTGCAACCTTCATACACTGTTAGTGGGAATGCATCATGGTTTAGCTGCTTTGGAGAACAGTCTAGCAGTTCCTCAAAATGTTAACCAGAGTTATATGACCTGGCAATTCTTTTCCGAGTCATATATCTAAAAGAACTGAAAACATATGTTCATGTCTAAACTTGTACATAGATATTCATAGCAGCATCATTCATAATAAAAAATGTAAACTATCCAAATGTCTGTCACTTGATATGGTATACAATACAATGAAATATTTTTCAGCCATAAAAAGGACTACAATTGTGATTCATCCTGCAACATGGATGAGCCTTGAAAACATTATGCTAAGTGAAACATTATGCTAAGTGAAAGAGCGTAATGTTTTCCAAGATTCATCTATGTTGTCAGATAAATCACAATTTTATACACAAAAGGCCACATAGAGTAAGACTCCACTTATATTAAATGTTCAGAATAGGCAAATCTAGATATAGGACATAGATTAGTGTTTGCCAGGGACTGGGATGAGTGGAAATGGGGAGTGACTGCTAATGGGTAAAGAGTTTCTTTTTGAGAGAATGAAAGTGTTCTGGAATTCGATAGTGATGAGGGAAGCACAACTTGCAGTCTACAAAAATCCACTAAATTATAAAAACTTTATGGTATGTAAATTATAACTCAAAAAAGCTCTTCTTTTATTTTTTAAAAAAAGGAGAAAGTGCTTCAGGACGTTTTTAAGATCTTGAATAAGTCTTCGGACTTGAATCAGTGCAGATGTTACTTTTCTACGTCTCAATGGACAAAGAGAATCCAGGCTGGTAATACTTGTAAGGCTTTGTTCAGTAAGAATTATTCAGGTTAGTGTCCACTTTGATCCACCAATATTTATTATTTTCTGGGGATGCTGGTATATCTAAAGGTCAGAACCATGGATTGACATTACCCACAATTTCTGCCTTCTCATGTTCTGACTTTGAAATCTAACCCCTACATAAGACACATCTTATTATTTATATATGATATCTGTATAATGCCTTTGACTTTTAAGGCATTGTGACACTTATACTTTCAACTATTATTAATATTTCCAATATAAAGATGAAACGGGTGAGACAACCTAAGATTTTAAGTGACGCAGATAGGAGGCAGCCCTGGAATTTGTTTCTGGTGAATTGCAGTGCTCTCCTCTTTAACGCTTACCATGTACAACCATTTATTCCACTGACTTTCTTATCACAATAATTACAGGTTGTGGGTGGCTAATATTAGCAGGGGCCTCTTTTTATCAGTCTTCATTATCATACTGACAAGGCCACTGCTTATCCTGCTTACTTTAGCTGAGCTAGCCTGAATACAAGAAGGTCTCATTCACTTGTGACTGCATTTAATTTCTAGTAAAAATGACTCATGTAAGTATATTAATTCTTATGAAGTCTTCCTATTGGTTTGTATATGAGATTTCAAATCTTATCAACTATACCAATATAGGAAAGTTAGGCCATTAATATCCTACACTTTATGAGACATGTGCTTTTTTTCTGAGTTTGTCTAGGTATCTAAATCATTCTCACTAAACCCAAATGTACAGCTTCTTTAAGTTAAAGAATGAAAAAGACGACTCATGGGAGCTGACTGTTAGGATCTCTTCCCGACTCCATGTTGTGGCATCACGTCAGTAGCATCAAATCAGCTATTTACTCCACAGAAATTGGCAAATACTACAAATCATCATCTTCATTCCCTCCTCTGACCTGGCTATTAAACATCAGTCACCTAGAAATTTCATCAGAAAGAAATAAAAAATTCAGACTAACATCAATGGAAAGGGACTAATAATTATAACAAAGATTATACAAAATACATTTTTATACTTGATCTTAGCCAAAAGGCCGAGAAGTGATACAAAATACATTTTTAATAAAGTTCTGCAAATCACACAGCATGGAATTTGTCAGTTTCAAAGGCATGATACAACTTCTTACCAACAGACAGAGGATATTATAAAGCAATGGATGTCTAAAAGGACAATCTTCCTAATAAATTAAATGAGTTGCTATTTATAAAATGCCTGCACATAGTAATCGTAGTATATGTATGCACTACGTAAATGAAAAGGAATTATACCTACAAATGTTATTAACTACCTACTAACTAAAGAAACCAACAGGCTAATCCTGAAAAGCAATTTAGTCATTATAGTTTGAAGGAATTCTTTCTTTTTGTATAGCATAGTAAACTTACTGAAGAATTATACATGCTTTTTCTTTTCTTGATACAACAGTTTCCAGATATAAATGAGAAAGGTATTTTGTTTGTTTTTAAACAGAGGAGAAATGTGTTTAAATAATTTACGTGGCCGGGCACGGTGGTTCACGCCTGTAATACCAACACTTTGTCAGGCCAAGGCGGGGGGATCACGAGGTCAGGAGATCGAGACCAGCCTGGCTAACACGGTGAAACCCCATCTCTACTAAAAATACAAAAAATTAGCTGGGCGTGGTGGCAGGCACCTGTAGTCCCAGCTACTCGGGAGGCTGAGGCAGGAGAATGGCATGAACCCGGGAGATGGAGCTTGCAGTGAGCCGAGATCGCACCACTGCATAAAAAAAAAAAAAAAAAAAAAAATTACAAAAAATTAGCTGGGCGTGGTGGCGCACACCTGTAGTCCTAGCTACTCAGGAGGATGAGGCCAGAGAATTGCTAGAACCTGGGAGGCGGGGTTTGCAGTGAGCAGAGATCACAGGACTGCACTCCAGTCTGGGTGACAGAGCGAGACTCCATCTCAAAAAAAAAAAAATAAATAAAATAAAATAACTTATGCAAGGACAAAATTTAAGTAATTTACACAAAATTGGAGTTATTTACACAAAGACAACAATTCAATATTGATTACAGTTCCACAGGAGTGATGGAACATCAATTTTTTTTTTTTTTTTTTTTTGAGGCAGAGGCTGGTTCTCGGTATCACATCCTTTCTGGTTTTAAATCCTTTCCTCATCTCCGAATTATGGTGGTCCCTGCTGGGATTACAGGTGTCAGTCACCACACCCAGCCTGGAACATCAGTTTCTTTGGGAAGCTAAAGACAATTTCAGTGAAGGAGTTGTTGAACGGAGTCATTTTATAGTATCATGTTAGTCCTATATCTTCAAATTATATCTTTAAGAGTAAAAAAATAAAAGGCTAGTTTAGGATTCTTGAAAGGAAAAGGAGCTTGTTACTTGTACCACAGCCATTTCAAGGAAATACCTAGTAGAAAATCATTTTGACCATCTCTAATGTTATGAAGACCTCCATGTGACTCTTGAAACACAAATATAATACGGCCTAGGGCTGGCTTCAAGTCACACTATATTTTATTCATATCAGTAAAAATTAGACGTTTATATGTACAGTTACCTAACACTCTGTAGCCACAATTTCTGAAGAAGTTTCCTAATTAGTTGCAATGGATAAAACCCATGCAAGCCCTTAAACCTTGGGAACCTCTCAGGGAAACCTCTATTAGCTCACCACTTGCTAGAAGGCAGCTACAGCTCAAAGGTTAAAGATTTGCATTCTGCAGTGTTAGAGTCACCTAGGGGCTCATTCCAGCTAGCCCCTGTCCTGTCTTGGCCAGCCTTCCTCTCAAGAGGCAGCATGGTATTATGGAAGGAACACACTCGTTGGAACCAGATAAGGTGGAATAAAACGTCAAATCTGTCATCTATTAGCTGTGCAAACTTCGGCACATTACCTAACTCCTCAAAGCCCAGGTCCCTCATCTGTAAGAAGGTGGATAATATGCTCCTTGAATGGCTGCTGTGAGAATTCAATTAATTTACCCAAAGCGTCAAGCATAGTGGCTACGGCACATTTTAATTCCCCTTCTTTCTATCCTTTCTCCCCCAGCCCCTATCTCCATTCCCAGCATAAGAGAATTCATGGGTAATCTCATTTAATTACATCTAGCACATATTTTCAGTGTAATCACTTAGTGCAAAATGAGTCTTCTCCCAGTGTGGTGAAGATTATCCATGGTGAGATTCCCTGGACAGTAAGAGGAAGGAGAACACAGATATGCTCTCATTGCCGGTGCAGAACAACTCAGCATCACAGATGGGTCAAGAAGGAGCAAGGTGGATTGAGCATCCTCTCATGAGCCAAAACCTCAGGAAATGAAGGATTTATTCACTGTGAAGGAAACCAGAACAGGGAAACTCAACTTCTCCTACCAGAAGGTCACACAGCTAGTGATTTTTTTTACTCCATTCAACAACATCCACACATGGAAGGTGAGTGTTCCCTGGACACCAGGCTACTAGGCAGAATGTCCAAAGCATATGCCGGAGTAAAGAGATGCAAAAGAATCCTAGCCCATCTCAACTATAACGTCTAGACAGTAGAGGTGTTTTCAAAGTCTGGGCCCCAGCCCAGATCTACTGAATACATGGTTCCCAGAAATTTTTATGTACACTACAATTTAAGAACGTATTCTAAGTGTTCATGTCTTTAAAATGGCAGTATGATGCAGCGGTTAAAGGCCTGGAATCTGAGAGCCAGACCGCCTACAGGAAACGCCTGGCTCCTCATTTCAGTAGCTGTGCAAACTCGGGCAAGGTTAACATCTCTATGCCTCAATCCCCTCATCTGTTAAAATGTGCAAAATAATAGTCCCTATCTCACTGAATTATTGAGAAGGTTAAATGAAATAATGTACTACCAAACTGGCGTCTACTGACTGCTTCAAAAGTGGTAGTTATTAATAGAGTCCTTGCCTGAGAACAAAGGACACCAGGTGCTGCCACTGATGGACAGTGGGCAGGTTTCTGAATGACCCCTTAGAGTCTCCATTTCCTCATTTGTGAATCACCGCAGTGCGATTCCTCTCTCATTCTGCGGATTTTACTTTTAGGAGAGAAAGCCACAGCAGAACTTTACGAAGGGTAAAAATACTTAAGACATATATGTGATACAAAGACTATAAACTATGTTTTTGCCGTATGTTGGTGGGGAAAGGGGTGCATCAGTCTGAACTGTTTTTATTTATTTATTTATTTGAGATGGAGTCTTGCTCTGTCACCCAGGCTGGAGTGCAGTGGCACAATCTCGGCTCACTGCCACCTCCACCTCCCGGGTTCAAGTGATTCTCCTGCGTCAGCCTCCCAAGTAGCTGGGACTACAGGCACGCGACACCATGCCTGGCTAATTTTTTGTATTTTTAGTAGAGACGGGGTTTCATCGTGTTAGCCAGGATGGTCTCCATCTCCTGACCTCGTGATCCCCCCGCCTTGGCCTCCCAAAGTGCTGGGATTACAGGCTTGAGCCACCGCGCCCAGTCCAGTCTTAACTGTTCTTTACCCACACCACTTCTGACACCAAATAAGTGGTTTTTGTCCCACACCAACCAATTCTCCAACTCTCTGGATACCAACTGGGCGTCCTGTAATTCCTTTTGATTCTGACACTATCTGAAGTTAGCACAGACCCCACACATTACGGGCTCGGTCCCACAAGACTATCTCCATTTCAGACACCAACAGCCAGTCTGGGTCAGTTTTATTTCTGAGTGACCAGCTGTAAAGTTGGGAACTCTCACAGCTTCTTCCTTAGGTTCAATAATTTGCTAGAACAGCTCATGGAACTCCGGAAGCCACCTTACTTCTTATTGCCGGTTTATTAGAAAGAATACAACTCAGGAACAGCCAGATGGAGGTGATGTATAGGGCGAGGTACGTGGGAAGTGGCACAAAGCTTCCGTGCACTTTCCAGGTGTGCCACCCTCCCGGCACTTTGTTGTATTTACCAACCCAGAAGCTTTCTGAATCTCTTTGTTTAGGGGCTTTATGAAGGTCTGTTATGTAAGCATGATTGGTTAAATCATTGGGTGTTTGTAATTAACTTAATCTCCAGCCCCCTCCCCTCCCCAGAGGTTAAGGAGTGGGGCTGAAAGTCCCAACTCTCTAATCATGCCTCGGTCTTTCTGGTAATTAGCTCCTATCCTGAAGCTACCTAGGGGCCCTCTAACAGTGGCCTCATTAGGATGAGAGATGCTCCTGTCATCAAGGAAATTCCAAGGGTTTTAGAAGCTTTGTATTAGGAACCAGGAACACAGACCAAATATGTATTTCTTATCATTACATCTAGCCACTGCTAGCCATAGTGCAGCTATGACTAACCTGCACATACAAAATGAAAAATGTTTTGATGCTTCTTAGGGCCATTGACTGCTTATATATTTATGTCCAGTGAGCAAAGCACATGCAATTCAGCCAGTTAAGTGTAAGAAAAACCAGCCCATGACTATTCCACTCGCCTTTAATATAGTACATTTTACTCTTTTCCAGTCAGCTAACATTACTCAGAAAAATCCCCTAGGGGTTTTCTTCTTTTCTCAAAACTTACGCTCTTTCTCTTCCAGCAACGATCCTAATTATTTAGTGCATCCACAACAGAGATGCTTTTAGTGCTTCAGAGATATCAGCCATTGAAGTTATTTCCAGTGCTTTCATTTGCCACATAAATTTCTGAAACACTGCCTCCATGAGGAAACGTACTGTTGTTCCCGTCACGGGGTAAGACATTTCGCTTGGTGCTAATGTGCCATCGGCGTAATTTAAATTGTTTCGTAAAACACAAATATATGAAATGGAAATGCATTTGTTTTGTTGGCAGACGGCTGTTTTATGTGAGGAAGTGGGTCTCATGGCTACACACTCACTGATGCCCTGCCAGTGTCTTTAACAAAAAGCATCGAGCTTAGACACCACCTGTATTACAGGAAAATGAGCAAAATTGCTTCAAAGTATTTGCACTGATACTTTTCCCACAAATGTTAGAGAGAAGCATGTGAAAAAGAGATTTTATTTGTTTCCCAGAGAAGAGAGGAAATCAGAAGATTGAGTGTTACTGCCCTGGAAGACATCTTGAGATGAGCTATCTCAAGGAAACACTTTTCTAAGGGCAGGAACTAATTTTCAACAATTACAGCTACTTTCAGGGTTCATTTGTGTACTGCTTCGTGATCCTACTGACAGGTCAATGTATATACAAAGTCCCCGTTGGGCTAAAATGATTTGTCTTTTCTAGCCCATACCTCTTGATTGGTTCTCCTTATCCTGTTATACCTCTCCATTTGCCATTCCATTGCCCGTTAACCTACAGACCTGGCCAGACATGGGGCACGGAGATTTCATTCAGATATTTATTGTTTCCCTATATGTGACACAGATATGGGAAAAGTGGATGATTCACTCGTGCTGAGTACAAAGATGAATATAATGCATTGTTAGATTTCTAATTTTCATTTGTCATTCTACTGCATTAGAGGAGGCAGAGGGGAACATGAAAGGGGGAGCCAACTGTATACATAAAAGGAAAACAGGCAGAAATCATTTGTCACCCCCAAATTAAAAGAAACAGCAGAATTTACCAGTATTTATTAGATACTTGCCATACATAAATACTGTGTTCCTTGGTGTAAGTTAAATTGACAATCCTTGCCTTGTGGGAGTTTTATTCTAACATAAGTGACCTAAATTCAACCAACACTCTTCACAACTGCAGCCGCCCCCTACCCATACAAACTGTCATAGTCTGCTCAAGGCTATCATAATAAAATATCAAAGACTGGGTGGCTTAAACAACAGAAATTTATTTTCTCACAGTTCTGGAGGCTGAAAAGTCTAAGATCAAAGTTCTGGTAGGGTTTTGTTTCTCATGGGGGCTATTCTCCTTTGGCTTGCAGATGCCACCTTCTCACTGTGTCCTCACTCGGTGGGGAGGGCTTAGAGAGGAAGGGGTAGGGACACAGTCCTATGGGATTAGGGCCCCACACTTATGCTTATGACCTCATTAGCCTTAATGATCTCTTAAAGACCCTATTTCCAGCTGGTCACATTAGGGTCTAGGGCTTCAACACATGGATTTTGGCAGGACCCAATCAGTCCACAGCATGTGTGGCCGTGCATGCGCGTACACACACAGACACACACACACACACACACAGACACACACACAGAGTACACTAAGCCAAGAGCTAATGCTGTGGTGGGAGCCCTGGTTATGAAATATTTACATTGAGGATAACCTGAGTCAGGCGTTGTGGTGCCAATCGTCTGCTACCAGGAGGAGAGATCAGCATCACCTCTTTTCATTTAGCTAGAAAAGGCTTTCTGGAGGAATTGGGATTTCCAGAGATCTTTGCAGGGCAAAAAAGAAAGATCTGAGTGATAGCAGATAGGATGGGAAGAGCAGAGGGAGCAGCAGCATGATCACAGTCAGAAGAGAGACAGAGAGAGAGAGAGAGAGAAAGGAGGCCAGCTGGGAGGGTTCTTGTTTTCCTTTTGCTTTTCTCAGATGGTTTCTGAAGTGGTTTTCCTTTGTGTTCCTGACATAGTGAGCTAATCAATGTTGGCTGTGTGTAGGTGTTCATTTTCCCTACTTCTGCTCACTTCTGGGGGCTGCTCCCCGGGGTTCTGAGGCATCTGCTTCTTGTTCTTATTTTGCTCCAGTCTCTACCCAGTCTGACTGGTTTATTCATTCTTCTCTACTCCTCCTGTTTCCATCTCCTTTACTTACCACCCCTAATTTATTCGCTCAGTAGCGCCCTGGCCCCTGCCAACACATACTGCCTTTAACTACTTTACCTTGAACTTCTCTCTGAAAATGGGACAGAGGGGATTAATTGAAACATTCTTTAAATGTGGGAACCCAGTCTTTGGGTGCTTTGTGCTGTTTTTGCCTCAACTTCCAAGCTTGTTTTGCCCTATAGACAGGCATACGGTTATTGACTCTTCTCCCCACCTTTCCATCCTCTCCTATGTTTTAGGACCTGAGAAGTGTATTATATTTATTTAAGGAATTGAAAGCAATTCCAATACATATGTACACATGCATGTGAGTATGCATACACACTCACACAAACATACAAGAACGTGTTTTCTTGGGTGATGGGGAAGCTTGAGTCACATTAAAGTGGTTGATTTTTAAATTACCATGAGCTGTGATTCATTTATAGCCTGTGTCAACTCTTCATTCCCCTATCCCCACAGACCTGCTCACTTCTAGTGAGAATGGTGACAATGTGATTTGGTCCAGAACTTCAGAGGTTTTGATTTTAGAGCCATAATTTGTGAAAACTGTTCTGTTTATTTCTTCTGCAGTTTTATAGTGTAAAAGAGCTTGAAAATAGAGTAAAAGCATCATTAGTGCAATCCCTTTGATTTAGGCCACTGTCTGCAGAAAATTTCCTAATAAATTATGAATCTGATGTCTGGAAGCACATGATTAGCTTATTAGCAAAGATTGTTTTATTGCCTCAGTTGGAAAGGATATAGAAGATATGTCATCTTGAAAAGGTGGGAGAGTCAGGCAAGGTCTGAGTGTGAAAGGAGACATTTGCACAATGAATTGGGAAGTGCCTAAATACTTTTGCTGACATCACAATGTTGCCTGAGGAGGTCTTGGGTTTTAGTCCTGGCTCCATCACTTTAGGTACCTTCAGCAAGTCATCAGTCTCTCTGCATCTTGGTTTTCTTGACTGTAATATGATGATAATAATAGTTCCTAAATTATATGGTTATTGGGAGGATGAAATGAGGTAATGTAGGCAAACATTTGGCAGAGTCTGGCTCGTTGTAAGTACTCAATTAATGCTAATAACTATTATCATGCAAGGATGATAACATATTTTCCCCCCATTTCATTTTGAAGCTCAACCTTCTAAGACACACATAATAGAAATTTCAAGAAAGCAATAGAAAAAAACCTTAGACTCTTAGGAAATATTATCTTTGTATTATCCCCAAACAAATTGGACTCCATCCAATAAAACACTAACAGTGTTCTTAGGAGGTTTATAAAATGTTCTTGAGCAGATGGATTCTAAAGTGCCTTGATATACTGGTGTAACTCAAGCAAACCTTACAAAGTTTCCTGACATTTCTCAAACCTTGAAACACTGGGCCTATGGCCTATGTCATCACCTAAATCTCACCCGACTTCACTCCTGGGTTATAGTCTCCCTATCTACTCTCCAAAACCAATTTCACCTCATTACAAATATTTTATTTTCCTTCTCAGTCTCAGCTGACTTATTTCTCCAAGTCAGATATAATGTACAACCTAACATTCTTGGGTCAATTTACTGATATCTTATACCAATAAATTCAATATGTAAATCTCAAATGGGCTTTCACCTCTGCCTGGTAATCTTTGCATCACTTCCCTGGTACACTACCTCTCCTAATTTCTACAGTGACTATTTGAAACATCACCAATCTCACATCAGAAAACCAAAGCTTTTTAAAGGGACCCTCTTGAAAATGACAAATCCACTGACCTAGACAACAGTCTTCATCTTCTTCTCTCCTGGTAGATTAAAATAGCTGTTCCTTCTATTATCTAAGATTTTGGTCCCTCTCCTCCAGTCTCCTTAAAACCCTGAGGTAGATTACCCACTTTCTTCTCCTATGAATCAACTAACCCCTTTAAAATGGATCCTTCCTGTCAATGTTTAAATATGTGCAGACCTCAGTCACCTTTAAGTAAGTCTCTCTCATCTTCACATCCTAGTTCATCTTCCAGCACATATTCATCCTCCTCTCTTTAAAGACAAACTTGTTGAAAGTTCTCTAATTATTTTGTTGTTGTTGTTGAGATGGAGTTTCCCTCTGTCACCCAGGCTGGAGTGCAGTGGCGCAATCTCGGCTCACTGCAACCTTCACTTTCCAGTTTCAAGTGGTTCTTGTGCCTCAGCCTCCTGAGTAGCTGGGATTACAGGTGCCCACCACCATGCTTGGCTAATTTTTGTATTTTTAGTAAAGATGGGGTTTCGCCACGTTGGCCAGGCTGGTCTCAAACTCCTGACCTCGTGTTCCACCTGCCTCGGCCTCCCAAAGTGCTGGGACTATAGGGGCGAGCCACCGCACCTGGCCAAGTTCTCTAAATTTTAAGTCTTTCTTTCCTGACCCCTCGTTCTACTCAACCCCGTGAGTCTGGAATCTGTGCCATCATGATAGCCTTTGTCTAGGTAGCCACAGACCTCTATATTGCCAAATTCACCGAACTCTCCACCACATCAGACACTGTGAATCTCTTCCTTCTACAACCTCTCTTCCCTTGATGTTCATGGCCCCACTGCTCTAGTTTTTTTCCTATCACCCCCATCATACTTCACACTCTTTTGTAGGCTGATGCTGCTCTTCTCAGCCATTAAATACAGGAGCTTCTCCAGGATCAGTTCTAATACCTCATATATTCTCACTTTTTACTACTTTATCCACTCTTCACAGCTTAGACCTTTCAAACCAATATATCCAAGTGCTTACTAGATATACAGACTTAGATACTTCAAAGGCATCAAACTCATTCTATTCAAGATCAACTTTTCTCTTGTGCCAGCATTTTCTCTCTCTTTACTAGACACCTCTGTGGAAATAAACATACAACATGCAAATAAGAATAGGAAAAGGCCACTGATTCAGAACGTGCTAGAGCAAAGGAGTCAGCCACCATCACTTGTGTCTGGCAGAGATTTGTGGGAAGGCAGAGGAATGAGAAAGCTTTACCATAAAAAACAGAGAGGCTTTAGAGGTAGCCTGATTATAGGCTGTTAGAATGGGGAAGCTGCAGACAGGATAGCTAGAAATGGACACTCTGTGTTATTGGTTAGGGGCATATATTTGACTTTTCAAAGTTGATCCCATCTTGAAAATGGGGGAAAAAAATAGAGATGCTGCCAGTTACTAATCAAGTCCTGGCTGTTTAGAGCCTATTGTTACAAAGATATTGTTTGGCTTCCTGGACTGGTTGCCAGAGACAGTAGTTTGACTTTCTGGACCGGTTACTATACATAGCAGGTTGGCTTCCTGGGGTAGTTACTGCAGATTGTGGGTCAGAGTTCATT
Source organism: Hylobates moloch (assembly GCF_009828535.3). Lineage (NCBI taxonomy): Eukaryota > Metazoa > Chordata > Mammalia > Primates > Hylobatidae > Hylobates > Hylobates moloch. Next base: position 44,009,414 of record NW_026652285.1, read on the forward strand.
TTTATCAATGGTCTGGCTGTGGTTCCTTTGTATATTCAGTTTCTCACCTCCCTCAGTCCAGCTATGTAAGCCAGAAATAGAGGAGGCACTAGAGCATGCTAAGAAGAATGTGAGCTCTGGAATCACACTGTGTTTATTTCACAGGTCCTTCACATATTTTCTGTGTGACTTTCAACAAGCTACATAAATTTTAACTTTATTTTACTTACAATAAACATGAGAAGAATGAAGACTTATCTGAGGCAGATACAGTCATTGCCCGCTACATAACAGCCACTACCCCCACTTGTTTTCTGAGGGTGTTAAAAGCATTTCCCATTCTAAAGTTCTTTCTGCCAATAGCCTGAAATTTAAATTAACAGAAGTTCTATAATTTGAAGGCTGGCAGTGTTGTAATAACGGAATTATTTGGTTAAATTTGTGTAAACACAGAGGGAGAGGCAGGAGGCTCTGCTGAGAAAACAGTGTGGCCCCTGGCATCTTCCTGGCATCTTCCAAGCACTTTCTCTTAATCACAAAATTTAAAAAAAAGTGACTGTCTTCTAGTCACTGGCCCATTTCACTGGCTAATCCCAGTAGGTTTTATTTTAATGAATCCAGTTAGAACTATACAAAATAGTTACAGAAGACACAATTTTATATAGTCTTCCCATAACACAGAAGACACTATTTTATATGGTTCCAACTGGATTCATTAAAATAAAAGCTACTGGGATTAGCAGGTGAAATGGGCCAGTGACTAGAAGACAGATATTCTCAAGGATTATGCACAAGAGGGGAGAAAGTGATGTAACAACAGAAGCAGAAATTGGAGTGATGTGGCCAGGGGACAAGGAATGCTGTCCCACTCCAAAGCTGGAAGAAGCAAGGAACAGATTCTCACCTGGAGCCTCCAGAAGGAACAAGCCCTGCTGATACCTTCGTTTTAGCCACTCAAGACTCTTCTTGGGTTTTTGGCTTTCAAAATTATAAGAGAACAAATTAATGTTGTTTTAAGCCACTACATTTGTGGTAATTTGTCTAGCAGCAGTAGAAAACTAGTATGTCATCCGTATTTTATTTACCTTGCAGAATATGAGGTCATTCATTCAGGGTTTCCTAAATCTTTGTCCTAGGTTCTAGTTTTTGCTGTTGGGTTATCTCAAATTAAATGCATTTTAACATGCAGATGTGAACAATACCCAGCAGATGATATGGAGTACCAAAGAAACAGAACAGAGAAACGGAGAAAGTAAAAGAACACGAGATCACAAAGAAGTCCTGTTACCTATGGGGGTTAGGGATACCTGTACTGCAGCAGAGGCAAGTGGGACCAATACTACACAGTCCTTAAGCTAAAAATGCCAGAGGTAAGCCTGAGACCTAGTGCCGACTAATTTAATTAAGAAGATCTCTGCTGGAGGGTGACTGGGAAAGAATTTTCTTCTTAAAGAGAGATGGATGAAGATAAGACTTTTCCCTCCCTCCCTTCTTGTTTGGTATGTTTGGCATGAAGACATGCCATACAGATCTGCTGCACCTACTTGGGGACCATGAGGTAGAGGCCAAGAAAATTCTAGAGAAGGCAACCCAGTACTCTGGCAGTATTGAGGCTCCAAACCAGCCCTGGGGATGTATATTTCCAAGCTTCTTGTTATGCAGGAAATGAAATGTCTGTATCAACCAAGACATTTTTTAGTTAGGTATTTATTATTTGTGGCCAAAAGCATCATAATTAAATGCTGTGTTTCTTTTTTAAATAAAAGTTGTCTTCTAAATTCATCTAAAGTACTTGTTGCTAATCTCAATTCAACAGACAAGTGATTTCTGAGACCCGACTTTGTGCCAGCACTGTGCTGGGCCCTTTTGGGAGGTATAAAAATGAACCAGATATAATCTCTGCACTCAAGCAATCTATAATCTAACAAGGGAAGGGAAACATATTACAGGCAGAATATAATAAATCTTTTTAAAAAAGACTAACAAAGCCGTGAGTTTGGAGCGAGAATGAGGCACTGGGTGGAGTACACTCAATACCCTGGTATACCAAGGACAGGATGGAGGGAGAACATTTAAAACAAAAATAAAGTCAACTAAAAATTCAGTCTGCTTTTTATTATTATCACACTCTAGCAGTTCCGAACAAAGTTAATGATAAAATATTCCTTCCAGGAAAATACACTTTGTGGGTCTAACTTCTAGACAATTCTGTGGTTGCTGTTGGGTTTTAATGATATATATGTATGTGGCCAGGCACAGTAGTTTATGCCTGTAATACCAGCATTTTGGGAGGCCAAGGCAGGAGGATCCCTTGAGGCTAAGGGTTTGGAGCCAGCCTGGGCAAGACCCCCATCTTTACCAAAATAAGTAAATAAATAAATAAAATAAGCCAGCCATGGTGGTGCAAGACTGCTGCCCTAGCTGCTGGGGAGGCTGAGGCAGGAAGATCACTTGAATCCAGAAGTTCAACGTTGCACTGAGCTATGGTAGTGCCACTGCACTTGACCTGGGCAACAGGGGAACACCTTGTCTCTAAAATTAATAACAATAATATACATATACTTTAACTTCATACATCTTTATTACTTACACTTTAATAAATATGCAAACTTGGTTACATGTAATCATTTCAAGAGGAAGTTTGTAATAATTCAGAATTATTTGATGCTTTGAGATATTTCCCCTTGAATTATCTAAGTCAAGCAGACAGTTCCCATGTGAGGTGGATATTATTATTTCCATTTCACAGACAAGGAAACAAAGACCCAGAGACCTATGGGGACTGGCTTTTGGTAGTTAAATTAGTAAGTGAATTAGCCGGTTTTGGAAACAGAGCTATTTCACCTCCATCATAGTAATCTACCTCTTTAGCATTTATGATTTCCCCAAAATATGTGTGAGTAAAATGCGAATGTGCAAAAACAGATGTATAATCTAGTGGAGCCTCTTTAGATCTCTGGTATGAGAAAAGATTAACACCTCAGAGAAGGACAGGGTATATCAGTCTCTTTTTATCATAGTCATCCCTCAAGGAGTATCGTTTAACCAAAAATGGATCAGTGTCTTCTGATAGAACTTTCTAGGTGATGGAAATTTTCCATATCTGTGCTGTATCTGTCCAATACAGTAGCTTTCAGTCATGGGTGGCTTTTGAGTACTTGACATGTATCTAGTGTGACTGAGAAACTGAATTTTTCATTTTACTTGATTTTAATTAATTTACATTTACATTTAAAGTAAATGTATTCAGCAGCACAGGAATGCATAATGCATAATATTTATCTCTTCCAGAAAGTTCTATAGTGGAACTCTATCATATGTGCATTAAACTGAATTGAAATCATGCGGACTCAGCAAAATCAACATAACAACTGACGACAACAAAAACGGCCATATAAACAAAAACTGATGTGCATTTAAAAAATACAGAATGGCTCAAAACTTAAATGCTTGATCTAGTGCTTAAGTGAAGAGAGTAATGTCTATTCTATCCCTTTATTCAATTTTCAAAAACAATTTTGATTTTATGTAATTTTTGTATTTCCTGCTGAATTTTGAACACAGGCTCTGAGTAAGATGCAACTTCTATGTGGTCTATTTGATGTAGATGGTAATTGAAACATATGAAGCATTTAGACAATTCTGCTTCATTCTTCTATTTCTTATGTCTTTTTCCTAAGGTCTCTAAAATCTATTTTATTCCCCAATATTCCATGAATCAATATGCCATTACTTTTAATGGCAGAAACCACAATTAATTTTGCACCAACCTGATAGAACTTGTGAAAACAAGTTCAAAGAGGTTCTTTCTGTCATCATTCTGAAAATATAGTCACATACATACTATAAGATATTGTTAATCTAGTAATCGATTGACTAGGAGTTTCCATTAAGTAGTACTACTGCACACCAGTAGAACAATGATTAATTCTCTGTTGGATCCTGGAATGTCTTTGGAGGTTTCAAAACTTGTAACATTGTATTAAAGTATTCATATATTTAAAATTATTTAAAAATCTTATTTTATGGACAATTAATAAATCATGCATGTCATGTAAATAATTAAAAACATTCCAACTATAGTGGTTCCCAAATGCCAGACCTTGGATTAGTGCACTCCTTATAATTTATTATCATTGCATAGAAAAGTGAGAAACATAAAGAGATAAAAGATGGTCTTATATTCTGTAATTATGTTCCTCTAAATTTTTTGGTGTTAAAATATCTGTTGTTAAAGTAAGCAAGCTTATGTAAGTCACTGAAATTCTTTGGAATCTCTTGGAAACATTGCTATTGAACAAGATTTCTTAAATTTAAGATTTCTTAAATTTTTTGAGATTCTCAGGCTGTGGTCTAGTGAATCAGAGCCTAGAAATGAACACAAAGCTTGCCACTGATTAAAATACATACTAATGTTTGAGAACCACAGATATAGAGCTAAGCATACAGGCTTCGAATCCAGATACCCTTAAGTTTGAAATCTTCCCTGGTTGTTTTCTAGCTGTGTAACCTAAGAAGCCTTCATTGTCTCACCTGTAAAATGGAAGGGCTAAGAGCATAAACACACTAATCAATGTGAAGTTTCTAACAGCCATTCGTCTAGAATAGAAACCTAAGACAGTTAGTTCTCTACCACTGCCCTTTCCCTGACTATGCTAGGTGAGTGTCCACTGTATAGTTTCATATAGGTATTTTGGTAGGCAGAATTTTAAGATGGGCCTCCAAGATTCCCAGCCAGTGATTATTCAATGACGTGAATCTAGGTACTGCTGTGAAGAAATTTTGCTCATGTAATTAAATTCCTCAAATCAGTTGATCTTAAAATATGATTATTCTTGTGGGCCTAATCTAATCACATGAGCCCTGTAAAAGTAGAGTTTTCTCTTGCTTGTTGCACAAGAGGATGTCAGAGAGATGCTCTTGGACAGGCAAGTCTTGAAGAAAGGCAGCATCTGTGCTGTAAACTGCCCCTGGGCACTACATGGGAAGGACCTGAGGGTGGCCTCTAGTTGCTGAGATCAGTCCCTCACTGAAAGCCAGCAAGACAAAAGGATTTCCTTCCCACACTACTTGGAAATGAATTTTGCACTAATGTGAAAGGGTTTAGAGGGAGATCTTTCCTGAGTTGAGCCTCCAGATGAGTATGCAGCTGGCTGACTTGATTTCAACTCTGTGATACCCTGAGCAGAACCCAATCATGCTGTGCCAGACTTCCAACCTACTGAACTGTGAGATAACAGATGGGCATTGTCTTAACTTTCTGTCTGTGATAACTTGTTATGTGGTGACAGGACACATATGCTATATACATATCATGGAATCATTTGTTTATACTTTAAAAAGATGATATTCTTTGAAAAAAAAATGACAGTTTTTATTTTCCAAGGGACAAATGGAAAGAAAAACAGCATATCCACTATTTTGACATATCACCAAGGACTACATAAATGTATGCCTCTTTCACTCCATCTCCTTTAATTTGTAATAAATCCCCTACAGTGAAACAACCTTCCTATCTTGCCCACAGGCTTAGCTAAACAATCTAGAAGCAACAGCAACTGAACTTTTAACTTGGTGAAACAGCAAGTCCCAAAGGTTTACAACTGTAAACAGCCTTCTCCCTTATTACTGTTGTTGACTTTTCATTGTCTTAGTCCTTCTGTAGGGTTTGGGGTGGGGATAGGATGGAGGTTAGGGTGTTGGCATTTTCCACCCTTCTGACCTGGACCAAGATCAAAATTTTCTTTGAAAAAGGAACATTAAGCTTTATATGTTGTTCAAGGTAAATCCCAATGGGTTTGGAGTGTCTCGATTAGGAACTGGGACATTCATCCTAATTATATCTTCTAATATACTTCAAACAAAAATAAATCTTGTCTCTAGGCTCAATGAAGTTAGATATAATAGAAGCATGATGATCTCTTTTACAACCTGAAGCAACTATTCATGGGAATCTCTATTTCCATAGAAAGCATGTGATCATTCTCCCATGTAAACAGTGATAATAATACCTAACATTTATTAAACACTTCCTTAGCCAGACCCTGTTGAGGGCACTTTATGTGTGTTAATTTGTTTAACTGTCATAATATTTCTCTGAGAAAGGTACTGTAAATTCTAAACTTACGCCTTTTGTACAATGAGGAAACTACAGAGTATTTAAATAACTTGCCCCAAATCACATAGCTAATAAGTGGAGGAGTTCAGAACCTAGGAATTCCGGCCTTCAAGCTGTGTATTTAATACCTATTCTATTCTGAGACAAGATGCACTACTTCTCTCAGTCTCAAAATCTGCTGCATGCAAAATGCAGTGTTCGGTGGCAGATGCAGGGCCCTCGTGTCAAAGAATGTTGTCTCTACTTGGAGTGGTAAAATGTACAGGCATGGAAAAACAATACATCTAAAACCAGTAACTGAGTCCAAACATTCCCTCTCCTTCACCACTGTTATTGGCAATAAAAATGAATGGGATTGCCTGCTTTAAAACTTCTGCCTAGAGCCTAGACAATTCAATAAGTCACGATCAAACAAACAGTACAGTTTAAGAGTTTATAACAAGATAGAAGCTTTCAGTTCAAGTTATGAGATAAAAAGGTCTTGAAAGGTGATTCCCTAGATCCCTGTTCCTTTATCATATGTGCTTGGATCCAAAACACCCTGGGTTTGAAATGTTTGCGTTAAAATGAAGGAAGGCAAAATTCACTTCTTTCAGTCCTGGGCTATTTTATTATTATTTGTTGTTTATTATTACTGGTGTCACGATTTTAAAGTGTGTGTGTGTGTGTGTGTGAGTGCACACATAAGACTGCACATTCATGTGGTTAAAAATAAACAAAATAAAGGCATAAAATGCACAAAAGGGATGTTCCCCATCCCTCTGGCAGAATAAATTTTAGAACTAGTAAGTTTTCTTCTTGCCGTGTTCCAAATGGGCTTTGAAAATACAACCAGCACAACTGTTTCACTCCTGATATAGGCTTCCTGAAGCTTGCATACTCAAAGTTCTGTAAATTACATAATATCTTAAATAAAGAGGGTACCTATTTATAGATACATGTAATGAATCCTTTCTTTTATTTTTTATTTATTTATTTATTTATTTTTTTTTTTGAGACGGAGTCTTGCTCTGTCACCCAGGCTGGAGTGCAGTAGCGCAATCTCGGCTCACTGCAAGCTCTGCCTCCCTGGTTCACGCCATTCTCCTGCCTCAGCCTCTCCGAGTAGCTGGGACTACAGGCGCCCGCCACCACGCCCTGCTAATTTTTTGTATTTTTAGTAGAGACAGGGTTTCACTGTGGTCTCGATCTCGTGATCGGCCCACCTCGGCCTCCCAAAGTGCTGGGATTACAAGCGTGAGCCACCGCGCCGGGCCGTGAATCCTTTCTAATACAAATAACTGTTGTTGCAAGGATCCATTTTGGAAGTTAATACGTGTTATATTGGGTTTAAAGGAACTGCTCAGTTGTAGGCTTTCTCATCTCTCACCTGAACCACAGTGAAATCTTTCTAATTGCTTGCCCTTCCTTCAGCCTCAAAATATCCACCTCTACTCTTTCTCACTCCCAACTTCACTCTTCATATTGCCTAGAAAAGGGGCTCTTAACCTAGATTCATGGATAGAATTCAGTGGTCCATGAACTCGCATAAACATTGTCTTTATTTTCACTAATTTATTATTGAAATTTATTGTTTACCTATGTTATGAATTGAGACAACAATCCTCAATATAATATTAACAGTAGTTGTGACTTTGTCACCAAACAAAATCACAGATGCTTTTATACCTCATTATAGTTGCAGCAAATATTCCCACATATCATGTAAGTCACCACTGTTCAAAATTATGATAGTTATTAGACTTGCTGCTAGATCTTGGTATTTAGTGTACTAATAAAGAAGCACATATTTGCTGTATTATAATTTTTTAGGAACTTGATAGCTGGATTTCCATGCAATTGGTCTCCTTTGAAATTCTATGTGTCGTTTGTTTGTTTGTTTTGAATACTGATAAGGGATCCATAGGCTTTCCCAGAGTGTTAAAGAAGTCCATGGCACAGAATTAAGAAGTTCCGTCTAGAAAGATATTTCTAAAACAAAGTTCACCTTAAGCTACTCCCTTAACTTAAATTTCTTCAGTTGCTCCAAGTCCACACCAATTAGCATCCAAATCCTTTGTGGCTCATAGAAGGCCTTCCATGATCTCCAAGTCTCCCTCAGCTGCCTCATCACTGGTGTGTTGATTCTTGTACTCTACATTCCATCTGCTTCAAACTGTTTCAAGTTCCCAGATGCACTGAGCCATCTCAGCTTTCTTATGTTCTGGGCATGCTGTTCCTTCTGATAAAAATGTCTTTCCTCCCTTTACTGCTGGTAAATCCTACTTATCCTTTGAGGCCCAGCTCCAGGTAGCCTCCTTGTGACACTCTGTCTGACATACTGAGTCTTTATTGTTTTCAGACTCAGGACAATCACTCATTTCTTTGCCCCACTCCAGTACACTCTGCCTGGGCACAGAGTGTCACGTTATGCATTTACAAGTCACTTCCTTTAAAAGTGAGTATGGGAGCTCCTTGTACCGCTTGTGCTACAGTGATGCCCAGCACGTTGTGGTCCTTTTGTGCATATGGGCTTGACTCTTGTCTACAACTGTTAAATGAAGAAGCAAATTTTGAGTTGGCCTATAAGCTGGTGTTTTAGTCAGTGTAGGGCTCTCTACTGTGTAGGATGTGGGACTACCTAATTTGCCTTGCAGATAGCTTCTTTGTGAAGCAGGGCTTCTAAACTCCAAATATTAGTGCTGAATTCTCCTGGTCCCTCTGGGTAGATTAATTCTGCCCCCAGCCTATTCATTCAGCAAATATTTCTGAGAGTCTACCATGTGCTGGGCACTGTCTGGGGATTCAGCAGTGAATGAGCCCTGTTCCTGTTCTCATGAAGCTTATAATGTAGAGCAACACTGTCTAACAAAACTTTCTGTGGTGATGGAAATGATCTATAATATCTGCACTGTACAATACAGTAGCTACTAGCCATATGTGTGTATTGAGCACATGAAATGTGACTAGTATGACAGGAGAACTGAATTTTTACTTCTATTTAATTTTAGCTAATTTAACTTAAATAACCATATGCTGGCAGTGGATACCATATTGACAAAGCTATTCTAGAGGGTGTGTGGTAGAAATGAGTAAGTGAATAGGAGTGTGAATAAATAAATCAGAAACCAACCAAAAATAAATTTTAAAAAAACCTTGGATATTGAAAAGTGCCAACACAACACTGATGTTGAGTCACTGAGGTGTCAGGAAGGTATTACCTTCCTTTGAGGAGGTGACATTTGGGCTGACACTTGAGTATCAGAAACATTCTGCAATGGGAAGAAATGATAGGAGAACTCTAGGCAGAGAGAACAGAAACGAGTGCAAATCCCCAAGAGAGTTATGTGCTTGGTTGAGGGACATAAAGACCAATATACCTGGTGTGCAGTAAGTCAGGGGTTGCAGCAGGACCTGAGGGCATAGAGGAGCTCTGTAAACCAATGTAAGGAGTTTGGATTTTTTCCAAGTACAATGGGAAGTCATTGGAGGGTTTTAAGTGAGGGGACATCATAAGTTTATCTGTATTTCATAAAGCCCATGCTGATGGCTGAATGAAGAATGGACTGTGGAATGGAAACCAGGAGTCTGGTCAGAATAATTATAGTACAGGTGTGAGGTGGTGGCAGTTTTACATTAGGGTCATGGTAATAGCCGTGTATAGAATCAATATGTATTCTAGAGGTAGAGTTAACAATATTTTCTAATGGGCTAACCGGGAGGGGGTAGCAAGAAAAAGAGGAATCAAGAACAACTCATAGAATGGGGGCTTTAGCATTGGATGATCCTGCTATTGACTGGGATAATAATTGGAAGAGGGGCAGGCTGAAAAATCAAAAGGTTCAGTTTCGGATATGTCAAGTTTAAAATACCAATTAGCCATCCAAATGGAAATGCCAAGTCTGGAGTTCTGAATAAAGGTCAGAACTGGAAATGCAGATTTGAGAGTTACCAAGTCGAGATGGTCTTTGACACCAAGGGGGTTCATGAGATTATCTGTGGAAGGAGCACGGGCAGAAAGAAAACGCTCCATTGCAGTGAGCCAAGATCACGCCACTGCACTACAGCCTGGGCGACAGAGTGAGACTCCATCTCAAAAAAAAAAAAAAAAAAAAGAAAAGACAAAAAGAAAGCACTCCAGGGGGATTGAGGATGCTGACCAGCATCTGGGTAGGGTAGCAATTCCCTTCTGATTAAGATTCCTCTCTCCTGGGGGAAAAACAGGCAAATTGCAAGAACCTGGCCATCAGAGTCCCAATGACATTCATGTCACAGAGGCATATTGTGATTGTTGCACTGGGCAAAATGGGTACAACTAGGGAGCGAGAAAATGACCAGTTATTAACTGTCACTATGTTCACCCACAAGCACTGGGAGACTAGTAATAGCATCTCTATTTCACAGAGAACATATTTGGAATATAAATAAATAGTCATGGAGGCCTGAGTCCTGATTCCATTCTTTATTGGCTGTATAACCTTGAACAAGATACCAAATCTCAAACTTCATTGATAAAATAAAGCTACAGAGAGAATGAACTAAATATTGTATAAAATCCCAATACCTAACACATAAAAAAATGCCCAAAATATGTTAGCTGTTGATACAAAATACCTTGGCTAGTGTTAGTAATCCCAGTTGCTATATGACAGGCCTAGGAAGCTTATCCAGGCGTATGTAACTCCAAAGCCTGTGATCTTTCCACCACTCACTCCATGACTCCTGGGCTTGAAAACTACCTGACTTTGATTCTATTCCTTATTTTTCTTATATGCTTCTCTAAAGCTCCTTACAAATAATTTTTAAATTTAATTCACTTTTTTTTTCAAAATTGGAAGTTAACCTATGTGGTTTCCCGAAGCTGGCTCTGCCTTCTGCTGTATGGCAGGCAAGTATACACATTGATACGTGTGCCCAGAGAAATTCTCCCCCTTCAATATTTTTCCCTTTCTGCCCCCCGCCCATCTTACTCTCCAGGGGAACCTCACCAGCTTACTCAGCATCCAGGGCTCTCCAGCAAAACACAAATCACTGCTCTTTTCAAAACCTGCCATTAAACATGTGCATCAACTAAATTCCTGCTGACTCTGCTTTTGTTGTGCATTCTATTTAATAAACCCTCAGCCTCTTTGGACGTCAGAAACAAAGAAATGGAATACAATTTATTTATCCCTGCTGATCAACTGGAAACATGAAGCTGGCCTGGGATGGTCACCTCTAAAACTCTTTTCCTTGTTTCCTGCAGAGCATGTTCTCCATCTTTGTTTTGTATTTGCACAGATGATTCATTGGATCCATGGGGATGCTCCTGGATCAACAACCACAAGGCACAAAGGCAACTTTTGCAAAAATCAGCGCATGTAGGTCTTCATGATTCCTGCTGTGTCTTCTGTGTGTGTGTGTGTGTGTGTGTGCGTGTGTGTGTGTGTGCGCGTGCGCGCATGTAATCTCATCAGCATTTTCTTGCCTTACGCTAGGCTGAAAATTAGTCTACAAGTCTCTACAGTATAACACGTGGGTGCTGACTAGTTTTTAAGATGTCGGCATTTCCTAAGGTTAGAAGACCTAATTAACTCTCTCTGAACTTCCTCATCAGGGTTTCCTAAAGGGCTTTATTCAAGAATACGTTATAATCAGCAGTTCAACAAATTTTCTCTACTTCAGGGGAGATAAAAAGTGGAAGACAGATGGATTACTTGCTGCTTTTAACTCTTATCTTTCCTAAAAGTGTGAATGTTAGGTGATTACTTAAAAAAAAATCTCATCATTTTGATTTCCAAACCCAAACACACTGGATCTTTTTTTTTTTTTTTTTTTAACTGTGTTATGTTTTGGCATTTGTCACCCCTGCACATCTAGAGTCCTTGTAACAATTAGGGAAGGTATCTGGTGAGATTTTTTGACATTTTTTCTCCCATGAGGCTGTGGCACAATCTAGTAAAGAAGAGTGAGATGTTGCTTGCCTCGTCATTTGTCACACCAGAACAAGAGCCGTTTGTTTCAATTAGCTATGTCAGTTCCTAGCATCTTTCCAGACATATGGGCAAGATGACAAATAAACTCAGCATGCCAGGCTCTTAAAAAATAATTGCTCGGCCAGGCGCGGTGGCTCACGCTTGTAATCCCAGCACTTTGGGAGGCCGAGGCGGGCGGATCACGAGGTCAGGAGATCGAGACCACGGTGAAACCCCGTCTCTACTAAAAATACAAAAAATTAGCCGGGTGTGGTGGCGGGCGCCTGTAGTCCCAGCTACTCGGAGAGGCTGAGGCAGGAGAATGGCGTGAACCCGGGAGGCGGAGCTTGCAGTGAGCCGAGATTGCGCCACTGCACTCCAGCCTGGGCGACAGAGTGAGACTCCGTCTCAAAAAAAAATAAAAATAAAAATAAAAATAAATAAAAAAAAATTGCTCAAAATAAAGCCATTCAAAACCCAGTTGCTGTCTGACCCATACATACAGATTCACACAAACGCTTATTTACTTAACTATCCTGTCTTGGTGTCTCAACTTTGGTCCCTAATTGCCATTTCTGACAATTCTAGGAAGAAACTTTAATCTTGTCACTTTTCCCTCTATAAGTCCCTGGAGCCTTAGGCTTTATGTGTCTCTTTATACTGTAATGTGGAATACATTTTTGAAATTGGCTTGGGTTTATTTTCCCCAGTGGACTGAGAACAGCTGAAGGGCAATTACTGTGTCTTACTCACTTTTATAATCACAGAATCTAGAGTTTTACACATTGAAGGTACTATGTGGTTGAAATAATAAAAGGTCTTTCTTAACCTTTTCAGGCTACTGTGAATAATCAATGATATCTTCATCTCAGAAAAACTGAACACATATTTGTAGAACCAGAATTCTGCAGATTATATAAAGGGGTTAAGAACTTTGATCTTCAGACAGGGGCTCATTTTGCTCAGTTTATCTAGAGGATAAAGGCATAGGTGGTGAAAGGCATGGGTTTAATATTGTAGCTGGGTATCATGGGGAATCTGATAAAGAAACAATCTCCACTTTTCCCTACTCTACAGCAGTGACACCAAGGTGTCACTATGCCCATCTCTGTCCACTGCTAGCAAATCTGGACAGTCAAACCAAGTGAACAAGACACGGGAGAACACTTGTTTTATTGGCTTATGAAGGATTAAGCAAGCTAGGATGCTAAAAATATGGTTCCACCTCACCTTTACATCCCATAGCCATGGCACTCAGATTATGTCCAAGGCCAACAGTGAATTGTTGGCCAAATCACAATGTTAAAGTGCACTGATTTCTCACCTTTAGTTCAGCTCCCTGTCTAATTTCTATTGTACTGACTGCTCTCTGGTTTGAGAGTTTATTTGAATTTTTTTCTTTTCACTTTAACAGTAGCTTCAAGTTTTCTTTTTTGGTTTTCTGTCTGCTTAAATTATTCCCAAAGCTTTAACATTATTATCTAGGATTTTAAATTAACTAGAAATGAGGATTAAAATTTCTTCAGATGTTATTTGGCTCCTATGAACAGGTAGATGTGGGGGATACATTTTGGATCACAGGAAGTTTTGGAAGGTTTGCCATTCTGTGTCACAAATGAGAGCAAACTTCTAAACAAACATGAATATATCCTTTTAATAGGAGTTTATGACTCCTGTTTCTCCTGTTTAAGGGCTTCTTCTTTGACCAACATCAGTATATTCTCTTTAATAAATGGAATATGGTTTGTTGCTCACATCTTGAGAAGTACCTAGATGGACAATATACTTTTCAATGACAGAGGTAAAACTGATTTATAACTTCAGAAATGCACTTCATTTTTTTTAATCTCTCTCCTCCTACCCCCATGTCACATTTTTATACTTACTATCTTAATACTTTTTTTTTCTTTTTTTGAGACAGAGTCTCGCTCTGTCATCTAGGCTGGAGTGCAGTGGCGCGATCTCGGCTCACTGCAAGCTGCACTTCCCGGGTTCATGCTATTCTCCTGCCTCAGCCTCCTGAGTAGCTGGGACTACAGGCTCCCACCACCATGCCCGGGTAATTTTTTGTATTTTTAGTAGAGACGGGGTTTCACCATGTTAGCCAGGATGGTCTCGAACTCCTGACCTCGTGATCCACCTGCCTCGGCCTCCCAAAGTGCTAGGATTACAGGCTTGAGCCACCGCGCCCGGCCCTATCTTAATACTTTTTTTTGGTTTCCTTTCATCTTTTCAAAATATGACTTTTCCACATTCTTTCCTAGGACTACCATCTTCATTTTTGTTTTCACTCTAGCAAATCAGAGTACAGGAATACCTAAACTGTTCTCCTTCCCCTAAGATGGGAGACTGGCATGTTTTGCAGGGCGCCTAATTGATGTCTCCACATGATCTTTGTAGGCCACACTCTGTAGTTAATTTCACCAGTTCCTCAGTGTACAAGGTTCCTGGGTATCAGCGTTAATTATAATTGACTGTGGATTTCTACTAGAAATTTCACCTTTTTTTGCATTTTTGGGGGGTGAGCTGTTGTATCCTTCCGGATCTTCTTGTGTGCCTACCTTCTCTGAATCCATAGTAATATACACAGTTTCAACACTCCTCCGATATTCACTTCCATAGCATCCAACAGGATCACTCAAAGCCTCACAATAGAATGTCCCACATCCCACAGCACACAGCCCACACAGTAACAAGAAATACCTTGTCCATATGCTTTCAAGCCTGTTCCGATTGTTCTTGGGTTACGGGTGTTGCTGAGAATTTCTGTTTTTAATTTTATTCTTTCTTTATACACACCATATATAATGCTCTAATTGTATATATTTTTTTCAGTGTTTTTCTTACCTGACATAACCTCTTTTACCAAATTTTCTTTGGATCACTGTCACTATTTTTTAAGTAAAAATGTTACTTTTTAGAACAATTTTAGATTTGCAGCAAAATGGAGAGGAAGGTACAGAGATTTGCCATGTATGTCCTGCCCTGACACGTGCCTTTCTATTATGAACATCCCCCAAGAGAGAGGTGAATTTTGTTACAACTGATGAACCTATATTGATAAATCATCATCGCCCAAAGTCCGTAGGGTTCATTGGTGGTGGTGTACATTCTGTGGGTTTAGACAACTCTAGAATGGCATGTGTCAACCATTACTGTATCATACAGGGTAGTTTTACTGCCTTAAAAATTGTCTGTGCCCAACCTACTTGTCCTCCCCCATCACTACTTTTTAGTTGTTTTCTAGTCCATTCTTCCTCTCCCTCTCCCTCCTGCTGTTTACATTATTCACATGAGAGGGATGTATTATTTACTCCTGGAACTCGGATTACAGCACCATGAAAATGCACGATTTCACTATTGTGGTCTGGAAGCCCTAGAATTGCATTTACATTTATTTAGTAATAATGGTCTTTATGTCCTCTTTAAACTTTTACTTTCCCCTCACTTATCTCCTGCTCACTCATCATTTTTATACTTTCCATAATTTGTGCTGCATCCCTGCTCTATACAAGGCACTGTGATGGAGGGTAGACAGAGTTACCAGGCATGGTTCTAGCAAACTCCCTATTTCTGCTTAGCTGATAATCACTACCTTCTTTAAGCTCCTTGGTTCCTTTCAATTTTACCTCAAGATGAGTTTCTCATTTTTCTTCAGTTCCAGTTGCCTTTCAGAGAAGAGGGCACACTGGGATGAAAGCACACAGCAAAGATGAGTCAGAGTATCTGGCCTACTCCCCCACAGGGCCTCACTAGAAAAGAAAGTACTATGAAGGCTAGTAATATACTGTCTATCCCATCTGAAGTAGATCATAGGTGTGCTTTTAACTGAATTGACTTCTCCAGTCTGGTGAATGGGGTAGTCTCCGGACATTCACAATTTCTTGTTCAACCTCCTTCAGGTCGTAACTCAGGCCAGAATTTAGCATCATTCTTAGAATTTACTAGGACAGGGCACAGTTGTACCTGGGCCTCAAAATGATCTGAAATAATAAGCAGAACTGGTGGTATCACCTTGGTTGGATTCAGAGGAAGAAAACAAACCTTCACGTTTTATCGAATACAGAAGGGTAAAGAGTTCAGTAGACACCAGCATAGGAAATGAAAGACTGGAAACTCCAGTGTAATTATTTCTCTGTAATGATGCTTCCGGAGAGCACTTGGCTACCACGCATAGTGTCATGGAGCTGCAATACTTTAATTGCCGTTATTTTCGGCAAGGTGGCATTTTAAGTTTTTGTTCCCTAACTGCAGGATGGATAAATACAGCATTTGACTCATATGTTGATCCAAGGTTATTTTTATTCTCCAGCACCTTTCAGTGTCACGCCAGAAAAAGGTGCAGCTCTTTCTGGGCAGTCCTCCTACAGGCCATCTAAAATATCCACACAGGGAGCATTCCTACGGCTTTCAGGAGCATCTGAAACAATCCACAGTGTGTTTAGTAAAAGTCAGTTGGGGGAAAGTGTGCTGTCTGTCTTCAGCATTCAGGCTGTTTTTAAAGTCAGAATGCTTTGCAAAGGGAAGAACTGTGCCAAGTCTTTATTTTCATATAATGCCATAACCTAGTGTTTTGGGGATCTCACTTACCCCAAGAAAGCCTGTTGGGGATGGC
Organism: Hylobates moloch; assembly: GCF_009828535.3. NCBI lineage: Eukaryota > Metazoa > Chordata > Mammalia > Primates > Hylobatidae > Hylobates > Hylobates moloch. The sequence goes on from NW_026652285.1 coordinate 44,026,059, forward strand.
CCCTGCAGAGACAGCTGACCCAAATTGTGACTTCTCTGAGGGAAGGGAAACCCCTCTAGGACAAACAGGAAGCGATCTTTCAGCATAATGTATCCCATTGGGAACAAGTAAACAGTTTGGCTTTTCAGTTCAAAGCAGTGAATTCAAGACACATACATTGGTTTTGGCTCAATGTGACTCTAAAATCAAGTCAAATGGAAGGAGTTTACAATTCAGAACCTTAAGATTCTATTTGGCTGAACACTGAGGTTGAAGTGTTGAATTCCAAGTCATTTTTGTTATTATTTTTTCTTCAGTCATTTCCAAAGTACTGCTAAGTTTTGGAAATAAAATAAAGTGCTAAAGTGGTTTTCAGATCCACGGCCTGGCCTCTGTGGTATAAAAATAATTCCCCAAGGTATGGTGTTAAATGAAAATTAAGTGTTAACATATATATATAAGCAACAGAAAGAAATCTTTCTTAAGTTGGGGTCTGGAGAAATTTAGATTTCCCTTTTTAATTTATTTGACTTTTCTCTGGAAGTTAATAGTTAAATTTATCTAGTTTTATTACCTTTAGAACTAATGAAACACAGTTCACTGGTTAAATAACATGATCATCTGTCAACATAAAGGAGAAGGACCTTACCCTTTACTTCATTAACCAAGACCCTTCACATAGTTAACAAGAAGCTGGCAATACAATGTACATATGCTATTTAGTCTATAGAGTTGACACTGAAAAGTGAGGTGGAGTCATTTTCTAATTTTTTCATTAGTATGCATAAAATAAAAATCTTCACAGAATCAAGATAAATCACAATTATGCCATTTTCCAGTCTATTAGTCCTGCCATTCCCATAGAAGGAACTGATATTAGTCTGATAAGTTTTGTTCCCATAAAACATAATGCCAGCTACATAACAACCAAAACACCTTTTCTATTAGAAGAGTCTCAACAAATTACATGCAGAATACAAAATGATAGTTTGGCCTACTAAATTTCCTCAGTACTAACGAATTGTCTTCCATTCTCATACGGGAGAGATTGGTGTAGCACTTGTTCAAGTGGTAGTTCGTGGGTGGGTAATTAAGTTAATTCTGATTTTTAATGCTGTTTGAACCCAAAGCCACTTCCAAATAGCTCCAGTCCTGAGGACCAGAGTCTAGGCTGGGGCAGGTGGTATGTGACCCAGGAACCCTTGGGTCTGCCCAACAGTAAGCCTACATGGGGCTCATGTCTATAACCAATTCAGTAGTCATATACCTTCTGATTCAGTTTATAAACTCTGGAATAACGAACAAATATAAAGATATAGAAAGAGACATACACATGTATCATTTTCCCTCAGGTTTTTACATGTTTGTTCTTTCTACTAAGGTCATTTTAAACATCTTAATGTAACAGTGAACCTGATAGTTCTGGTATCTCATGATTTGAGCACCAGAAGTTACTTTTCCTACTGATCCAAATGCATTCTGCACAAGCTTGCTGAATTACCTATGCATGCCTTGGTACCACACAATGTCCATTAAGGGAAAAAAGCCAGGAACAACAGAGACATTGTGAAAAAGAAAACCACTCCTTAGTTTTCCTCCTGTAAAAACATTAAGTCCCTAGCCTTGAAAAATGAGCCTTTCTGATGTTGAATCCAAAGAGAAAATCATTCTAACTGAAGAAAGATAGTACTGTTGATACACCTGTGTCCAGACAGCTGTTTGGATTTCTAAACCTAAAGGGAGCATGAGACACATATGGCATCCATTGTGTGGTGGTAGCAACTTGGAACTTCTGTCACTTTTGTTTTTGCCTTTGTTGCTTAGTTGGCAGATGCAAATGTGAAAGAGATAGAGGCTACACAAAATAGTTTTGGATAACCCCAAGGAACAAAGGAAATGCACTTGGGATGGCAGGCGTGCCAGACACCAGGTATTTGGTCTTGTGTGCCCCCTTGTAGTTGACATGTCAATACAGACAGAGGAACTACACTCAGCAATCAGTTAAATGAAAAATTTGAGGCCTACCTTTCTAGCCTTGTTTCTTGCTATTCTGCTATTGCTTCCCTTTCTGTACTCCAGCCATACTGGCTTTCTTTCGTTCTCAAATTTGCAATATTCTCTTTTTGTTTCTGCTCCTATGTCCTTAGAATACTCTCTCAATCCATCCGTTTGCCTAGTTAACTCTGACTCATCCTTCAGAGTTCACCTTTGAAATCACTTCATCATGGAAGCATACCCTGACTTCATGTACTAGGTCACTGTTGTTTATGCTGTAAGCAATGATCAGTTGCTAGAAACACTTCTTTAGATTGAAATTGGAGCCAGTGGTCTTAGCTTTTGAATGTTGAAAATAAGTATCTGTCTCAGGAAACCGTCTAATACAAGTGGCCACCTTTCTTTTTGAGAGTTCTCAGAAGAAATGAAAGACCGACTTTAATATGCACAACACAATTATTTTACATTGATGTTGTTCCTAAAACTTCATCTAGTATATTGATCATTTTTATCCTTTGACTCTTTTCTAGTAACACCCCTAGACTTCTTTTCCCCTATCATACCTATAGTATCACAGGCATTCAATTAACATTTGGTTAGGATAATTTATTATTTTTAACATTATTGAAATCGAAATCCAAATTCTAACGAATTACAAGTAAGTAAAATGCATAGCTCTAATTTAAATAGTCTTTATTTTTCTGAATGATTTGAATGCAAGTTGTAGATAAGATGATACTTCATTCCTAAATATTAAAGTATGTACCTCTTAAGAATAAGAATATTCTCCCATAAAACCACAATGCTAACATCGCAACCAAGAAATATAATATTGATAAGTATGATCCAACATTCAATATTCAATCCATATTCATATTTTCCAAAAAGGTTTGTAATAATTGTCATTGTTATTGATGTTGGATCCAGCACTCTATCAAGAATTACTTACTGTATTTAGTTGGCAAGGCTCTTTAATCTCTTTAAATATAAAACTAATCCACTGCCTTTTACATTTATGTTTTTCTCGTCATTTGTTACATTGACATTTTAAAAGGGTCTTGGTTTCAGGTAGTTTTGTACAACCTTACTTGTCTGATTGTTGCTCCAAGACTAGATTCAGTTTAAACATTTTGAATCCTTTTCCCTTGCTTTAAAAAAAAAAAAAACAAAAAACTTAACAGTATATCCTATAAGTCACTGCATAGCAGTTCAAGGATCTTTTCCCCATTTTCTGTGTGCTTCTGTGCATATGGCACTTTATCATGCAAAGTTATGAATTCTTCGACACATACAATCTACCAAGATTAAATAATGAAAAAATAGAAAACCTGAACAGACCAATAACGAGTAACAAGAATGAAGCAGTAATATACTCGAATTGAAGAAAAGCCCAGAACCTGATGGCTTCACCGCTGAATTCTACCAAACATTTAAAGAAGAACTATATTAATTCTTCTCAAACTGTTAAAAAAAATGGAAAATGCTTACTTTCTAAGTCATTCTATGAGGTCAGCATTACCCTAATTCCAAAATCACACAATGACACAACAAAAACATAAAACTTTAGGCCAATATCCCAGATGAACATAGATGCAAAAATCTTCAACAAAATACTAGCAAACTGAATTCAACAACACATAAAAAGATCATTCATGGCCAAGCGTGGTGGCTCACGCTTGTAATCCCAGCACTTTGGGAGGCTGAGGCAGGTATATCACTTGAGCTCAGGAGTTTAAGACCAACCTGGCCAACCTGGTGAAACCCTGTCTCTACTAAAAGTACAAAAAAATAGCTGGGCATGGTGAGGGGTGCCTGTAATCCAAGCTACTCAGGAGGCTGAGGCAGGAGAATCAGTTAAACCCAGGAGGTGGAGGTTGCAGTGGGCCAAGATCACACCACTGAACTCCAGCCTGGGCGACAGAGACTCCATTTCAAAAAAAAAAAAAACAAAAAAACCATTTACCATTTTACCATGTCAATTGGGATTCATCCCAAAGATGCAAGGATGGTTCAAAATATGCAAATCAGTAAATGTGATACATCACATTAATAGAATAAAAAATGATTATTTCAATAGAATTGTTTTTATTGAAAAAGCATTCCATAAATTCAACATCCTTTCATGATAAAAACTCTGAGCAAACTGAGTATAGAAGGAACATACTTTAACAAAATAAAGGCCATATATAACACACCCACAGTTATAAATGGGAGAAAGTTGAAAACTTCTTCTCTAAGATCTGGAACAAGACAAGGATATCCACTTTCATCACTTTTTATGCAACAGAGTACTGAAAGCTCTAGCCAGAGTAATTAGTCAAGAGAAAGGAATAAAGGGCACCCAAATCAGAAAAGAAGAAGTTGAATGATGACAATTTGAAGATGACATGATCATATATATAGGAAACTCTAAAATCTTCACCAAAAAAACTGGTATAACTCTTTTTATTTGATGTTTATTTTTGTTTTTTTGTTTTATTTTTTATTGTTTATGATACTTTAGGTCTTAGGGTACATGTGCACAATGTGCAGGTTTGTTACATACGTATCCATGTGCCATGTTGTTTTGCTGCACCCATTAACTCGTCATTTAGCATTAGATATATCTCCTAATGCTGTCCCTCCCCCCTCCCCCAACCCCACAACAGTCCCCCGAGTGTGATGTTCCCCTTCCTGTGTCCATGAGTTCTCATTGTTCAATTCCCACCTATGAGTGAGAACATGCGGTGTTTGGTTTTTTGTCCTTGCGATAGTTTACTGAGAATGATGTTTTCCAGTTTCATCCATGTCCCTACAAAGGACATGAACTCATCATTTTTTATAAAAAATTTCAGTAAAGTTGTAGGCTACAAAATCAACATAAAAATCATTAAAATTTCTATATGCCAACAGCGAACTATCTGAAAAAATTAAGAAAATTTTATTTACAATAGCTACAAACGATATCTGTGAATAAACAACCAAGGAGGTGAAAGATCTCTATGATAAAAACTATAAAACACTAATGAAAGAAATTAAAGAGGAGGCAATTAAATGGAAATATACCTCATGTTCATGGACTGGATGAATTAATATTGTTAAAATGTTCCTATTACCCACAGTGATGTAAAGATTTAATGAAGTCTCTATCAAAATATGAAAGACATTCTTCACAGAAATAGAAAAAAATTAAATTCATATGGGAATACAAAAGACCCCAGAGAGCCAAAGCAATCTTGAACATAATTAACAAAGCGGGAGGCATCCTATTACCTTTCTTCCAAATATATTACAAAGTTATAGTAAGCAAAAAAGCATAGTACTGTCATAAAAACAGACACACATAGACCAACAGAACAGAATAGAGAACGCAGAAATAAATTCACGCATTTACAACCAACTGATTTTTGACAAAGGTGCCAGGAACACACATTGGGGAAAAGAAAGTCTCTTCAATAAATGATGCTGGGAAAATTGGATATCCACATGCAGAAGAATTAAACTAGATACTTATTTCTCACCATATGCAAAAATCAACTCTACATGTATAGAAGACTTAAATAAAAGATCTGAAACTAGGAAAGTACTAGAAGCAAAAATAGGAAAAATGCTTCATGAAATTGGACTGGTCAAGGATTTTTGGAATAAGACCTCAAAAACGTAGGCAACAAATGCAAAAAAAGACAAATGGGGTTACATGAAACTAAAAGACTTCTGCACAGCAAAGGAAATGAGTAATAGAATGAATAAACAACCTACAGAATGGGAGAAAGAACTTGCAAACCATGCATCTGACAAGGGATTAATATCCAGAATATATAAGAAACTCAAATCAGCTCAATAGCAAACAAACAAAAAAACCAAAACAACAAAAAACTCCAAATAATTCATTTGAAAAATGGGCAAAATACCTGACTAGACATTTCTGAAAAGAAGACAATAAATAGCTCACAGGTACATGAAAACAAATGCTCAACATCACTCATCATCAGGGCAATGCAAATCACACCCATAATGAGATAGCACCTCATCCCAATTAGAAAGGCTGTTTTTAAAAAGACGAAACGTATATAATAACAAATGCTAGGGAGAATCCGAAGAAAGAGGAACTCTTATGAACTGTTTGTGGGAACGTAAATTAGTACAGTCATATGGAAAACAATATGAGCATTCCACAAAAAGTTAAAAATAGAACTACCATATGATCCAGCAATCCCATTACTGAGTATGTATCCAAAGGAAATGAAATCAATTATGTCAAAGAGGTATCTGTACTCCCATGTTTATTGCAGCACTATTGGCAATAGCCAAGATGTGGAATCAGCCTAAGTGCCCATCAACAGATGAATTTATAAAGAAAATGACACACACACACACACACACACACACACGAGAATAGTATTCAGCCATAAAACAGAATAAAATCCTGTCATTTGTGGCATCATGAATGAATTTGTAGTTTTTAAGTGAAATAGCCAGGCACAGAAAGACAAACACTACATGTTCTCACTCATATGTGGAATCTAAAATAGTTGATTTCATAGAAGTACAGAGTAGACGAGTGCTTACCAGAGGCTGGGGAGAGTATAGAAGAGGGGCAATGGGAGAGAATGGTCAACAGGTACAAGGTTACAAGTTTCTGGTGTTCTATTACACAGTAGGGTAACTATAGCAAACAACAATGTATTATGTATTTCGAGATAGCTAGAAGAGAAGACTTTTGAATGTTATTACTACAAAGAAATAAATGTTTAAACTGATGGATATGGTAATTACCCTGATTTAAACGTTATATTATACATACATTGAAAAAGCACACTGTACCCCATAAATATGTAGTTTTGCCAATTATAAATAAAAGATCATTTTTTAAATTATAAAATAAGAGAGACTATTTGCACAGTATTTTCTGTTAACTTTTTCCCCAATTTTATCAAATTTTTGTTATTTCATTTCCTATAATTTTTAAGAAGTTCTTTACTAGGAAGATTAGTCATTCATCTTTGTTATATCTGCAAATATTTTCTCCAAATTTTTAATTTGATTTTGAATTGTGTATCATATTTTTAAGTAAGAGATTTTATTTTATGCAAAATTTATAAATTTCTTTACTTAATTGCATCTTGATTTTGAATAATAATAAAAAGGCTTTACCCATATGGGGGTCATACAGGAATTCATCCATGTTTTCTTCTTCTTCTTTTTTTTTTTTTTTTTTTTGAGACAGTATCTTGTTCCTGTTACGCAGGCTAGAGTACAGTGATGTGATTGTGGCTCACTGCGGCCTAAACTTTCCAGGTTCAAGCAATCCTTCCACCTCAGCCACCTGAGCAACTGGGACTACAGGTGCACACCACCATGCCTGGCTAATTTTTTTATATTTTTAGTAGAGATAGGGTTTTGCCATGTTGCCCAGGTTGGTCTCGAATTCCTGGGCTCAAGCAATCTGCCCTCATTGGCCTCCCAAAGTGCTGGGATTACAGGCATGAGCCACTGCTGCTGGCCTATGTTTTCTTTTAGTACCTGTATGTTCCTCTTTTTGTTTTATGCTTAGATCTTTGACCCATTTCAAGTTTATTCTGGTACATGGTATGAGGTATGGATTCAACTTCATCATTTTGCAAATAGGTATTGTGTTTTCCCAACATAACTTATTAAAAAGGTCATTTTAATTTTTTTTTTTTTTTTTTTTTGAGATAGAGTCTTGCTCTATCACCCAGGCTGGAGTGCAGTGGCACAATCTCGGCTCACTCCAAGCTCCGCCTCCCAGGTTCACGCCATTCTCCTGCCTCAGCCTCCTGAGTTGCTGGGACTACAGGCACCCGCCACCATGCCCGGCTAATTTTTTTTTTTTTTGTATTTTTAGTAGAGGCGGGGTTTCACCATGTTAGCCAGGATGGTCTCGATCTCCTGACCTCATGGTCCGCCCGCCTTGGCCTCCCAAAGTACTGGGATTACAGGCGTGAGCCACCGCGCCTGGCTGGAAAAAGGTCATTTTTAGAGATTAGAGATATTCCAATGATTAGAGATACCACCTTTTCAGATATTACATTTCCATATACATGTGAGTTTTTTTTTTTTTTTATTTCATTCTTTGGTTCACCTATCTATGTGCCAGTCCTGCACCGTTTCAAATATAGGAGCTTTATAGTTTTTTGGTTTTTTTTAACATCTGGCAGGGTTAACCTTTCCTTACGGCTATCTCTTTTAGTATTTTCCTAGCTATTATCAGATGTTTATTTTTCCATGTGAACTTTATAGTCAACTTGTTTATGTCCAGGAAGAATAAAATTTAATGTGTTTATTAGGAAATTATTACATTTTTATATTAATTTGCTCACCTCTATTTTTGTGTCTTTTGTGAAAAGTGCTTTAAAGTTTTCCTCATACAGAGCTGGCACCTTTCATGACATTAAATTTTATCATATTATTCCTTTTAATTCCTTTTGTTTTGTACCCATGAAAGCTAATACTTTTTATATATTTATTTTATATTCTAATATTTCACTGAAACGTTTTATGGTTTGTGTTGGTTTCTTTATTGAGTCTCTAAGATTTTTTAGATATTATGTTATCAGTCAATACAGACAATTTTATTTCTTTCCAGATTTCTTTAGTACATTTGCTCTTGTTTGATCTCATTGGCTAATACATCCAACACAATATTAAATGATAGTAAGATACTGGCCATTCTTGCCTTGTTCCCAATCTTAATGTGAATACTTTGTGTTTCTTCACTGATACTTGTATTTGGAGACACACATACACAGATATAGATATGTACACATACATGCATATTTGTACAGATGCTACACATACACACACCAGTCTATATATGAGAGAGAGAGACAGTTATGTTAAGGAGGGATACATTAATTCCTATTTTGTTGATTTTGGTTTTAAATCAGGAATGGGTGGTAAATTTTATTAAATGCATTTTTTTCCTTTGGAGATAATATGATTTTTTTCCTCAGATTTATAACTATAGTAAATTATACTGGTGGATTTCCTGTTATTGAAGCATCCTTGCATTTCTGAAATAAATCTTTCTTAGTCATAAGATGTTTTTTGATGTGGTGTTAGATTTTATTTATTATTTTTACACTTACATCAATATATGAGACCAGGTTAATGTTTTCTTTTTTATGTTCTCTTTATAATATTTAGGAATCGATGCTATGCTTATTTTGTGAGAATACTTTGGAAGCTTTTGGTTTTTTTTTTTTTTTTTTGTAATTCTATGCTGTGAAACAATTTTTGTACATTTGGGATGATGAAGTCTTTGAAGGTTTGGTAGTATTTATGCATGAGACTATTTGAAGAAGTGTCGTTTGGTGAGGTGATTCTTTGATAACTATCTCTGTGGAAACCAGTTTAAGGCTTTTATCTCTTAAGTCCAATTTTGATAAATCATATTATCCTAAGAAATTACCCATTTCAGTTAGATTTTAAAGTTTATTTGCATAGAGTAGTATAAGGTGGCTTTAATGATTTTTAAATTTTCATTATTCCTTGGTGTTTATCCATTGCCATCTCGTTTTGTACATTTGTAATTCTCCCCACAAATGTATACATTTTCCCCTTAGTTTTGATAATCATTTGTCTAATTGATGACCTGTATTTTTAAGAACTGGCTTTTCACTTATTTCTTAATTCTGTTGTTCTATTTTCTGTCACATTCATTCCTGCTGTTATAGTTATTATTTTCTTCCTTCTGCTTTCTTTTGATTTATTCCGAACACCCTTATGGAGTGTTTTGGGGTTGGAAATTTGTTCATTTATTTATAATTTTTTTTCTGGCATAAGTATTGGAGGCTCTAAACTCTTCCTTAATCACTACTTTAGTTATATTAACAGATTCAGATAGTGTTTTTAACATCATTATTTTGTAAAAATTCTGAAATTTTGGTTTATAATTATTATTTCAAGAGTAGTTTAATAGTGAGTTTTATATTTAAATTTCCAAGTGGGGCATTTTTGTTATTTCTTGTTCTATGAATTGTAACCAGAAAATATTACTTATTATTTTATATTTTTGCATTTTTCCACTTTATTTCTGAGAATGTCATGACCTAATATATAACCTAATACATGATTATTTTTGTGAATGTCCTATGTATATTCTCTATTACTGTAAACTTTGGTAAACAAAAAAAATCCACCTTGTTATGTTATATAGAACTTCTATATCTTATTTTTTATCAGTTTGACCTGTTTGTGTCTGAGAGTGGAAAATCTCCTATCATTCATATTTCTACTTCTTCTTGCATCTCTCTGAATTTCTGCTTTACAAAGTGTCTTACTTTTTGAAAGATATTAATTACTAAGGGCCTTCACTGTGTATCGTGGCCTTTAGCATTATAAAGCATCCTTCTTTGTTTCATTTGGGTCCTGAATTCTATGCTGACTAATATCAGGATGGCAATTGCTGATTCCCTATGGCTTGGAATTGCCTAGTATACCTCTATCTATTTATTTTTAGCCTTTGGAATCACTTTTAGGCATATATTGTATACAATATTGAGTTGGGTTTTGCACTGTGAGCTAATACGAAAATCTTTTTTTCCTCTATAATTTGTGAGTTTAATTCATTTACATTTATGGGGATAGCTTACATGTTTTGTCTCGACTTTGTAATATTATTTTATGCTATATTTATTTGTAATTTGTAATTTACTATGTTTCTTTCTCCATATAATCAGCTATCTGTTTTCTTTTACTTCTTTTGTTATTTAAGAAAGTTTCCTTTTTTTAGTATTTTTCTTTGCACTAATGCCTTTTATAACGCACTTATGCACCTGGCCAATTCTTTTAAAAAATAATGTGATATGTATTATTCTTTCCAGTTACATTTCCTCAGACTAACATGAGTCAAATGGGCTCACTCTCCTGTTGCATTTGGTACCTGAACCACAGATGGGCTACTGTTTTAAATATTGACTCACTCTATTTAAAAATATTGTACATTTAAGACTCAAATTGCATGCAGATTGGTCCTTCAGTTGAATGCTCTCAGTTTGGTCACTTTGACAACTTCTCATAAATGTTGAGACACTGAGCACCTACCTTGTACCTTGGTAGCTACTCAAAAGATAATTTTCTATCTTCCTATTAGTTGTAGGTAATGCCACTGTGGAGGCTGAAATTCTAAGCAGTGAATTACAATTAACACTTCAGCCAGGGGTTGGAATAATTTCCCATGTTCCAGATAACCAGACTTACTTAAAGTCATGGAACTGTGATGGAATAAATGGTTTGGACAAGATAAAAATCAGTCTACATTGACCTAAGAATGTGCTATAAGCAAGTAATGGCATAAACACATTTATTCAAGTGGTTGTAAACTGCTATACTTAGAAGAATTATTCTGTTTTGATGACATTTAAAGAGGGTTTCCCTTATCATTTCACTTTGAATTTTATTAATTGGGTTCTCTCACATTCATTCTGTGTTCTCAATTGATAATCCAAAACGTTCTTTTTTATAATAGGGTAAATGAAAACAAACTCAACGAACCAGAGTTCTTTAATAATTTTATTCATTAAAGATTTTGGATAGATTTTTGTTTTGAATGGAATATTCATGTGTCACAGTGAGGATCAGGTATTGGGCAGTTTCCTTGACAGAGTTTCTTTTAGCCTAATAATAATAATTCACAAGAGAGGTAAAAAAATTCTAGGCTGGGCACGGTGGCTCACACCTGTAATCCCAGCACTTTGGGAGGCCAAGGTGGGCGGATCATGAGGTCAAGAGATTGAGACCATCCTGTTCAACACGGTGAAACCCCATCTCTACTAAAAATACAAAAATTAGCTGGGTGTGGTGGTGCATGCCTGTAGTCCCAGCTACTTGGGAGGTTGAGGCAGGAGAATCACTTGAACCCAGGAGAGGAGACTCTCTCTCAAAAAAAAAAAAAAATTCTGAAGATATTACCAAACATGAATGTATTACAGATCTCATTGAAATTCTTTAAAAAGTTGTGATTATACATGTGCGTGGTGTGTGTGTGTGTATGTGTGTGTGTACAATGTAATGTTTTCCATTTTCCATTTTAACAATTTTTAAGTGTACAGTTTGCTGGCATTAAGTACATTGACATCATTGCACAACCATCACAAAAAATCCATCTCCAGAACTTTTTTCGTCTCCCTAAGTAAAATAATGTATCCAACAGTAAGTCCTCATTCTTCCCTCCCCACTCCCAGACCCTGGCAACCACCATCTTACTTTCTGTCAAATTTGATGATTCTCATATAAGTGAAACCATATACAATTTGTCCTTTTATGACTGACTTAATTTACTTAACATAACATCTTTGAGATCCATCCATGTTATAACATTGTCACAATTTCCTTCCTTTTTAAGGCTGAATAATATTCCATTATGTGTATATTCCACATTTTGTTTATCCATTTATCTGCCCATGGACACTTGGGTTGATTCCATCTTTTGGCTATTGTGAATAATATTGCTATGAAGATTATGATACAGTTTTTTTTTCCTGTTTTCAATTCTTTTTGGTATATACCCAGACATGGAATTGGTAATTCTATTTTTAATTTTTTGAGGAACACGTTCTGTTTTCTACAGTGGTTACATCATTTTATATTTCAACCAACAGTGTACAAGTGTTCCAATTTATCTACATAATCACCAACACTTGTTATTTTCTGTTTTTATTTTTTAAATAGACATCTAATATGTAGAAAGTGGTATCTCACTGCAGAACATGACTTTTTGTGCTTGTATTTATACTACAAAGTTATAAATGTAAGATTCAGATTTAATCAGTTGAGCATTGTGCTATGTGCCAAATATGTCTATACACTCTTAAAAATATTTTCACATTTACTGCACATAAGAAGCTCAGCTAGTCTACTTCTTACATAAATTCATCAGAGAAACTTTTCAAAATGTTCCCAAGAAGTCATGTATAGGACAAACATGGTATATTTCTGCTTCGCTCAGTTTTCTGATCTCTTTGGAGAAACTGATTAACCTTTTAAATAAAAGAGGGCAAGAAAGGAGAGAAAAAGGAACTTAAATGATACAGAATGAACAGAAAACAAATAGTACGGTGGACTATTTGAACCAAAATATACAAATAATTACATAAAATATAAATGGACAAAAATTAAAAGACCAATATGGGCATGATGGATGGTAAAAACAAATAAGAAAACAACTAAAAATCTCCCACAAAACTAAAAAATGACTATATGCTGATTATAAGAAACGCATAGTAAATATAAGGATGTAAAATGTTTAAAATAGAAAGATGGAAAATATATTCCATATAAATATGACGCAAAGAAAGACATGCTAATATCAGACAAAATCGGATTTAAGGCAAGAAACATTGTTACAAATAAACAAGGTTATTTAATAATAACAAAAGGCCAATTCACATAAGAAAATTAATGTGCATATACTTAATTATATAATCTTAAAATTTATAAAGCAAAAATTGATAGACCCAAAAAAAGATAGAAATTCCATAATAATCATCAAAATATATAACACACCCTTCTCGAAACTGATAGAATATGTAGGAAAAATGTCAAAAAAAACCCATAAAAAATAAGGAACAGACTTGACCTAACTGACATACATAGAACTCTATACCTAACAATGGTTGCATATATGTTCTTTCCAAGTAAAAAATAATACTTGCAAAAATATTTCATATTCTGGGCCATAAAACGAATCTAAATAAAATTTTCAACATAAAATCATGTAAACGTTATGATCACAGAGTAACTAGCAAGGACTTCAAATAACAAAAAGATAACTGAATGATCCCCCACTGTTTAAGATCTGAAAAATGTATTTCTAAATAACCCATTGTTCAAATATAAAATCAAAATGGAAGTTAAAAAGTGTTTCAGAATGAATTGTAATGAAAATATGACATATTATAACTTGAAGAATATCTCTAAAGCTGTACTTCCAGAGAAAATTTATAGCTTTGGTTGAACATATTAGAAAAGCAAAAAAAATGCCTGGAAATCAATACTCCAAGATCTATCTCAAGAAGCTAGGGGAAAAAAAGTTAAATCAAAATAAAAAAGAAAAAAGGAAATAATGAAGATAAAAGTAAAGATTAATGAAGTAAACAAATAGACACAATAGAATGAAAGAAGCAAAAGGTGGTTTTTAGAAAAGACTGATGAAACTGATAAAATCCTAGCAGGAGTGATTGGAAAAACAGAAAAGTCGCAAAAAACCAATATTATAAATGTAAAAATGGTCATCGTCATAGAGCCAGCAGACATTAAAAATAGATTTTATAATTATTTGTATGCCAATAACTTAAAAACTCAGATGCAAAGGGAAAATCCTTAGAAAAATAAGACTCAATGAAGCTAACAAAATAAAAAACAGTAAAATATGAAAATCCTACACCTTTTTAAGAAATTTCAGCCATAATTTAAAATGTGATAAAGAAAACTCTAGGCCTAGATAGAATTTCTTCCACATATTTAAGGAAAATATAATACCAAACCTAACTAAATACTTCAGAGGACAGAAAAAGGGAGAACATTTCCCAAGTCACTATGAAGCCAACAAACCTTGACACTAAATCCTGACGAGAACTATATGAGAAGATAAATTACAAGCCAATATCTTAAAATCTTAGGTAAAATGTCCTAAACAAAATGTAAGTAAATAAAACTCAGTGATTTATAAAAAGAATAGTACATTATAACCAAGTCAGGTTCATTTCAGGAGTGTAAGAATGGTTTAATATTCAAAATTATATTAATTCACCACATTAACTAAAATAAAAAGATGAGGATATAGTATTAATATGCTTATGTCAAAAATAGATATAAACAACTAGGAATAAGAGAAAATTTCTTTCAAATGATAAAGTTTATCTACAAAGCAAACAATTAAACCCTACAGCAAATAATATCTTTAATAGTAAATATTAAAAGCTTTCCTCCGGAGACCTGGAAAAAGATAGAGATGCTTGTTACCACCACTTTTGTTCAATATTTATTGGAGGTCCTGGTCAGTGCAATAAAATAATAAAATATAATAAAAAGAATATTAGAAAGGAACTAATAAATCTGTTATATGACTAAATATAGAAAATAATTGTAGCAGTACAAAAAGACTCTAAATAAATATAAAAATTAATACATGAATCTGCTAAGATCATTATCTAAAAGGTCAATATACGAAAATCATTTTATTTCTGTTATATCATCAATTACTGAGTAAAATTTTTTAAAGTTCCTGTTTGCATCGAAAATCTTTAAAGGCCTAATAAAAATTTTAACAAAAGCCATGGAAGTACCCAGAAAAATACAAAAATATTGAGAGGAGATTTTTAAAGACTTAAATAATTGGGGGGACTATATACTAGATTCATGGATTGGAATATTGATATTTTAATGATGCCAAATCTTTGCAAATTGACCTATAGATTCAATGCAATCAGTATCCCATTCCCAAGAGGATTTTTACAAACTGGCAATCTGATTCTAGAACTTAAATGAAAGTTTTAAGGCCCACAAATAGCCAAAACAATGATAAACTAGAATGCTTACACAACCCTATTTCAAGCATTCATATAAAGCTAGAGTGTGGCAGTGCAAATAGAACAATGCAACAGAATAGAAGGTTCAGAAATAGACCCATTCATATACGGAAACTTGCTTTATGACTAAAGTTTCACTGTAGAACTGCAGGGAAGGGATAGTCTTTTAAAGAATTAGAACCAAATTGGTCAGATACTCACATGGGAAAAATATATTTTGACTACTACTTCACACTACACATAATTAATTTCAGGTGGTCTTTGATTTAAATATAAAAGGCAAAACAATTAAACTTCTAGGTGAAAAATTAGACAATATGTCTATAACCTTGGGAGAGTAAGATATGTTTTAAATGGGGGTGAAAAAAAAAAAACCAAGCCAAAACAGAAAAGTTGATACATTGGACAACATTAAGAATGTCTGCCTGTAATCCCAGCACTTTGGGAGGCTGAGGTGGGAGGATCACTTGAGCCCAGAAGTTCAAGACTAGCCTGGGCAAGAAAATGAGACCCTGTCTCTACAAAAAATAAAAATAAAATGAAATAAAATCAACCATGCATGGTGGTGCACACCTGTGGTCCCAGCTATACAAGAAGCTGGGCAGCAGGATCACTTGAGCCCAGGAGATTGAGGCTATAGTGAACTATGTCTATGCCACTGCATTCAGCCTAGGTGACAGAGCAAGACCCTATCTTGAAAAAAAAAAAAAAAATCTGCTCACCTAGAGAGTTTTAAGAAAATAGAAACACAAATAATGGGATGATTTATTTGCAAAACACATAACCAGTAAATGGATTTACATCCAGAATATACAAAGAACTAGCTGGAAAACATATGAAAATATATTCAATCTCATTAGTCATCAGGAAAATGCAAATTACACCCACAATGAGATAAAAACATCTACTCTCAAACTGGCTAAAATTAAAACAACTGCCTAGACCAAGTTTTGGTGAGTTAATTGATCAAGTAGAATTCTCATACACTTTGGTGAGACTATAGAACAGGAAAACTTACTTAGGAATACTGTTCAACAGTATCTACTAAACTTGAAAATACTCATATTCTATAGTAATTTCCACAGTAATTGCACTTCTAGCATATGCCCAACGGGCAGTTTATATCTGTGTACTCAAATAGAGGTATAAGAATGTCTATAGCAATATATTCACAATAATCTAACTGGTAAAAAACACGTAAATGGCCATTAGAGTTTGAATAAAACATTGTGTTATTGTAATACAAAAGGCTACGTTGCAACAAAAAGCAAAGAATTACTGCTGAATGCAACTATATGAATATCTTTCACTAACCTAATGTTAAGTAAAAGAATCCAGACTAAAAGACTAATATTGTATCTCTCAATTCATATAAAGTTCACAGCCAGGTAAAACAAATATATACTGTTTGAAGTCAGAATAATGGTTACCTTTGGGAAAGAACAAACGGTGACTGAGGTACTGCATATGAGATTTTGGGAGGTGCTGGTATTCTTTTATTTATTGTGAAAACTTATTAAGCTATGCAGATGTAATTTGTGCTTTTTAAGTATACATGCGCTTCACTAAAAAAATTCCGAAAATATTGAGAATTTATAACTCAATAAAAAGTTTTTAACTCAAGTGTGAAGTAAACTGAAATGTGACATAATTTTGAGCAATTCATGGGGATAATCGATTTCAACTTGGTATTAGGAAACTTTGTATTGAAATAGACAAGGGGTTGTTACTTAGCACACTAGGGAAATGGGTAATTAGATATTTTCAATTTTAAAAATCTAGTAATGTCTATTGACTTTCAACTTTTAAAATCAAACTATAAATAAACAAGACAATTTTCATTACAAAACAATGTAAATGTTGAAAAGTTTCACCAGGTATAAGACAAAATATTTGAGGTCAGATTTGGGGAAGCAGTAATGTCATACAAAGTCAGGAGATCAAGAGATGAAGCTTCCAGGAATCCTTGAAGGTGCACAGGTGACCAGTGAACAAACTGGAAATCACAGTTTAACCAGAAGGGAAGGAAGGAGAAGGAATAGGGGTGAACTGATTTCAGTAAGACCTTATATATCACAGCAGAAGTTAAATGCATAATATCCAAAGTTGATAAACCAAGAGGTAGCAATATATCATTGAGAGATAAACAGGCAAAAAACAAAAGAAGCTAAAGTGCAAACAAGTAAAAGATGTTGCTTACAGGAGGTTGGAATGAAGACGACAACTGGGGCCAAGGCTGTTGCTTTCCATTATAAATTAAAAATCTATAGGATAGAAAGGCACAGGTTTCAAAGCAGCTAAAGCAAACTTGAAAAAGATTTAAGTGGGAGGATTCATTCTACCCGGTAGCAAGTCTTACTATACAGCTACATTAATCATGAAAATATGGTGTCAGCAGAGATTGATACACACATGGATTAATGGAACAGAATAAAGAACCCAGAAATAGACCTACACAAATATGCCTAACCAATTTTTGAGAAAGGTGCAAAAGCAATTCATTGGAGGAGTGGATAGCTTTTTCATGAAATGATGCTAGAGTAATAGGACAACTGTAAGAAAATAAATACATGAACTTCAACCTAAACCTCATGTGTCACACAAAAAAATAATTTAAAATAGATCACAGCTGGTCATGGTGGCTCACACCTGCAATCCTAGCACTTTGGGAGGCTGAGAAGGAAGGATCACTTGAGGCTAGGAGTTAGAGACCTGCTTGGGAAACACAGTAAGACTCTATCTCTACACAAACAATTTTAAAAATTAGCCAAGTATGGTGGCCAGTACCTGTAGTCCCAGCTACTCAGGAGACAGAGGTGGGAGGATTTTTTGAGCGCAGGAGTTTGAGGCTACAGTGAGCCATGATGTCACCATTGCATACCAGCCTGTGTGACAGAGCAAGACTCTGTCTCAAAAGTAATAAACATAATAAAATAATTAAATATGGTACAGCATAATAAAAATGGTGCAGCAAACTACCATGGCACACATAACATACCTGTGCAACATACCTGTATGTTCTGCACATGTATCCCAGAGCTTAAAGTATAATTAAAAAATCAATAAAATAAAATGGATTACAGATATATATGTAAAATTTAAAACTATAAAAGTTTTAGGGAAAAATGAGAGAAATCTTTGAGGTCTTGGGCTAGGCAATGAATTCTAGCCTTGACACCAAAAGCGTAACCAATAAAAGAAAAAATTGATCAATCGAATCTTATCAAAATTAAACATTTTTCTTCTTTTAAAAAAACCCTGTGAAGCTATAAAGCAGACTTGGTAAAAATATTTGCAAGCCTCGTATCTGACAAATAACTGTTACTGAGAATATATAAAGAACTCTCAAAAACCCCCAAGTAAAAAAAATATATAAGCAATCCAATTAGAAAATCTGCAAAGACACAGACATTTTACTAAAGAAGAAATAGAGGTGGCAGATAAGCACATGAAAAGATGTTCAAACATAATTCGCCATCAGGGAAATGCAAATTAAAAACCACAATGAGCTGCCACTACACATCTGTCAGGATGGCAAAAATAAATAATAGCAATAATACTAAATGCTAGTGAGAATGGAGAAAAACCTGGATTCATTGCAGATGGGAATATAAAAGTGCACAGTTACTCTGGAAAATAGTTTGTCAATGTCTCATAGAACTAAACGTCAGCTATTATATAGACTAACAATTGCATTACTAGGTCCTTATCCTAGAGAAATTAAAACAAGTTCACCCACAAAAACCTGTGCATGAATATTCACGGCAACTTTATTCATAAAAGCCCCAAAGTGGAAACAACCCAGATGTCCTTCAACAGGTGGACTGTTAAGCCAACTGTGGAATACTACTTAGCAATGAAAAAGAAACAAACGTTTGATGCATGCAACAACTTGGAAATGTCTCCAGGGGATGATGCTGAGTAAAAAAAAAAGTCAAACTCAAAAGATTACATTCTGTATGACTTCATTTATATTAAACATTTGGAAAGACAAAACTTTAGAAATGGAGAACAGATCAGTGGCCGCTAGGGCTTAGGGGTAGGGAAGGGGAGATGCAGGAGGGAGAGAAGGCGTAGTTATAAAAAGGGTGACCCAAAAGGTCCTTGTGGGGATGGAACTCCTCTGCTTCTTGACTGTGGTGTGGTTACATGAACATACACATGATAAAATTGTAAAAAATTAAATATACACACAAATGAATGTAAGTAAAACTTGGGAAATATGAATGAGAGTGGTGGATTGTACAATGTCAATGTCCCGGTTGTGAAATTATACTATGATTTTGCAAGATGCAACATGTATCATCGGGGGAAATCAGGGAAAGAATACATGAGATCTTTTCATATTATTTCTCACAATTGTATGTAAATGTACAATTAGCTCAAAAATATTAAAAAATGTATAAATAAAAACACAAAATACCTTCTCAATAAATTTGAAAAAAAGATATGTGTGTGTATATATACATGTATATGTATATATACCCACGCATACACATTGGGACGGAGGGGCAAAGTGTCAAGAACTGAGTCATTATCAGGATCTGGAAAAGAAATAATAAAGTAGACGCAAAGAATAAAGTAGATCAGAGAGGTAGAAGTAGTACTGGGTGAGGCAAAGGGAGATTTGAAGGAGGCGTTAACAAGCTTTTACTTAAGCAGGGATAAAAATCCAGGCTAGGTACATCATGATGTCTTCTTGAGCAGAATACATCACTACCCAAAATATGCAGTAGAGTATAATTGTTATGAGTGTGAGCTCTAAAACTGACTTGCTGAGATTCAACATCAACTGGGTTTACTCTTAGCAGTATTACTCTGAGCAAGTTATCAAAACTTCTCTACACCTCAGGTCTTCCTAATACATGAATCACCTGGGGTTTTGTTAGGAGGTTTAAATAAGTTAATGCTTATAAAAAGCTTAGAAAAGTTCTTGGCATTCAGTCAGTCTTAGCCAACTGTATTATCTGCCAGCAGCTCATTTATCAGAGATGACAACATAACGATAAATTTCCTGTTTTTTCCTTGTTATTTATTGTGTTCTGATGCTTTGACTATCTGAAATCATCCCACAGTGTCTGGAGGACCTGATCCTCTGTATCTCTGATTTCTAAAGCTGCTTGAAAAAAGGGAAAGGAGCACAGTATTGTGTAGGTGGCTGCTTACCCATCCAGGTACACACAATGCTGCTTGGAGAGGGAAACTTGTTCACCAGTACCTCTCACTGAACCCTGTCTCTTTGTAGCCTTGATTTACAACATACCATTGTAATGTGAATCTAACACAAGTTGCTAATGATTCTGTAGTTTCTTCACCTCCTTGGCAATGTATTTATTCCTTACCAAAGTAAAAATATACCATAGGTAATGCAATACTCATTCCCCCAAATAGAAGCTATAATAATCATTTCTAGCCTCCTTGATTAAATTTCATCTTATTTTGCAATTCTCTTTACTAAGGAAGATTGACAGATAGTAATGATCTAGACAGATGTTGTCAGCTCTAAAACATCTACAGACTCGTTCTGCTTCTCTGAGTGGTGCAGAAGTAGCTAGCTACTGAAGTAGCCCTGAACTCTATATAACAACAGCTGTGAAGAACTCCACTGTGCAAGAGCCTGAGCTTCACTGGCAAGGAACACATGATTCATTGAAAAGAAGTAATTTTCATAAATGTATGGGCATGAAATATGTAAGACTCATACTTCAGAATGAACTATAATATGATCTCTCCAAGGGAAAATACCATTTCTGTAATACTGTACATTTCTTATTAATAAAGACAAGCATTGACTTAGCAGCCATCACTGTTGGTGTGATATACATAATACGTAGCGCACAGAAACAAAAAGCCAGATGGTGGGCAGGTAACTGTTCTGGAATTTCATCTTGCATCCAACAGACAAAATGAGTTTGGGTTTTTTCCCTGCTTCTAAGATGGTAGAGAGCAGTCTTGAGCCTGGGCCCTGTTCCTAAGAGCCTGCTCCAAGATGTCCAACTAAACACAGCAGGAGGAACATCTCCCACTGAGGGAACAGGACACCAGGAAGACTGGTGCACTCAGAGGAAAGGCATTGGGAGCAGATGAAGGGAAGACATAGAGGCTGGGCTGAAGAGGGAGGCTGCTGGGAACTGAAACTCATTGCTGGTCCCCAATGACTACTGCAGAAGGGGTGAGCTAAACAGGCAAGGAGCAACCTGCTCTCACCATGGCCCTCTGGAATCCCAGCAGGAGGAGACCTCTAATCTGCCATGGACACTTGTATTGGCAGGGAAAGCTGCCTAGAAAAGTAGTCGGGGCAGAACCGCAGCCAGTGCAGAGCCCAGAAGGTTTGGTGTGGGAGTATCCATAGTGGAGCATGGCCAGGAGTGCCCATTCCCATAGGCGCAACTTGCTCCCAGAGGAGACTTTAGCCCTAGGGGATCTGTCAGCCCTGCACTCTGCAGGGCAGTCTTGCCTATCAGATGGGGCAGGTCTGACCTGAGCGCCCCTCCATCTGCTGGCCTCTCCCAGGGCCCCAGCCTGGCTGCGCCTGCATGCAGTGCAGCCACCTGGTACCTCCTGGGGGCCCACGTCATAGCTCCTGTGTTGGCAGACTGTGCTTGACCAGCAGAGTGCTCCAGCAGAGCAGCCCCCATGAACACCCACCAGCCTGCGCATCCCCTCTGCTGCCTTTGCCTTCATGCACTCGCACGTGGCCACCACCCACATTGTTTTCCTGGCAGACATGTTTGCAGAGGAACCCTTCCTTCCCTTGCCTGCCATCATATGTGTGTGTGTGCACTCTGCCATGCCACTGCTGGGCGTAAATGAACCCCACCACTCCTCCTCTCACCTCATAGCCATTGCCATGGGAGCATTGGTGGGCTTGAAGCCCACCAGCCCTGCCCCCTCCAGTGCTCTGCCCCTGTGCTGATGCTGACACTGGTGCAAAGAAAACAGTGGACTCCCCCGCACCCTAAGCAGCCACCACTGCCAGTGTGAATGTGCACAGAGGGAGCACAAAATCCTGTGCCCATCAGTGTCCCGCCATCATTCTAACACCACCACTGGCACCAACACACACACAGTTGCTGGTGGGGGACCCTGGCCCCCCAAGTTGTACTGCCACCACAGATGCTGCATGGTGGCTGGGGCTCCGGCACCTACTAGCACCCTGCTGCAGCTGCTGAGCATGCACCCTGCTGCACTGCCGCTGCCACTGCTTGTGGTACATGCAAACAAGGATGGATCCTGCTGCCACCACCCTATGAAGTACTTTGGCTGCCACCACCCATCAGAGTGTTGTGACCAGCTAGCTGTCTGGGAGCACCTCAGCCCCTCCAGTGGAGCAGGTTCCTAACCTCAAGGAGCTAGATAACAAAGCCAGGGCCCAGTATCAGTTCCCCAGAGTTAGAGCATACTGACTAGGAGCCCTGAGCTCACTTGGCCCCCTCAAATCTTACAGTAGTGAAGCCAGTCCACTGACCACCTTACACCAACATCACACCCCCAAGGTCATGGACTAGGGTAAAAGAAAAAAAAAAACCCATCCAAAGGACAGCCACTTCAAAGACTGAAGGAACATCTGCCCACAAAGATAAAAAAGAACCACCCCCAAGAACTGTGACAACTCAAAAAGCCAGCGTGTCTTCCTTTCTCCAAACAAACATACTAGTTCTCTAGCAAGGGTTCTTAACTGGGCTGAGATAGATGAAATGACAGAAACAGAACTCAGAATATGGATAGGAACGAAGATAATTGAGATTCAGGAGAATACTGAAATCCAATGTAAGGAAGCTAAGAATCACAATAAAATGATACAGGAGCTGACAGACAAAGTAGCCAGGATCAAAATCAACATAATCAACCTGACAGAGCTGAAAGACACTCTACAAGAATTTCATAATGCAACTGCAAGTATTAGCAGCAGAATAGACCAAGCTGAGGAAAGAATCTCAGAGCCTTGAAGACTAGCTTTTGGAAATAAGACAGTCAGACAAGAAGAAAGAAGAAAGAATGAAAAGAAATAAACAAAAACTCTGAGAAATACGGGATTATGTAAAGAGACCAAATCTATGAATCACTGGAATCCCTGAAAGAGATGGAGAGAATGGAAGCAACTTGGAAAGCGTATTTCAGGATTTCAGCCATGAAAACTTCCCCAGCTACCTAGAGAGGCCAACATTCAAATTCAGGAAATGCAGAAAACTTCTGCGAAATATGTCCCAAGAGGATTATCCCCAAGACATAACCATCAGATTCTCCAAGGTAGAAAAGAAAGAAAAATTGTTAAAGGCAGCTAGAGAGAAAGGACAGGTCACCTACAAAGGGAAGTCTATTAGACTAACAGCAGACATCTTAGCAAAAACTCTACAAGCCAGAATAGATTGGGGGCCTATAGTAAACATGCTTAAAGAAAAGAAGTTCCAACCAAGAATTTCATATTCTACCAAAGTAAGCCTTACAAGTGAAGGAGAGAAATAAGATCCTTTTCAGACAAGCAAATGCTGAGGGAATTCCACACCACCAGACCTGCCCTGTAAGAGCCCCTGAAAGAAGCACTAAATATGGAAAGAAAAGATTGTTGCCAGCCACTACAAAAACACACGTACACACATCAGTGATACTATAAAGCAACCACACACAAACAAATTAGCATGACAAACAGCTAACAGCATGCTGACTTTATCAAATCCACATGTATCAATACTAACCTTGAATGCAAATGGGCTAAATGCCCCAATTAAATGGCACAGAGCGGCAAGTTACATAAATAACCAAAACCCAGTGATATGCTATCTTCAAGAGACCCATCTTAAATGCAATGACACACATAGGCTCAAAATAAAGGGACTGTGAAAAATCTACCAAGCAAATGAAAAACAAAACAAAACAAAAAGCAGGAGTTACAATCCTTACTTCAGACAAAACAGACTTTAAACCAACAAAGATCAAAAACGGTTAAAAAGGGCATTACATAATGGTAAAGGGTTCAATTGAGCAGGAAGAACTAACTATTCTAAATATATATGCACCCACCACATGAGCACCCAGATTCATAAAGCAAGTTTTTAGAGACCTTGAAAGAGAGACTTAAACAGCCCACTGACAGTGTTAGACAGATCATTAAGGGAGAAAACTAACAAAAGTATTCAGGACCTGAGCTCAACACTAAACCAGATAGACCTGATAGACATCTACGGAACTCTCTATTCCAAAACAACAGAATATACACTTTTCTCATTGCCACATAGCATATATTCTAAAATTGTCCACACAATTGGACATAAAACAATGTTCAGCAAATGCAAAAGATTTGAAATTATACCAACCACTCTCAGACCACAGTACAAAAAAATATACTTTTTGGTTAATTATGAAATTAAGGCAGTAAACAAGAAGTCCTTTGAAACTAATGAGAACAAAGATACATCATACCAGAATCTCTGGGATATAGCTAAGGCAGTGTTAAGAGGGAAATATATAACACTAACCACCCACATTAAAGAGTTAGAAAAATCTCAAATTAACAACCTACCACCACAACCAGAGAACTAGAGAATCAGGAGTAAACCAACTCAAAAACCAGCAGAATACGACAAATAACCATAATCAAAGCTGAACTGAAGGAGACTGAGACATGAAAAACCATTCAAAAGATTAAAGAAGCGAGGGGCTGTTTTTCTAAAAATTAATAAGATAGATAGACCACTAGCCAAACTAATAAAGAAGAAAAGAGAGAAGATCCAAATAAATACAATCAGAAATGACAAAGGGGACATTACCACTGACCCCACAGAAATATAAATAGCCACCAGAGACTATTATGAACTCCTCTATGCACACAAAGTAACAAATCTGGAAGGAACTGATAAATCCCTGGACACATACACCCTCCCAAGACTGAAGCAGGAAGACATTGAATCCCTGAACAGATCAGTAATGAGCTCTGAAATTGAATCACTAATAATGGCCTATCAATCAAAAAAAGCTCTGGACCATGAGGATGCACAGCTGAGTTCTACTAAATGTACAAAGATGAACTGGTACCTTTCCTACCAAAACTATTCCAAAAAATTGAGAAGGAGGGACTCCTCTCCACCTGATTCTATGAGGCCAGCATCATCCTGATACCAAAATCTGGCAGAGACACAACAAAAAAAGAAAACTTCAGGCCAATACCCTTGATGAACATAGATGTAAAAATCCTCAATGAAATACTGGCAAACTGAATCCAGCAACACATCAAAAAGCTTATCTACCACAATCAAGCAGGCTTTATGCCTGGGATGCAAGTTTGGTTCAACATATGCAAATCACTAGACGTGATCCATCACATACACAGTGCTAAAGACAAAAACCACATGAGCATCTCAATAGATGCAGAAAAGTCTTGATAAAATTCAACACCCCTTCATGTTAAAAACTCTAACAAACAGATATTGAAGAAATATACTTCAAAATAATAAGAGTCGCCTTGACAAATCCACAGTCAACATCATACCAAGTCGCCAAAAATCCACGTTTCCCTTGAAAACCAGCACTAGAAAAGGATGCCTTCTCTCACCACTCCTATTTAACATAGTATATTGGAAGTCCTGACCAGAGCAATCAGGCAAGAGAAAGAAATAAAGCACATCCATATAGGAAGAGAAGAAGTTGAACTATCCCCATTTGCAGATGACATAATTCTATATCTAGAAAACCCCACAGTCTCGGGCCAAAAGCTCTTTCAGCTGATAAACAACTTCAGCAAAGTTTCAGGATACAAAATCACTGTACAAAAAATCCCTAGCATTCCTATACACCAACAGCAGCCAAGCCAAGAAAAATTAGGAAGGTAATATCATTCACAATTGCCACAAAAGGAATAAAACACCTAGAAATACAGCTAATGAGGGAGGTGAAAGATCCCTATAATGAGAATTACAAAACACTGCTCCAAGATATCAGAGATGACACAAATTGAAAATCATTCCATGCTCAAGGATAGGAAGAATCAATATTGTTAAAACGGCCATACTTCCCAAAGCAATTTACAGATTCAATGCTATTTCTAGCAAACTACCAATGACGTTCTTCACAGAACTAGAAAAAAACTATTTTAAAATTCATATGGAACCAAAAAAAAAAAAAAAAAAGAACTCAAATAGCCAAGGCAATCCTAAGCAAAAAACAAAGCAGGAGGCATCACATTATGTAACTTCAAACTATATTGCAGGGCTACAGTAACCAAAATAGCACGGTACTGTTACAAAAACAGACACATAGAGCACATAGATCATGTTCCATTGGAAACCCAACCCTAATCCTAACCCTAACTATGTTCCATTGGTCTATGGGTCTGTTTTTGTACCAGTACGATGAAATAAGGCCAGAATTAAGGTGTCACACCTACAACCGTCTGATCTTTGACAGAACTGACAAAAACAAGCAATGGGAAAAGGACTGCCTACTCAATAAATAGTGCTGGGATAACTAGCTAGCCATATGCAGAAAATTGAAACTGAATTCTTCCTTTACATCATATACAAAAATCAACTCAAGATGGATTAAAGACTTACATGTAAAACCCAAAACTTTAAAAAGATTGTAATACAACCTAGGCTATACCATTCTGGATATAGGAACTGGTAAATATTTCATGATGAAGATGCCAAAAGCGATTGCAAAAAAAGCGAAAATTGACAAGTCAGATCTAACTCAACTAAAGAGTTTTTGCATAGCAAAAGAAACTATCAATCAACAGAGTAAACAGACAACCTACAGCATGGGAGAAATTTTTTGCAGACTATGCATCTGACAAAGGTCGAATGTCCAGAATCTATAAGAAACATAAATTTACAAGAAAAAACAACCCCATTAAAAAGTGGGCAAAGGGCATGAACAGACCCTTTCCAAAAGAAGACATACATGTGGTGAACAAGCATATGAAGAAAAGCTCACTATCACTGATGACTAGAGAAATGCAAATCAAAACCACAATGAGATACCATCTCACACCAGTCAGAATGGTTATTATTGCAAAGTCAAGAAATAACAGGTGCTGGTGAGGTTGCAGAGAAAAGGGAACACTTTTATACTGTTGGTGGGAGTATAAACTAGTTCAACCATTGTGAAAAGCAGTGTGGCAATTTCTCAAAGAGATAGAAACATCATTCGACACAACAATCTTATTACTGGGTATATATACAAAGGAATATAAATCATTCTGTCATAAGCACACATGCACACATACATTCATTGCAGCACTATTCACAATAACAAAGACATGGTATCAACCTAAATGGCAAAGACTGGATAATGAAAACATGATACCCATACACTATAGAACACTATGCAGCCATGAATAAAGAACTAGATCATGTCCTTTGCAGGAACATGGATGGAGCTAGAGGCTACTATCTTTAGCAAACTAACAAGGGAAGAGAAAACCAAATACTGCATGTTCTCACTTCTAAGTGAGAGCTAAATGATAAGAACACATGGACACAAAGAGGGAACAACACACACTGGGGCCTATTTGAGGGTGGAGGGTTGGGGGATTGAGAGAGGCAGGAAAAATAACTATTGGGTACTAGGCTTAAGTACTTGGGTGACAAAATAATCTGCACACAAATCTCCATGACATGAGTTTACCTATAGAACAAACCTGCACATGTACTCTTGAACCTGAAATAAAAGTTTATTTTTTAAAAAGCCATATGGTGAGAACTCTAGATTCCAGGTCATTGTGTGGCTCCTGTTAATGCCACTAAAGGACATTTTGTCATAGGCAGTAGTTGTCCTCCCCAACAGTACCTTCAGAAGTTTAGATATGTAGGTTTACCACTTTTATTTCTCCTTAGTGAAATCCCTTTAGAAAGCCATCATCCACAGACTTCACTGTTTTGAATCCCTCTTTGGGTGAGATTGACACAAATATCACCTTCAGAGATAATCAGTTCCATTTGGTTATTACTTGTGGTGTATGATGATTCCACCATTTATTTTTATGGAATTTCTTAAACTCCTTTTAAGACAAGTTCTGTAATTCCAGAATTTGACTAATAGCTTCATTTTCACCTTATATACCCTTCAAAATTGCATAGGTCCTGGGTTTGTTCAATCCTCACCTCAAATGAAGGCATGCGTCTGTCCCCTGATCATTTTAGTTACTTCTCACTGGATGTCCTCATTATTCTTCATTCTTTTTGTGGAAGTACAGGAACAAGAAACATACCACTGACACAGTCAGTCATATAATAACTGGATATCTAATCAGAACAAGATTTTCATTTTTTTTCTGGGACTTTTCCTGAAGATGGTCAGGTCTGCAGGGGTGGAAATGGGTGAAAAGAGAAGCACTTCTGGCTGCAGGACCCTGTACTTTGGGAAACAGCTAACAACAGCTTCTAGGTCCAAATGTTCTCTTTCCAGAATTGCTTTTTTTGTGAATTTACTACCTCTCCTTATGAAAGCTCATCTTCCAAGTCTTATTAGGTCTTTTTGAAATTATCCACATTAATCTGGCAACTCATTCCCTAGGCAAAATTAGCATCATCTACAAACAAAAATTGGAAGCTTCCTCTTCCAGAATTAGAATCATCCTTGTTGACTCTTATCTACCCATTTTTAATCCTTTCATTTTGTTTTGGAGTTCATTTTCTATCCAGTTCTTCCAGATTCTCTAGTCATTTTTTTAAAAGCAAAGTACAGAAACTAGTAAGGAGATATTTTTAAAGTCAAAGTATTAAGAGATATTGGCTCTGTATGATACATCTATACAGTGAAATATTACTTAGCCATTAAGATAATGTACAAAAATTAATAAGGCAGGATTGTTCTGACATATTGTTAACAGAAAAAACAGATTATAAAACTCTTTGCATGCTATTATTCTATTTTAAAAATGTAATGAAGTACCTAAGAAAAAGACAAGAATATACATTAAATAATAACAAGTTATGGCATTTCTGAGTGGGAAACATAGTCAATATCTATAAATCAAAGAAAAATAGGTTGAAATCAGTATGGCTTAAAGTATGCATTTTAAAATAGTGTGCCCTAAATAAAAAGATGTAACTACTGAATTGGATCTTAAAGGTTATCTAGTCTTATTCTTAGAAAATTCTTTATGTTTACATCTGTGACATTATTATTGTTGTATGTTGGTATATTATCCTAATCTTCGGGATACTAAAATAGATAAATGATAACCTTATTCTCAGAGCAGTTTTATGCATAAACTATGTCTGCTTACAGAGAAAACCAATTCCAGTTAAATACAGTTGTGGAAATATTAAAAATAGAAATTGGCAACAAAATAAAATATTCAATGGTTTATTAATACATTACATACCAAGATCTAGCAGTAAGCCTAACAACTATCATAAATTCAAAGTAGAGATAAATATAGATGATATTTTAATATATCTATAACAACCTTAAGGTAATATGAAATTATCCATGAATTCTATTAAAGACAAAGTCATGGATGTTACTAATACTATTGTAGTTTGTTCTCTACTTTTCTAATAGAAAAAACTGCTAAATATTAGGTATAAATGAGTGCATATAAAGATGTATTTTTATTGCTATCCAAATTCACAGACCTAAACTTAACGCTTAAAATATTTGAGTGTCTGAGGATTCCAGATAAAGAACTCTTAACCTGTAATAAGACCAAAGTACTCACATGAAGAGAGAATAAAAGATAAGATACTAATAAAAATAAACTTAAATGGAGGAATTATTTAATATGTTCTGTGTATGCTAGGATTTCTAGTGCCAAAGATGTACCCAATTCAGTGTGTAGGAAAAGCTACATCTTGAAAGATGACCAAAAAATAACACCAAATTAAGATATAAATATTTTTCTCAATAAGAAGCTGGAGATTTATTTGTTCCAAATTTAAATGTTACATGAAATATGATAAAGGAAAGGAAATACCATGATAATGTATAGACAATCTAAACTTATGAGAGAAAGAAGAAAATCAATAGATATTTCAGTACATACGTTCTTGAGAATAGTCCTTCAGGCATTAGAAAATCTTTATGAATCAACATTTATAATGATGTAATATGAGAGACCTTCAGCAAAAAGCTATATTAAGTCACTCTAGGTCCTTATATAGATATGGGTTCAAATGCCAATATTACAGATATTAATAACAAACAATAAACAGATAACTGGAATTTAGGAAAGAATATTTCACAGGAAAATTATAGTAGAATTAGGGCAATGACATTGCTTTGGTGGAATGCTCTTATGTGAGTCATGTACCAGTACACAGACTGACCCCTGAGCTAAAAGGAGCTACTCAAGGGGTCCAAGAACATGAAATCACATATTGAGGATTTCTATAAAGACAAAATGTCAGATTCGCATTCTCTTTCAACTGACTCACATACCTTTAAATAAAGTAAAAGATCTCTAAGTATACACAGACAAATGTTAATATATATTCATCGTGGTTATCTTAGGCGCAGGAGATATATTTCATTTCTTACTTTTGCTTATATTTTCTAAAGTTTGTTTAATAAACATATGCTACTTTTATAGTTAGAGAAAGTTGTTTAAATTATTTAAAAATATTTTGCCATTGCAAATTATTTCAATCCTAAATTTTAATGAAGTTTAAAGATTGCAGACTGGGCGCTGTGGCTCACGCTTGTAATCCCAGCACTTTGGTAGGCTGAGGTGGGCGGATCACTTGAGGTCAAGAGTTCGAGACCAGCCTGGCCAACAAGGTGAAACACCATCTCTACTAAAAATACAAAAATTAGCTGAGCATGGTGGAAGATGCCTGTAATTCTAGCTACTCGGGAGGCTGAGGCAGGAGAATCACTTGAACCCAGGAGGCGGAGGTTGTAGTGAGCCAAGATCATGCCATTGCACACTAGCCTGGGCAACAGAGTAAGAAGTGAAACCCCATTCCAAAAAAAAAAAAAAAAAAGATTGCAAAAATAACACCCAGGTTTCCTTTGACTAATCAGATGCTAAATGACATTTTAAGAATATGAAATATTATTTTATATAGATAAGGTTATTAATTTGGGAATTTAGTGCAGCAATTATGCTAGCTTGATCACAACAAATAAATGTATTAATTTGTAAAAGCAAATTTATGAATCCACACTTAGGATTTAGTCAATGATATGTGGCAGTTTTACCTGGGGTACAAAGACTAGCTGAATTTAAAGCTATTTCTCCCAGAGCTTTTCATTTTAATTCTTGCATTTATTATGCTGATATTGACATGAGACATTTGAAACGAAGTTACTCAGGGTATTTATTGGTCATCAATAAAATTGTTTGAATCAAATGTTGAATTGTTTAACTCATGGGATTTGGGGGTTTATTTCAGCATTTCTGTATATTTTAGCCTTTTCTAGATCATATCCTAGGCTGCTACTGCTCCTCACTGTGGAAGTAAAATGCTGCAACCACATTAAGTCATATGGTCTCATTAAATGTCTGAAAAATTAACATTTTTAATATTATAATTCTCACTTTAAAGATGAAAAAACAAGATCGTTAACGAGAGTTCAGGAAAGATGTTTATTCATTCTTTCAACTCACACATATACATTGAATGCCAAACAAATTATTAGATGCTAGATATAGTCCTATGAGCAAGACCAACATGGCCTCTGCCCTTTCAGTGCTTAAAATCAGATTGCTATGGTAGTAAGACAGCAGAATTATGCTTAGCCTAATTTGAGTTTGAATATTGGTTCTACCTCATAATTCTCACTAAACTTTTCTAAGCATCAACTTCTTCATTTATAATAAGATAGTGACAACTCCTTGGTCAGGTTGCTATCGAGAATGGATGCATTATAGACGAGATATATCGCATAGTAATCAGCATGCAGTGATACTTAAGAAAGCCAGGTACCTGACATAAAGTAGATATTTAAGAAAGCATACCCACTATTACTATGTTTGTGTTTTCTGCTGGTAATATTTTTAGTAATATTAAAAAATATCATGACAATTTATATTTCACTAAGACCACAGAATTTCCCACTTCTAATACCATGGGAGATTTATACGTTCCCTTTTCATATGTAAAAATCTCAACTTCAGGGTCAAGGCTGGAGCCATTGGGGTAATCCTACCCTGAATGTGTTTGGCCAATAATACTTTCACAAAATATGTTTCATGAATCATAATTTGAAAGCCTTTAAAATTTGTCACTTCCTACTCATTGTCCTAGAGGGAATAATACAATATTGGGACCCATCCACCATGTATTCACTAATATCTGGTTCTATTTGCAAATATCAAGCTATAAATCCATTATAAAGCTTAACATATTAATGAAATACAGTCTGAATATTGCAGAAGTAAAGCAAGCTAATAGGACAAAAGAAAGCAGCAGAAACACTGCAGAAGTGAAGAGCAAAATAAGATGCTAGTCATTCTAAATCTACATGCATGTAATAACACTTTATTAACTAGAGATGATATAAAAGTGAGCATGATGAAAAGATCTGGATCGATAGGTTAAAAAAGTGATTTCCTGTGTCCAATTAACCTTAAGCCTGAAAATGTATACATTTATTTTTTCTACCACTACACTGAGCTGTATGTGTCTATGTGTGTTTCAAATTTGTTTTATAACAGTTTTTCAGTGAGGATCCTTACTATTAGTTTTAGCATTTTACTAACATATTTTGAGGTAGTGAGGTATTTCATTTCTTAATAAGCAAAAAAAATGCTAGATTACTTAATCATTGAGTTTGCATTATAAAATTCCATCGGGAATAAACACACATCTAAGTTTTAAATTGTTTCAATAAGAACTAAATTGGGGAGGCTTGGGGATATATTTGTTGATTAGAGGTAGACAATTTCTAGTGTGTCAGAATATTGTCCTTTGGTATGTTATTTTGTGTAGTAAGGCTATGCATACCGTCATGGGTTCTCAACAAATATTCATTAGCCGAATTTCTAGAATCTGCAAGGAAGTAACCTTTCTTTCTGTCAGATGTATTTTATATATTTGGATTAAATGTCACTTTTCTTTTTGAATTACACTCTATTATTTCCTGGACTCTATTTAGCTAGCTACCTATTCATCATAGTTCCATTTACCTTGATTAAAACTCCCTGCTTTACTTAGTGCCAATTATTGATTATAAGCAGTTATCAGATTCTATTTCCATCTGACTCTTTTGGCACCTATCTGATAGTTCACTGACAAGTCATCTCTCCATCTTAAGTGGCCTGGACTTGTAGCCCTTGAAGCAAGAGGAAATGTGGTATTTAAAAAGAATGGGTCCTAGATGGTTGGGGCTTGTAGCCCTTAAAGCAAAAGGCAATGTGGTACTTAGGGAGAAGGGATCCTAGACTATCAGAAAGTCAAACAGCCAGACTAAGGTGTCCTAAGTAAGATACAAGTTGTACTGAGAGCAAGGTCCCTGGGACATGGCTGCCTTTAATATACACAAGCCAGCACAGTACTTCTTCACTTAATGTCATAGATAAGTTCTTGGAAACTTAGTTTAAGCAAGATGACGTATATAAAAATCAATTTTACCACAGGCAAATTGATAGAAATAAGAGTTAAGTTCCTATGGTATATTTCAGGTCACAAAAACATCACCAGACTTCTAAACGAAGACTCAAAACACTTGTAATAATAGACATTGAAATAAATGTGAACTGTACATACATTTAAGATTAATAAAAACAAGTAAGAGGATTATTTACCCAAGTTTTGGTGAATAAGTGAGTGATGACGGTCACAGCGGTAATGGATTAAATAAAAGAATAAATGTTTGCAAAGTCAGAATTGCACCTTCTCCCAACATGCAGTTCAAAAACGAGAACCAACATGGCAGGCTTGCTGAGAGCTTTGGGGTTGCATGGCTTATTGTATATTTCTATGATTATCATATACTTGATGAATTTTTATTTGATAATAATTTGCATGCATTCATTTGTTCAGTTTCTAACTCACTTATTCTGGCTCAGGGTCATGGGTGGCCAGAGCCTGTCCCAGCAGCTCAGGGCACAAGTCAGAAACCCACAGTGGTCAGGCTGCCACCCCATCACAGGGCACATTCACATACACCCACACTCACTCACACAACTGTGTAGACATGCTAATGAAACTAACACGCACATCTTAGGGATGTGGGAAGAAACTGGAGTACTCAGAGAAAACCCATGCAGACACGGAGAGAATGTGCAAACTCCACATAGACAGTGACCCCAGCTGGGAATCAATTTCCTTTTCTTGTCAATGTTACAACAAATTGACATGGAACAAAACGATGTTATTTGAAGACCTGCTGTACTTCGAAGCTGCGATCTCTGACTGCCATGATAGCCTCATCTCAGCTCTGGCATAGTAGAGATCCAGGCAGTACTGAACTTGGTCAGGAAGTCTGAGTCATTGGCTAAATGACAGAAGGATTGGTGAGGAGTTCACATTTATTGACAATATTTATTAACTGAATATGTTTCTTTAAATTGAGCTTATTCCCAAGAAGTGGTAAGTCTTATTGTTCTATTGAGTTGACTGAAACATGGGAAAAAAAGAGAGGTGAATATTTCATTCACACAATTTTAGGTGATTCTATACTGGGTTTGGGGTCACTTCTATGTGTGATATATAGGATTCAATCTCTGAGATGTTAGAGGCATCCCATACCTCTAATATCTAGGGGTGTAAGGGTGGGGTGTGCAGCAGTTAAATGATATATTTGGGGGTGGAGGTGGGCAGTGGTTTCCTTGAGCTGGCTCGATTCAGTTTGACAGCTGACTGTGTGCATTTCTTCCCAATTCTGTGCTCAGTAACATCATCTTGGTAGCTTGAAATCAGTCATGGTGGGAGTATTTACATCATGGAAATCAACAATGCTACCAATCAGTGGTCTTTACTATTTTTTTTTTTAGAGAGAGCTGTTGGGTTGTTGAATGCTGTTGGGTTGTTGAATGCTTAACAACACATCATTCAGTGTGATATGTATATGTATGTCCATATACATATATACATCACATATATATGTATGTCCATATATATGTATATATGTATACATTCTAGAAATTTAATTTCTGAAAAATTAATTCAAAATAACTTTAAATTTTGTTCTACCTCACACATGCATTTAAAAAATGGTCAAAATATATAATTTTTTTGCTAGAAAGTATCTTAACACTGTTTCCTCAAGCTTATTCCTTGTTTACAGTGGCAATTTGTAACTAATCCCATCCTATTGGAAATTCCAGCCCAATTCTTTCCTTTAACAGGCCAACTCTTTTGTTGTAGTTAATTAGAATTATTCCAAAACCTTTCTTCCGTAAGTTCATTGCTTTTTCTTAATTAGTAAAAACATGATTGACAACCATTCAGCCAACTGCACTCATCAAGTAACCAGCAATTTATAGAGTTTAGATTGTTAAAAAAGAAAAAGATGAAACTACCAAGAAGACCAACGGATGCAAACTTTACAATCTTCCCAGAAATTCTTCTAATAACAACAACTCCCACAATCTAGAAGCTACTTTTAGAGACTTAACATATGTTAAGAAGAGACACTAGAAGGCATAAATTTAGTCATTCATATATTGTATAAAAACACAATTAATGTACTCTGTGGCAGTGTGCGGCGGCTCATGCCTGTAATCCCAGCACTTCTGGAAGGCCAAGGCAGGCGGATCACTTGAGGCCAGGAGTCTGAGACCTAGCTGGCCAACATGGCAAAACCCTGTCTCTGCTACAAATACAAAAATTAGCCAGGCTTGATAGCGCATGCCTGTAATCCCAGCTATTCAGGAGGCTGAGGCATGAGAATCTCTTGAACCCGGGAGGCAGAGGTTGCAGTGAGCTGAGATCATGCCAATGCACTGCAGCCTGGGTGATAGAGCAAGACTGTCTCACAAAAATAAATAAATAAATAAATAAATAAATAAATAAATAAATAAATAAATAAAACAAAAAATGTACTCCTTTATCAAACTTTTACTGGGGACTTGCTGTAGTAAGGACCTCTCAGAGAAAAATTTTACAGTCACTACCCTTGAAGAACTTATCATTCTAGTGAAGGCTATAAAATATATGGTACAAATTATTAAATAGAGACAAGTAGAGGATGTTATATAAAGAAATCTAGTGTAACTGAATTTATTGTACACCATATGAAACTCAACATGGTGATGCAAACATAGGCTTTTTTTTCTTTACAATTTTGGAATTTTTTTTCAGTTGTAGTAAGAAAACAAATATTACCATCAGCCCTAACTTTATGATCTGGAAATGGAAGATTACAGATTGGAGTTTTAAAGTCTCTATCTTCTAAGCATTTAAGAGGTTTCTCCTTTATCATACTACATTTTCATAATTATGGGCATTAATTTATTAACCCTCAGTTGATTGGAATAGTCAGCTAAATACAATGCCTTATTCCCTGATGGAACCAGCAACCTGAAGTGTGACTGTAATTGCTTCTTATCCAGATGACAGAAAACAATTTCAGTGACTGCTTTACTTAATTAGGATGCATGAAGCATGAGCCTCCAGGTCACCTATGTCTGTAAATTCTGCCTCTTCAATTTTCTTGAGAAAGCGCTTATGTGTCCAGCACCTTGACATGGTTTTTAGCAAGCACATATAAACTCAGCACAACCAAATTTCACTTATTCCTGGATATATTATCTACACTGCCTTCCGGTTTTGCCACAGACCCCGGTTCATTTAATTACCCATTTTCACTTTCTGGGCATTCACTGAAAAGTTAACAGTGAAAAAGCTTCATTACCCATTTGTTGGCACAATATTTTTGAAGGAATAGGGGAACCCATTGTATTTATTTTGCATGAGGAGAACTCTTTGAAACAAAAGCTTTTGGCCTTTTGCCCAGATTAAGGGAAGATTTGAAAGACGGCTAAGTTTGCATTAGTCTGAAGTAGCTGCCTACCATCATGAAGCAATGTGCAACACAGAGTTGTGCAAAATGACAGCACGGAAAACTGGACAACTGCTTTGCACCTTGGAGATGTCAACTAGGTGGTTCAATGGGAGGTGCAGATCAAGAGACACATGTACTCAAATATGAGTAAAAACACATTTCAAAGATACAAATCAGAGATTTTTAAATTATGTGATATTTTGGACAACCCACTACAACATGATTGTAGGCATTTATCAAGCATCTACAATGATACAAAGCTATTATTGAGATAATAAAATATACGAGAGATAGTTGCCACACTCAAACAGCTTATGACCAAGAACAGTGGCAACAGTGAAAGTAACAGTAGCAAAACTATAAAAAGCATCTCATATGAAGTGTGTGTACTATATTACATAAAAATTCATTTATTTCCTTTTAGGGTTATTAATTGAGAATTAACTGTATCTTGATCATCCAGTCTTGATCTATTCTTATTATGATTATTTTCAACTTACAGCAGCGAGGAAAGTTTCAACATATGGGTGCTGAGGCATATAAGACCAGTCTACTTTAACCAATTAGTAATTAGTCCATACACCTCAGAGTTAGTCTTGGTATCTCCGGAAATACTAAATTTAAAGTTTGAATATATAACACCAATCCAACATCTTGACTGGATTTAATTTTACTGGGTTACATCCAAGAGTTTCCTAAAACTCAGTAGGGTTACAAGTGCTCCATGAATATTTTTCTGTAAATATGTGATATGTGTGCATATAATATATGGCTTCAAAAGGAAGACACTTATACGTGTGTGTGTGTGCGCAAGCGTGTGTGCGCATCCTTTGCCCATCCATTCAGCACAGCTCCTCCAAAATTGAGTTACAAGACTGCACTTCTTGCTTACTGCAATCTTACCCATTGTAGCTGACTGTGTGGTTCACTTCACTTGTTGGCTAACAGCCTGCAGAACGTCGGCATGATGAAGAAGACATGCACAGAAACCACTCAATGAAACATATCACAGCAGATGTAATCAGCAATGTGCAAGAGCCTATGAGCTGTATAATACCTGTCCATCTGCCGTTCTTCCTTCCTGTCTACTCACAGTTCTATCAAGTATGGATGCCACAGATAAGAGTCCTAATCAAGAAAAACCTGGTTAATAACATCAGTCTTAGAAAATGACATTTGTGCATTCAAATAAATGACACACCCATTGTTGCTGTGCAGTTCTTGCTGCTAAGGCTTTTATATTCTTTTATTGTCTTCTTCAGTCAAAACACAGTAGTGCTTACTGATACAAGGAAGCAGAGGTCTAAGTATTGATTTTAATGATCCTACTGAATTTTCAACAGTCTTAGCTTAGTAAGGTAAGAGATGGAGTGACAGAGTCTTAAGTGTTTTCAAACAAAATTGCATTGTTCAGGCCATGGACTGCTTTGCACTTTAGAGAGTTGGAGAATAAGTGAAGAAGTGCATATTAGGCATTGGAGAACACTTCTTCACTAATGAATGTAGATCCGGAGCATGATAGAATTTGAAGAGATCTGAGATGCCTCTTGTCTTTAAGTTCAAACCTTAATTTTACTAGTAAGGAAACAGAAGTCCAGACAGGAAAAATAACTTATTCAAGGCCATAGAAAAGGTAAATGCAAGGGCTAAAATCATTTTTACTGGCCTTAGTTAGATCCAGTAATCGTTTTCATTACGATGTGTGTATTATATAACTTGGCTGAGAATGTTTCGTTTCTTCCCTCTCTTCCTTTCTCCCTCTCTTCCTTCCTGTCCTCTTTTCTCTTTCTCCCTAACAATACCTTTCCCTATTTCTCTTCCTCTTCTTCCCTCTCTCCTTATCGTCTTCCCTTTCTTCTTTCATTTTCCTCTTTTGCTTTCATTCACTCATTCATTCATATATTTAACAATTATTTACTGAGTATCTATTATGTGTCAGGCACAGTGTCAGAAGCCAGATTGAGACGGGGCCTGGCCTTATGGAACTTACAGTCCATTAGGGCACATGGACACTGAGCACGTCAGGGAAGGCTTTCTGCAGAAGTCATATTTATAACTGAGATCTGAAGGATGGGTAGGAGATAGCTAGTTACAGAATGAGGGGTGGGGATCACATTCCAAGCACAGGAAACAGTACCTGCTGATGTCCCACAGCAGAAAGATGCTCAGTCAGTTCTGAGGCTAGAAGAGGCAGAACTGACACACAAGGCAGTGGTAAAACAGTATCAGTATTTGACCCTGTCCTCAGTGCATTAATAAATCAGGCAGAAACATTCTAAAGTAAACTTAAAAACAAAAAACAAACAGCGGGAAATGCATCGCGTATCTTGCTAAGACAATGTTACCATGACCCATGACCTTGCATGTTAATCACCTTTTTACCCACCGATTCTGGCACTCTCATGGAAGCCAGTGTGGTCAGCGTGGTATATGGACAGGGAACTCTGAAATCAGACAAATCACAGAATTGAACCTTCCCTCTGAACTTTCTGATGCTTTGGTCTTGAGCAAATCTTTCTGTCTCTAAGCTTCAGCTTTCTCATGTGCAGAATCAAGAATTTAAAACTACTATATAGAAGGCTACACAGAACACATGTAAAGAACCCAATAGGATGCCAAGCACATTAAGTACTTAAATATCCAATAAGCAGGTTAAAAGGTCTATGACATTTAAGTTTTAAGTCATAGTATCAGTAGATGCTTTTTAATAGGAGCAATGGATTTTTCAGAAATATAAAATCTATACTCTGTACCTAGATACTGCCAGAGATGGAAAATGTACATTTTCAAGAGAACATATTGGGTCTGGAAATGCCATATGTAACCTTCTCACAAAAGTAGAGAAGGCTAATAAGCCCTTGGGCCATCAACATGGTCAACTCAGTCTCAAGATTATTCTTACTAATGCAGATAGACATAAACAGGTTGCAATTCTCAGCATTAACGGATGGAACAGGACTCACAAACATTGGAAATAAAATGAAGGGCATTTAACTTTTCTCTGTCTCAGTTGTGTCTTCTGTAAATGGAGGCAATACCTCACAGGGTGACTTTGGACTATAATTATCATTATACCCTGTATCATTATCGTTATGTATCATTATACACTATAGTTATTAGTATTACACCCCGTATCTGGGGCATAATACATGCTCACCTTTTGTATTCATGGAATATGATGGTCACATTTTATAATATAGGTTCAAAATTATACTATTTGATAATTTGATTATAAGGGAAATAGTTTTTAAAAACTAAACTGTTTCCTTGTTCAATAAATTTCATAGGCGTTATGAAAAATCAATTTTTTGTCATAATTTTTACATAATGGGAATGAGAATTAGAGTCCCTACGCAGGTAAAAGAAAGCCTGCGGCTCTTTCAAACAAGGCTTTACTGGTTTCAAATCTGTTTTCAATCTTACACAAACAAGTTTATTGCTTAAGTGAAAGCAAAAACCAAAATCTCTTATGTCTTTAAGCAGAAAGAGCTCCTGGTAGCTAGAGCTGGAATTTTTTATAAAAATAGTTTATTGCGAAGCACATAGTATTTCTCAATATTTTTAAAGGTAAATATTAGTGAATGAAGCTGTCTCTATAACAGAAGTTTTGAAATTCATAGCTGTTCATCAACCTGGTATTGCTTTCCATACTTTCTCAGCAGTGCCAGCCCCCAGGACATTAACAGTCACAGTGGGATGTTAGAGATATTTTCTCATGCTGTATATAAAACATTTTAAAACATTTTACTTTCAGAGTGGTGTTTGGTAAACTAGACTAATTAACATAGAGTAGCATCTCTCTGAATAAACACTTTTTAAAAATTGCCTTTGATTGGAATTAAAAACATCACCATTTGGCAACCATCATGGTTATAATTGATTCAGAAACAAACATCAATGGATGCCAAAACAAGAGGAATAGGATATTTAAATCATTGCAAAATAAAGCAGAGAAGAACAGTAGAGAAATCTAGCAAGCATCACCTCAACTTAGGGATGAAAACTGACATCAGCAGGAATGAGAAACAGACATCAGGTGTCTTCAGATGCAAGCCACTGGGACACACACCATGCCACTTCGGGGGCAAAAATGCATCACCTGAATATAATCATGAGGAGGCATCAGATGAACTCAAATATTGACAGAGTTGACCAAAAAACTGTCCAGTACTCTTTAAAAGTGTCAAGGTCATGAAAGATAAGGGAAGACTAAGCACTTTACCAGACTGAAGGAAATGGAGGGGACGTGATGACTGGAGGCAACATGGGACCTAGGAATTTCCTTTGCTAGAAAGACATTTTGGGACGATGGCAAAATCTGAATAAGACTTTTAGATTAGATAATATTGTATTCATGTTAATTTCCTGAATTTGATCACTGTACTAGTGTTAGGAAAGAGAATATCCTTGTTTTGGTGAAAGTCTAAGTATTTTAGGGTAGAGGTATAGTATGTCTGAAACAGTTCTTAAGCAGTACAGAAGAAAATTGGGTGTGCATGTATGGTGTATGTGTAGAGAGAGAAGGAAAGAGGGGAAGTAAAAATGGAAACATGAGAAAGTTTGGTGAATCCAAGTAAAGTATATGGTGATTCTTTATAATATTTTGCTAGTATTAGGGAATTCTGAAATGATGTCAAAATGTAAAAACTTAAAACAAGTATTTTTCCTTCAAACCACAATAACCCTCTCTGTTATGACATGGTTCCTTTCTGGTATTGGGTTTGATTATGATCAGCTTGGTGGAGAGGTACAACATATCAGTGATGGTGGAAAAGAAGAGTAAATATATATGCAAAAGTATGTTCTTCTGACTAACTCCATTTGATGGTTTCTTGGCAATGTCCAAATCAATGCATAGAAACAGGCTGTTATTTCCCACTTGACCCAGCTCAAAGAAAAGACCAGACTCAGGTACGAGCCATTCACAAAAAGGTTTAGTTGGTGACCTTAGGTTGGATGAGAGCCAACTGCTACTGTCTTTGATATCTATACTTCTAGGTAGCCTTTATTTTCCCAGTTTCTTCTCCTTTGTCCTTAATATTCCTCTCTCCTCTGAATTAAGTACCAAACCTATTCAGGTAGGATTTAGCCAATCTAATCCCCTCTGTATTCAAAACAGAACACTTTCCCCTGGACAGGCCAGTCTCCTCGTTGCCCTCAAATGATACTCAATCCTGCCTCAATATTTTCTCTTATATTGTCCCCTCTGTATAAAATAAAGATAATTAAAAATAATAATAATGGCAGCTACTAATTATTGAATACCAATTTCATGTGAGGTACTGTTCTAGATGCTAATTAATACATACACGCACACAGAACCTAATTTAATCCATCCATCTTCCATGAGATTATTATTCCTAGTTTTGGAGCTCAGAAATCTGAGGATAAAAAGTTTAGACAACTTTATTTTTAGCATCTGGCTTTGTCCTTTCCATAACCACTTACTAAAGTATGTACCTTAGAATATTGAAGTTGTTATTTGAAAAAAAAGGTGAGGGAAAGGGCAATGGCCAAATATGTTTGGGAAATGCTGCACTGAATTAATTTATCAACTGAGCCTCTGCTGTACTAATTTGTGTTGCTATTCTTCAATGTTTACATATTACATAGCATTTCCCACTTCATGTATATCATGCCATTCAACAACTGCTTTAAAAAATTATTTGTTGCTGTTTTACGTCATTTTGTCTTGTCACCGAAGTAGATGGCATTTACATGAAGAATGGGATGTATCTTATACTTGTTTCCTTCCTATGTTAAGCACATAGTGGGTGTTCGATAAATGTCCCATAAGTGGCAGGAACACGCTAAGCTCCCTACACCATCTCTTTTCTTCTTACAACATTCTTTAGCAGTTCTCCTTGAATTTCCATGCCTCCAATTTCCTATGTCCAAGCTAATATTTACATGCAAAAGAAGTAACCTTTGGATGTTCTGAAGTTGACTTCTAATCAGTAATAGAAGTTTCTGCCCTCTGACAGTATTTGATTGCATTTGGGTAACTGTTCGTTCTCTTTTTACCCAGGTAAGAGTCAATTTTTCAAACAGCAGAGTCCTTAAAAGGTTTTGAATAAGAAAGGAAAAATTTAATTTAAATAAGCATTCCATATCTGGCAGTTGGGAAGAATGAAAGGGCCATAAACAGTTCATCAGAAAGCACCATGGTGTGTTAAATTATAGGTAATAAAATCATAGTATCATTAAAAAAAAAGCACTATAGAGACTTTGAAATGACTTTTCTAAACTGCAAGAGTTGCATTAATTCCTGTTTCCTGGGATTACACATGAGCATGACTGCATTTGGAGGAAAGCAGTCACACTATTTCTGTCAAGTCCTTGCAGATTTATGTGAAAATTGGAAATTTCTGTGTCTCTGCAAAACTGATCTTCAGCTTTTAAGTGTCTAAATGTAAGAATGTACACATTGTTGTATTTTCGAGGCTAAAAGGCTGACATATTCTCTCTGGATTCCTTAGTAGCCATCTACTTTCCAGAGAGCTTCAAACCTTGCTATATTCCAACTTTGGTAGTTAGTGGGTGATTGATACACAGCTGCTATATTTTAGATATAAGGTTGAAATTGGGGGCAGTTTCTGGGAAGAAAAGATAGAGGAGCCTGGAAGAGTTTACCACATTTAAAGCTATATTTAAGAAGTCTCAGCTATCAGAGCAAGTAGCAAGAAATGACTAGTGATTATCTTTAATGCACAGAAAATCCTGAGTACATAAACTATAAAAGCTACAGTGCTGGGTACAATAGGAAGGAAAACTAGGCCC
Organism: Hylobates moloch; assembly: GCF_009828535.3. Classification (NCBI taxonomy): domain Eukaryota; kingdom Metazoa; phylum Chordata; class Mammalia; order Primates; family Hylobatidae; genus Hylobates; species Hylobates moloch. Next base: position 44,070,233 of record NW_026652285.1, read on the forward strand.
CAGAACTACAGCTTTTTCTCATCTTCTCTTCATAGGCAAATATTTTGGACTTTCCTCCATTTTCTGCATAGACCTCTTGATTATCATGTATTTCTATATCCTCCCACAGCTATTACAACCTTCCATCATTCTATTGAAATGATTTTCAAAATTTGCTGCCTGAACTAGCAACATCACCATCAGCTGGGAATTTTTTAGAAGCAGAAATTTTCTGGCTTCACTGCAAATCTGTGAAATCATAATCTTGGGGTGAGAGAATGGGGACTGACCAGCAAATCTATGTTTAACAAGCCCTCCTAGGAATTTCAGTGCAATATACAGTCTGAACACCTCTGCCCTCTTGGATACTCTCTCAAGGTTCAGTTATTACCTCTGATTCACAAAGTCTAGTAGTCTTTCCTTAGACCTGGTCCTTTTTCATCTCTTCATCATGTCACATCACTCCTTGAGACTTCCCCTGCTTATTTTCTATAATTTTGTACTACCCCAACTGATTCTCTTTTTATCTCACAATATTCCATTATCTTTTTCATGAATTAACCTCCCATTTTCTAGACTTTTCTATAATTAAATCTCACCTTTTTCCACTGTGTACTTTCTCTCATGAGCATCTGATTCATCTCTATGATCTCAATTAAGTTTAGTCACAAGACTAAATTTTATTTTTTATCCAAGCCCCTCTATTAATCTCCAAGTTTGTGTTTCCAATTGCTTGCATAGAAATGGCATCTCTATGTTCCATGGACTCTTAAAAGAAAAACATCAAAACCCAAACACCCGGTCCTCACCACCCCCAAGCAGCTGCTCCCATTTCTATCACCAGACTCTCAGAGAAGAAAACCCAAAGATTCAGGCTCATCTTTGGTTTTCATTCACTCCATGATCAATTACTTGCCAAGTCTCATTGAGTCTGTTTATATTCTTTGCTTTTCCACCAATTTTCTTGTATGTTCAGCTTCCAGTCATCTTTCACTTTAGTTCTTCCTAGTAATTTCTACTAAGTTAATATTCTGAGCATTAATACGACATTTTTATTGTATCATCATGAAGACATTCAATTATTCAATATCTGCCACGATTTCCTACAAAAAGTCCTACTTCATTAGCTTGACATTTAAGATGATCTATTATTTATGATGTGACTCCAAACTTCCTTTCCAGCTTTTTTTTTTTTTTTTTTTTTTTTTGAGATGGAGTCTCGCTCTGTCACCCAGGCTGGAGTGCAGTGGCACAGCCTCGGCTCACTGCAAGCTCTGCCTCCAGGGTTCACGCCATTCTCCTGCCTCAGCCTCCTAAGTAGCTGGGACTACAAGCGCCTGCCACCACGCCTGGCTAATTTTTTATATTTTTAGTGGAGACGGGGTTTCACCATGTTAGCCAGGATGGTCTCGATCTCCTGACCTCGTGATCCACCCACCTCGGCCTCCCAAATGCTGGGATTACAGGTGTGAGCCACCGCGCCCGGACATTTCCAGCCTTAACTGTTGTTGCTCTCTGTTGTATTTCAGTCAATCCAGGAGACACTCCATTGAAGAGTCTCTAGGATTTATTATCACTTTAAATACTCCTGTAGTTTTATTTTTATTATTATTATTATTATTTTTTTTTTTTGGAGATGGAGTCTCGCCCTGTCACCCAGGCTGGAGTGCAGTGGTGCGATCTCGGTTCACTGCAACCTCCACCTCCTGGGTTCAAGTGATTCTCCTGCCTCAGCCTCCCAAGTAGCTGGGTCTACAGGGTTTTATTTTTTAAATGCTTTCACCCAATCTGGAATACCATCTCAATCCTCCTTCCATGTCACCTTCTTATGTTGTCCCTATCTGAATATTATCTTTCCCTTATTTTCACCTCCTTAGTATTTTTCTTATGGCAGGCAACACATCACAAGTTATTATAATAAAATGATTTCTCGGCTATACTGTAAACTCCTGAAGACAGATACTGTACTGGCCTCTAAGTTTTCTTTCTCACATGAGTACCCAGTGTACAATTTGTTATATCACAGATGCTTAATAAATATTTGTGTACTGAGTAAACTCTGCCTGCAAGTTGCTTATGAGATAGTTGATGGATCTCATCAAAGAAGCAGCAATGAGGATGGGGCAGTGGGACAGATGAGGCATAAAAAATGCAGACAAGAAATTTTTGACTGGGAGAAAAGAAGAATAGAGTTTTCCTAAAGGAGAGACTTGGGAAAGTAATGCAGATTTGTTTTCAAATTATGAAGAGTTCTAAACACAGGCTAAGAGACTCAGAGAAGACTACTCAACCCGGTGCTTCCCACAGAGTTTAGCGTACTGTGTAACATTAGTTCTGATGAAAATGTTCAGGTTCTAACCCATAAACTGGAGGTTCAATAGCCAAATAATTTTGGAAAATTAGGCAAACAAAAATAAATAGGATTATTTACTGTAACACCTCCTAGACCTTTCCATTTGCTAATGTGTGACTTTCCAGGAGTGTCTACAGCCAGTGGTATTGCCTACACTTTTTTTTTTTTTTTTTTTTTTTTGAGATGGAGTGTCGCTCTGTCACCCAGGCTGGAGTGCAGTGGCGCAATCTTGGCTCACGATCTTGGCTTGAATCCACCTCCCAGATTCAAGCAATTCTCTGCCTCAGCCTCCCAAGTAGCTGCAATTACAAGCGCCCCACGCCCGGCTAATTTTTTGTATTTTTAGTAGAGATGGGGTTTCACTGTCCTGGCCAGGCTGGTCTTGAACTCCTAACCTTGTGATCCACCTGCCTCAGCCTCCCAAAGTGCTGGGATTATAGGTGTGAACCACCGCGCCCGGCCTTTTCTACACTTTTATGACCACTAAACTCTTTTATCTCAGAGCATTCTGCGAGAATAACATTTCTAAGGAATTCATGCTGGGAAACATTGCATGAATAACTCTTTGCAACTCAATATTTTGTGAACTTTTAAATAAGTAAAGGCAATTTTAATATTCAATATCTTGGAAATGGAAGAAATAAATTAGCAGGCCCATAAAGTATCAAGGGAAAGGGCACTTCTATTTTCAGGATCCAAATATTGTTATCTGCTTCAGATAGCCCTCCACAAGGATTTCCAGGTTATCAGCTATTTGCTGCCTGTCTCTGGATCTATCCTCCCCGACCTATCACTCACCCTCCTTCCCTATTGTCACTTATTGAGATATTTTTTTCCTAGAGGAATCTTCTTAACAATTAAAGGAAGGTAGGAAAAAAGAAATTAATTATACACACAAACCCTTGAGGCCCTTATAATCTAAAATGGATTTACTATGACTTGAAAGTGTTGTAAAAGCAACATATATATTGAACAGGTGTTTGTATAGGAGAACAGAATGAAAAACTGACCAGGAGGAAATGGAGTCTACCTGGTCTTTGGCCTTTCATAGTTGTGTTCCATTGTTTTTTTCTAAATGCCATAAAGTTCACTTAAGGAATGTTCAACGTAATAAGCACCAAATACCATATACCTATTCCAGAGTTACACATATGCCAAAATAGTCTTACCTTTGTAATCCCTAAGAACTTGACCCCTGAAATATCTTGAGGGAAAAACACAAGGTTTTCTTACAATTTTATAAAGATGAATTCCTCCAGATCATAAGGGAAATAAAAGAGTGTGTGTGTGTACATGTAAGTGTGTAGAAAATGAATTTAATGAAATGTTTTTCCAGTAGATGGAGAAGGTCCCAAATTAATCAGAGAAAGGAGTTCATATGTGAATATCTTCTTGCCCAATTTGGAATTATTACCACCAGAGATTATTAGGAATTACTATATTCTAAGTTTGTAGATGTATAATAAATAGAGTATAGTCATTAATATGGCTCTTCAATTTTTTAATATGATCCTACTTTTTCTTGATTTTCTTCTAAGCACTCATATCTTCTAGCCTGCATTTATCATCAGGTAAGAAAATTTTAATAATTTTTTTTCTGAAATTCTTATGAAGTATTTTACTTGAATGTCCCAGAATTAGAATCCATCATTAAGAATGTACGCATGTCACAAATAATGTTTAAAGGGATTCCATCAATAGGTTGATTTCACACAGGGATTGAAATATGGCTGAAGCAAGGCTGTGGACAGCCCCTGTAACTTAGGCTATCCTCTGGATAAAATGAACATGTTGCTCATTTTATTATTTCCCTTGACATGATCGGATCTACTCCTTTACCATAAGCAAGAACTCATTCCTTTGTCATCAGCAAAAGCTAGATCGGCTAAATATGTTCCACAGTAGAAACTACAAAACTATAAGAAGATACATATGCAATTGCCACAGAAAATCATTGCTTTCAAGATACAAGACTACTGGCTGCATTACACACACACACACAGACACACACACACACTCATACAACAAACAAATGAAAAACGGTATGATAAGGGCAGAGTCTTTGATTCTCTCATTTACCAGTGACTCACCAATGCTTTGTAGAATGTCTGAGGTATTAGGTACTTAATAATTATTTGTTCAATGAATGAATGAATGTAGGAATGTGTGATTTTATTTTCTACTCTGGTCATATCATGATTCAACTTTAGATATATACTCTAGCATATTACTAGGTTGGTACAAAAGTTATCACGGTTTTTGCCATGACTTTTAATTACTCTTAATGGCAAAACCACAATTACTTTTGCACCAACCAAATATTAACACTTTTATTAAAGGAAGAAGAGTATACATTTTCATCATTCCATCCCCTACACAGCCAAGACTGGTATCCTGTTGGGAACAGGTACTCAATATATCTGTTAAACAGAAGATTGGTTAAAAAACTATCTCTTAATTTTTTAGAGTACTTAGGTATTTGATCACCTACCTCATTTTATGTCAAAGAATTCAGTAACCCCTCTAATCTACACTGCCCAGCAGGTAGCCTTTCACTAAGTTACAGGCTGAATGGCCACAAATCTTTATGTCCTTGTAAACACTTGACTCACTGGACATGCATGAATAGTCCAATCCTCTTCCCCAAGCAAGCATGCTGGGTGGTATGCGCTTTCAGCAACAATACTGTTATTCTCACTTACTATCTAAATCAGGAGAATTCTTGACTGGTTCTGTTCCCTCTCTAGGCACTTCGTCTATTGCTCCAGCCAGAAGGTAGAACCATGTTCCACTCACCCCATTTGATTCTATGATTCGAATCTACTCTGTTTGATGTGCTGGTTAGGTTGGAGTCTTGCATGAGAAAGGACATGAAAAATTGCAGGAAATCACAATCCAGCTTAGCAACATCAGGTGAGTGAAAAGCAGTGTCCAATTTTTGAGACTACCTCAGAAAGCAAAACCTCACCTGGATACTGATGTGAGAGGAATATCAGGATGTATTTCTGTGACATATTAAACAACTCAAGGTACTAGAAATCACTTAATGGAAAAGGGACATATGATTTCTCATGAGGAGCTTGAGCTATGGCTACATTCTTGCCCACATTAGCTATTATGAGATGAAAGCAGGTGGAAATTATTCATTCCCTTCAAACTCACATTCTTAAATGCTACCTTATAAAACAGCTCTATCCTAATCTACTGCTTCCAGGGAAATATGACAAATGACTCCTCCCCCAGAGAAGGCTGAGGACCCTCACATACTTCAGCACTTCTTTGCTACTCTATCATCTTAGGTACAATCATTGCTCGAGAGTCAACAGGCATTACACATGACTCCACTGACTTACCTTTATTATTATGAGGCACAACCCGACTCCCTCACCCCAAGGCTGTTCTAACATGCCTTAGCAATATGATCCCCTCCACACACACAGCTCCACATCAGCCCAAATTCTCAGGCTCAGACTTGTAAGTACTCATCTTTCAGAGTGTGAGGAAAACTCTCCAAAATATATGGTATGCATATATACTCCAAATCCTAGAACACATACACTAAAATATAGTATATAATATCAATACTCTCCAAAATATATTGTATTAACACTACTCTCACATTATCCATATCCGAAGTGAGTTTTAGATCTTAAAGCATCATTTTATAATTGTACTTAAACCAAATTAACCAAATTCATGAGAGGAAAGGGGGAAAAGGGTAGCCTAAGGAGCCCAAGCCAGTAAGGATGCCTGTATGTTGCCTGGGTTTGCAGGGGAAGAGAAGACATGGCCAGATGAGAAGGTCCCTGGAAGCAGTTGACACTTGGCCATTTCTACCTTGCCTGGTCATTGTGGGTAGTTTGTGTTGGCTCTGCTGGGCTGCAACTCTTTAAGGGCAGAGGAGGTACTGAGGTGTGATGGAGGATGGGCTCCAGAGTCTTGAGAGACTAGATTAAAATCCCATTTCCTCTGTTTCCTAGTTCTGTGAGTTTGGGAAATTTCCCTTACTTTCGGAGGCTCAGTTCCCTCACCTGTGACCCAAAGGCTAATAATAACCTGCTTCCAAATCTGCCATACAACATTGTTCTGACAGTCAACAATAATGTACACTTAAAAACTTGTTGAGAGCGTAGGTCCTATGTTCAGTGTCTTACCATTCACACACACATGATATAATAATAACAACCTTCTTGCAGGTTATTCTGGAATAATGTGAAATGAAATAACAACTGAACCCAGAAGACGGAAGGAACTCAAAAGCCTTATTGTCTTCTATGAAGTGCTCCCCTCAGTATCATGTACATAGCAGGAATCAATACATAGAGAAAATTGTTAAATGGGGATTATGACTTATTCGCCATTGTTTTGTAGGTATGGAATATGATGCTGGGGATGGAGGAGACTCCCAATTTTTCTGCATATAAATAAAATGTACCAATTATTTACTGAGAGATTCATGTAGATCTCCGATACACCTTGGTAATAGAGAATTTAACAAATAAATATTAAAAAGTACAATTTGTATCTTTAACTAAGGCAGATATAAGATACAGTTTTGCTTACAGAAATAAAAGTGTTTCCTAGACTAGTTTTAAAGTCCCTGCCATGTCAGACAGAAATCACAAGAAAACCAAAGTAATGAGTGGGCATCTCTCAGATTATTGAACTATATTTCATAATTATCTAATAAGAAATATTATATCTTATTTGATGTTATGTATATTTTTCCACAAAAAATAACATCTTTATATGCTACTTGTTGGCTAGAAGTGTCACTTTTAGAAGTGTTACTTTTCTTAAACACACTTCTGTTTATATATTAATAACATACCTGTACATTCGAAACTCTGGTGCACACCCATTCTTCAGAGAAGTTTTACTCATCTGCAAATGGGCCCAAGCGCACGGAATGCAGGTCATCCACATTGAATGAACTAACAGTAATCACAGCCCTCATCTTGGTTGGTCTCTCTTCAAATATCTCTGGATCTCACTTCAAAGAAGAGGGATCCCTTTAGTCCAGATGCATTTATAATACGGTGAGGGCACCTGATTAATGGGAAGGGAGAAGGACTGACTTATAGATTGACTAGCAGTTGCCAAAGAAGACATTGACTTTGGCTCACAAGAAATAACTCTCTTTCATCCATAAACTTTAGTTTACTCATCTGTAAAACTTGTCACTGTTTTGAAAACTGTGTCTCCCGGTTCCTGAGGAGTTCTAGGGGAAAAGAGGAAGATGACTGGGCTTAACATTGGGTTTCTTCTTCAACTTGAGCAGCTTGTTTTTTTCATGCATTTTAAACTTTCCATTGCAGAACTTTCTTTGAACAAAGTATTACTCTATAAAGAATCTACTAGATTTGTGGCCTCAGTCTGTACTTCTTAACTGGTTGGCATTCATTCAAAATGTTTTTAAACATCTCTTTTAGGACTCAAAAACATGTTTAAGTGCTAAACAGTTTACTGCAGTTTACTAAATCCATTACTAAATACACTAAATCACATTCATTATCTCATTTCAACATTACTGTGAGTTCAATATTATCATGCTCCTTCATTTCAAAGAGAAGGATGCTGAGTCTCATAGAGGTAGCCATGTATCCAAGGTGCGCAAGTAGTCAGTTATGGAGCTGACACATGAGCACGTGTCTCAAGTCCAATCATCCTCCCCCCATAGCATGCCACTTCATTCATATTAGGGGCTCCAGGCTAGGCTACGCAAAATATGGACAGAAAGTGAAAATGGGGGGGGGTGTTATATAGTCTTATTGTACATTCCAAATATGCTCTGAATATTCAGGCCAAAATATTATTTAGCTGTTTCTCTTTATGTCACCATAGAGTATTGCAGAACATAGTTTTGGTATTCATTTCAGTTTCATCATCTAGAGGAATATGAGGAAAAAAATATTATTTAATTTTATGCCAACTAATGTTGAATTCTGGCATGCCTTATCTACTTCTATACAACATCTTCTGATCAAATATATACCTGAAATCAGAATAGCCAAGTCAGAGGGAAAGGAAACTGGGGTTGGGGGGGGGGTGAAGGGTGAAGAACGTACAAAAGCAGCATTATGTTATCTCTAGGGCGTTGTTTCCGTATCTCGAAGAAAAGAAAATTTGGCACAGAATTTGGCTTCATGTTAAGGGGATCATTGTACATATTATTATCTGCACTTCATATTAGAGAAATCTGAAGTTCAGGTAAGTTAATGAAATTGGTAAAGTTCACACAGGTGGTCAATGTGTATGATCAAAGATTCATACCCTAGTGTCCCCAAAAATAGTTTTAAGAGATGCAGTTAAAATTAAACCACAGTAAAGAGATATAATCTCATTAAACCAAATAAAGCAAAATAAATGTATTATATTTAGACACCATATATTTTCCAGAGTAAATGTTTGTCAAAGGCTATTATAAAAGGGCTGGACTTTTATTGAATTCTAGAGCTTGGTGAAAAGAGTCTGGAAGACAGCTGTATCTAGAAAACCCACAAGGGAAGAAATGTGGGATGGCAGTTGGGTTTTGAGTACCGGTTCTCATTAGCTGGCTGTAGCTTCCTGAATTGCTGTGTTGAGAAAGTACTCTGAGGCCTTGACCCAAGTCAGCAGGAAAGAATGCCATATTCAATTAGCTATGTCTGCAAGAGGTGTGGAACCACAGAAGTGGTGGCATGAGTGCTGCATGTTTCATGACCTTTGCTCTACCTATTGAAACCAGAAAATCACTTATGCTTCTTGCAAACACTTTATAATCATTTTTAACGATGAAAGGCATTTTGAGACTTGCTGCCACCTCCATTCAAACAAACCAGATAACCATTCAAAAAACCCTACATCTCTAGGTATCATTCTAAAACAAACAAACCAGACAACCATTCAAAAAACCCTATATCTCTAGGTATCTAGGAGTTTGCTGAAAATGGCCAAAGTACCAGCATCTACTATGTTCAGTGCACAAGCAAAGCATATCTCACTTTCACCAAATAAAATTAACTTCCTGAAAGTCAAAGAACAGGAGTCCATGTGAGATGATTAATTATTCCTCTTTTTGACTGAAATGGCCACTGGAAGCTATATTTATATGGCAAATAAAATATTATACTACTATCAAGAAAATGCAATAAAAAACACGTTTACAACCACCTAAAGTGGATCTCAGTAACTCTTTTGTCACTAATAGTGCATATGGAGTTTCCTAACCAGCGAATAAGTATACCTCTTTTTTAGAACCATCCTATGAAAAAAAATAATAATAATAAGCAGCAGGGAGAGAAATTGTCTCTTAAACAAGTTTTGCAATTCACAACCTGGAATGCACCTCAGGATTATGAATTTCAGTTTCCTGCTAAACAAGAATGTGGTTGAAGCCAGAACCAGCCTGACTGGTGTAGACGATGACGCCATGCTGGGCCCTCCTGAGCTAACTCACCCTGCCTCAGTATCCTCACCTGTGCAGCACTAGTCGTCTAGTTTCCCAGCACCTTCTTAAAAGTGCCTCTTGTGTCATTTCAGCTCCATGCAGATTTTGAAGGGAAAGTGTCCCAGAAATGAAAAGCTATATTATTAAACACACACAGAGTTTGTGGCCCTGAGAAGTTAAGGTCTTCTCTCAACGTCATCCAGAAAAGCAGTGGCAGAGAATGAGTGTCAACCCGCTCAGTGTGTGTGAAACACAAGACAATGAAAGAGGTACAGATGCCACCTAAAATTCCACCGCCCAATTTTGACAATTGTGTTATTTTTCAGCTCTGTTGGAGGTTAGAGAGGTTTTCAGAAATTTTAAAAATATTGTAAAATGTCTAAGGGTCTAACTGTCTCCGGGTGACATGGACTTGGCAGCAGATGCTTCTTTCCAGTTCCTGGTCTGCCTCCTCACACTCGTTTGCCAGCATATTTCCAACAGGTATGAGTCAGACCAGCTGATGCAATGACTGAGATTTTCCTAGAAGTTACTCTAAAGGCTAGCAGCATGAACATCGTTAAGACATATTATTTGCCAACTATCACAAAACTGGGTCGGGATTCTTCAGACACTGGAGTATAAAAGCCTCCAGGCAACTCAAGAGCTTCAATGTAAAAGGGAACTTGTAGGAGAATCACTGGAACACAGAGCTGGAAGAGGCCTTACATGGTATGGTGAAGGCTTTAAATTCAGCACGACTTTGCAAGTTTAGATCCTGGCTTTGCCTTATTACTAACTGTGCTATCCACCATTGATATATGTACGCCTTTAGCATGATGTGTGGTACATGGAAAACTGTAGCTGGCATTGGGACAGAAAGATGACTTTTCAGCTTCCTCAGATTAAAGATAAGGAACTTGGTCCAAAGAGGAAGCAGCTTACCCAAAGAGGAAGCAGCTTACCCAAGACCACCCATTGGTTGTACTGATGCTAAGCAAACATCACGGTTCCAAGAAGGCTGATTTTGTGGACTGGCTTGAGATGCTTCCCACGTGCAGGGGTGTGCATCTTTGATTATCATTCAGGATGCTTGCTGTGAAACTCTATTCCCGCCTTTAGAAGGCCACACATCAGCAATTTTCCTTCATAGGTATGAACTCATAAAGTTCATAGAATCTGTTGATGCTGCCCTTGAGATAGATTATTGAGGTAGTTACTAAGCGAAATAAAATTTAATGCAGTTCAGCTTTTGTTTATGTAAGTCAGTCCATCCAGTAGTCCAGTAACACTAGGTGCCACTTTTGTTTTTACTTTCACTGTCTGGTTTATCTGAAATGACCCGTTTCACCTATTAATTCATCAAACATTTACTGAATATCAACTGAAGGCTAAAACCACGCTGTATCTTTTAAGGAATAAAAATATATAGTTGGCATCCCCGTGGTTGTAATAACAAAGGAGCTTGCAATTTCACTAGAGAAGTTGCTTTGGATAAACCTGAAGGACTGGCAAATCTGAAGGGGCAGGATTGGGGCAGAAGGGTTGTCTGGAATCAGGTAAACCTAACCTCGTCACTAGGGCTTTGATGACCTTGGGAAAGCCCCTTAACCTCTTCAGTCCCCATTTCCAGTCTATAAAATGAAGACAATAACAGTAGCTTATAATAACGTACAGGGTTATTGTGATCATTTTAAAAAATGATGCATATAAAGCCTTCTGCACAATGCCTGGCTGCTAGGCAGCACTCAAGAAATGTTAGCTATGTTTGTAGTTTAAGCAGTGGGTTCAGAGTAGATTTGGAGATTCTGTTTCCTTGGGAGGAAGTGAGGCATTATTAAGTCATGTTAAGGTTAGAGCTTAGGTTGTATTTAGACCATTTGGGAGGCAGCTTACTGACTGAATATTTGTGATTTCAAGAGGTGGTTTGGACAGGGTACATTTTAAGAAATTTAATCAGGCAAGTGAGGTCGATCAAAGAGGAGAACAAATCAAGTCAGGGAGACTGGTTATAAAAATAATAATCTGGGCAAGAGTTAGTAGAAACTTAAAGATAGTGCAGTAGATAATAGAAATAATGAAGAGGCTGTCTGAAGATAATTAGACATCACTGGAGATAGATAATAAGATGGAGGAAATTATAGGTGTCTTCAAGATTTCATACAGAGTTTGGAAAAGTAAAGAATGATGAGTAATAGAATCAAGAGGGCAAAAACAAGGTGTCCAGCTTTCTAGTTCTCAGCATATATTTTTATAGCCAGAGCTTGTGAGTGGCAGGAAAATATTCAACACACGTCATTTCTTATATTCAATTGGAACAATTTTTAAGAAGAGTAGCCTCAGCTCTCAGAATTCAAATATGTACCTATTATGGAATCTCCAGCCTTGCTGCTTGCTGTATTAAAGGAATTGGTGATGTAGACCGAAGTCATAAGAGTTCAGATCTTTATGCCAGTTCCTTAAAGACAACATTATATGTGCCAAGGTTTCTACAGTTCAGTTAGTGTATCTTTCTGAGTTCATAAATAAATGTTGTTTTGAATGAATGATTTGGGAGTAAACCAGAAGAATTTCTGCTTTTGACAGAGAATATAGTTTTAAGGGGACCACCCCTTTCTCTCTGTTGCTTTCCCAGCCCAGCATCTAGAAATCTAGCCTCTTTCCCATATAGTCTGTATACAAATAACCTAATAGCTTTACCTACCATGTATTGGGCACCTGCTGTATGTCAGGCCTTGTATAAAGTATTTTAGGGCCATTATCTCCTCTAAGACACCCCATCAGGTAATTATCATCCCAATTTTACACATGAATGGACTAGACCTAGAGCAAATTTATCCAAGGACATTCAAGTATCTGGTGGCAGAGCATGATTCACAACAAGTTTAAAGGAGTATCAAAACAAATCCTTGAGGGTATAATTGGGACTAGAAAAATTGAGGGAGAATATATTAATATTATATTCTAGTGTTTATAAAGCACTCATTGTCTGTGAATGAAAATTAACACACCAATCACAGTATGCTACCTCTTGTTCTAATCTTTTCATATTATGTTCAAAGGAAATCTAGTTTTATTAATTTTGAAACTTCAGAGAAAGATGATTTGACTCTGATCCTTAGAATACACTGCAGAGATATGGATAATGAGACACTCTTCATAAATATAAAGATTAGGCTTCTTATGTCCAGTTAGAGGGTCACACTGTGAATTCTACCTTTCCAGGAGTGGTCAATAGGCATGTGTTGTGGGCTGAGTTTTGTCTGCCAAAATTCATGTTGAAGTCTTAACCCTAGTACTGCAGAATGTGACTGTATTTGGAGATAGGGTCTTATAAAAATTATCAAGTTAAAATTAAGTCTTTAGTGTGAGCCCTAAACCAATATGACTGGTATCCCTACAAGAAGAAAAAATTAGGACACAGACAGGCATAGAGGGAAGACTATAAGACATAGAGAGAAGATGGTCATCTACAAACCAACGAGAGAAGCCTCAGAAGAAACCAGTGCTCTGACATCTTGATCTTGAAATTCTAGTCTCCAGAACTGTGAGAAAATAAATTTCTGTTGTTTAGACCACCCAGTGTATGTTACTTTGTTATGGCAGCCCTAGCAAAGCATTGTAGCCTGCTTGGATTCATCCACACTCTGGAACTTGTTTGGTCTTGAGAGGAAAATCATATCAATGTATTGACTAAGATGGACAAAACAATGAGAAGAAATGTTTTGGGGGCTCCTAGCGTTTGATGACAAGCATGGGTGCTCTCTTTTAGAATTCAACAAAATAGAGAAAGAGGATAAAAATTTGGTCTGCAGTGTTGCTTTCATTTTGTTAAGTCTTCAGACACCCATGCCATCTACTCGTGACCCCCTTGACACAGAGTTGGATTTCTATGCCTTTCTTACTGCTTCTCCACTTGCCAAGGAGATCCTGTGGTCATTTTCTCCCTTTCCGCTGAAGGGCCAGGGGGGCAGTCCATTGCTCTTCTGTACACATTTAACTGAAACTCTCGGGACACTTCTCTACCATTGAGTCTATTTTTGTGTAGCCCTAGCCTGGGCTTGGCTTGGTTGTTGTCTTCTCATTCTGCTTCTGTATTTGAAGCTAGTGTCAGATAACAGAGTGCTCTCAACAGCATTAGCTAGACTGCTGTTTAGTTAGACTGATGCGGCATCATGGATTTAAATCGTTTTCTGTTTTTATTTCTTGATGCTAGGTCTCTACCTTTCATTCTCATCTTTTCTATACGTGTGCCATTGTGTTCTAAGATATCTAAAGTACTAAAAGCAATGATTGCTATTTAGAGAGTGCCTATGATGTGTCTGGCACTTCATATTATTAGCTCTAATCCTCAGACCTATCCTAAAGGTTAAGTGTTATCATTTGCCTTTTACAGGTGAGAAATGTAAGACCTTAAGGAGATCATAATGAAGCCAAAATTTGAACCAAGTTCTGATGATAAAGTACAACATTTTCCAATTGATCATGTGTTTTCCAATTTTAGTCATTCTCATGGCAGTTTTCAACTTTTCCATACCTGTAATATTGTCTGTACTGTTACTTTTTAACATTTGATTTAAAATAGACTCAAATTTTTACCTTTACATGTTTTAAGCAACAGGCAGTTACATGTCTGATGCAATAATTATGCTTTTAAAATATGCATTCAAATGAATAAAATCTTACACCTCATTTTATAAGAATATGCATTAAAATACATAAACATACAAGTCTAGAATTAAAAAGGTCATCCATGGAGTACCTAACATTATCTTGTGTGTTATCAATGGTACAGATAGTATCCCTGTAAAAGAATGCACTAGAAATTGCTACCACTTCAGCAACAGAAAGAACCCAGGGCATAGTCCAACACAAGACTTGATATTTCCCAAATAATATTAGATACATGTTTTAAGCAAGTTGTGCAGCCACACAGAAGTAGCTTTGTATATACAATAAAATCTATAGCTCTGGCTGATGGATATAAGGCTGCATACTATAAGCCTGCATGGCTTATACCATTTTTGAAGTGACACGCTCCATTCTCTTGTTTTCTCCTGCTGATTCTTCAGCTGCCCAGGCCCTCTTGATATTAATACGGGAATTAGGAAGCCAAACCAGGGACAGAGACTGCACAGCTGCACAGCTGCAGAAGGGTTGGCTCTGAAGGTTAATCAAATGCATACAGTGCTTGGTGAAGTCAGTCTCTTGATGGAGACAGCGGACAGATTTCAGAAATGGAGAGTAGGATTATAGCTGGTCTCCCTGATGAATCTTGTACCAGTTTCCAAAAATATCTCCTTCCCTGCCTATCTTTGGAGTCAGAAGTTCTGCTGCAATGAATGCATTTCTATGACATGCTTTTCAAATTTCTAGAGTCATCTATTAGGCTGTAAATAACCTGTAATAGACATAACGCCATAAGTCATGTTAAATTAACTTAAATTAGGCCTGAGGCTGCCTCTGTACCCAAGTCCCTACATAGCAAACTGTAACCTCACACGCTATGTAAATAAGCCAAAACCTAACTTGGACTATAACAAACAGTTGAGTTTCAGCCAATCACAGGTAGCCAATTTATCACACCATGGTTGTCACTCAGATGATTTACTTTGCTTCTGTATCCAGACTACAAATCTCATGCTAACACTGCTGGGCGGTGCTTTCTAAACCTCCACTGGTTTAAGATGTTGCTCCATTCATGAATTGTTCTTTGCTCAAATAAACTCTATAATTTGTCTGAAGTTTTTGTTTGTTCATTTTTTTTTAACCAGTCACTATTAATCCATACTATGCTAGCAGCTCTAGGTGGCAGGGACCATTGAAGAGAAGGGCTGGAGGAGGAAGACTTGTTAAAGGTTACCAAAACCAAAGAAGGAATGTGTTAAACATAATCGTCTCCACTCCCTCCAGGCTTCTTGAAAGCATCTCTTCCTCACCCTCTTCCCTGCAATCTCAGGATTTCCCTTGTCGCCAGGCTCCCTCTGCCTGAACTTCTCTAGGAGATTCCAGGCCTCCTGCTTGCAAGAGTAGTATATATGCTCAATGCAAACAAGTCAGTATAGTCTGGCTATTTATTAAAAAGTTAATAAAACCTTAAAACACACTCATACTAGTTTCCAGAACAAAGGAGCTAACAGTCTCTCTGGGCTGGACCCCGAGCAGAGTAAATGTTTCCTGTTTAGTTCTGAGTACCATACTTTAAGGATACAGCCTGTGACAGCTAATGTTATATCAACTTGGCTGGGCTATCGTACCCAGTTATTTAATCATATTAATTTTGCTATTGCTGGGAAGATGTTTTATAAATGTGATCAACATCTATAATCAGTTGACTTTAAATAAAGAAGTTTATCCTTGATAATGTATGTGGGACTTATCCAATCAAGCGAAGGCCTTTAAAGCAAAAACTGCTTCCCTGGAAGAAGAAATTCTGCCCCAGGACTGGAACATCAATTCCTGCCTCAGTCTCCAGCCTGTCAACCTGCCCGACATATTTTGGACTTGCCAACAACATATAAGCCAATACTTTAAAAAAATATAGGAGCCAATCCCTTAAAATAAACCTTTACACACACACACACACACCCTATTGATTCTGTATTTCTGAAGCAACCTAATAACTGGAGCAGCCAAGACTACAAGGGGTCTGGAAACCAGGAGGGTATGAAACCTATGGTATGAGGAATGGTTGAAGATGTTACAGATATATACTCTGAAGGAAAGAAGTCTGGGTTTGACCTGACAGCTGTCTTCATACATTTGAAGGTCTGAAATGTAGAAGAGAATCAGACTTGCTCTGTATTGCCCAAGAAAACAGAATTGTAGTCCAAGGTTAGAAGCTATAGCAGGCATATCTGGGATCAATGCAAGCAAGAGCTTGCTAATCGTCACAGCTGAATAGGGTTCCTTTTGAAGCAGTGAGCTCCCAGGGACCAGCTTTCTACCATAATTGTGTTCTGTGGAAGAAAGTTAGAAAAGGGACTCCTTGACTGGGTGAGAGGAAAGACAGTGTAGCCTCAAAGCTCCTATCCAGCTGGACAGTTTCAAGACCACAGCTAACATTTCTCAGCATTTCCTATGCATCAGGCACTGTGCTCAGCACCTTATGTTCAACTACTGAGGTTGGACAGATGATGCTGTAAGATCAAATGTATAACATGCTAAGGAAAAATATGATTCTTGGAAGTTCAGTAACATGTCCAATATCATTCAACAAGTAGAAGCACTATGTCTCAAATCCAGGCCTGTCAGACTCTCAGTGCTCCCCTACAGCTATTAAGGGGTAACCCTATGTGGAAACATTTTATTTACTGTGTAATTGTAAGATTCAAAATCACAAGCATGGGCCATGAGTTGTGGTCTCTTCAATCTTTAGCATGTGTCCTGATCATCTGTTTGCTTGACTCCTTTCTATCCAATGTGACAAATCCATCTGGGACAGGGCAAGCCCTTATTTGTCAAAGCATTGATAGTACTCTTTGAAAGCATTCAATGTATTCTTTCATTAAACTAACACTGATTGACCACAGGTACTAGTCATCTAGGGATATGGCTGCAAAAAACATAAGCATGGTCCCTGCCTAGTCAAGCTACCTTATACTTACCTGTGAGGGCAAATATTAAAATATATTTAAAACATTAATTTTGTGCCTTCATTAATTGCAATTGTCATCAATACTGAGGAGAAGAAAAGCAGAGTACTCTGAAATTGAGTAAAAAGTGGGTCTTTATCTCATCTGGGTCTTTATCCCTCTAAAAAGAGGGTCAGGGAAGATATTTCTTAACAAGTGTTGGCCAGGGTGAGAGCTGAAGAATGCACAGTACTCAGCCAGGTGCCATGTACAATAAGACTCTGAAATAGAAAGCCACCTGGAGCACTGGAAGAATCAACAGGAGGTCAATGTGGCTGACTTGTTACAAACAAAGAGGTCAGTAGCTTACTATATGGCTGAAGAGGTGGACAGAGGCCACTTCCTGCACTACCATGGGGGAATATGTAATCTTTTTAAATGAATGGATAAAAGATGGAGATAACTTACTGGCTTGGGACACCTCAATCATACAGTCCTCAAATGCAGTTGCACATGGGGCTTGTGTGGTGTGGAATCAACAGAGGTGGCCGGAGACTGTTACTCCTAGAAAGTCCTGTCTGCAAAATTGACCCCTGGCTGCTGTCAGGAAAGTTGGATATTGGGAAGTTCCCCACAATTCCCAGGACAGATAAGAGTGACTTACTGTGCCTAAAATGCTTGAAAAGAATACGGTTTATGATAAACATATAAATTCCTCCTGGGAGTCTGGAATTTTGGTATGTATTAGGTAGAGAGTGGCCAATTTTTACTGTAACCAGTCCCAATAAAAATTGAGGTACTCAGTCTTTAGTGAGCATCCCTGGTAGACAGCATTTCATATGTGCTGCCATACCTCATTGCTGGAGCAATTAAGCACATCCTGTGGGACTCAGAAGGGAGATCTCATGGAAGCTTGTGCTTAGTGTCCTTGAACTTCACCCCTTGCATCATTTTCCTTTGCTGATTTTACATTGTATCCTTACTGTGTAATAAACCTCAGCCATGAATATGACTGTAGGAATCTTGTAAGTCTTCCTAGTGCATCTCTGGACCCAAGGGGAGAGGGGTAATGGGGACCCCTGACACAGGTCCTGTCACCCCAATGACCTAAAAGCCCATAGTGACCATGGAATCAAATCTTCCCCTTTGACCACAGAAGGCCCCAGAAATGTGGATTGGAATGGCCTCACTGCTTCCAGGAAACTCTAGCCTCTGCAGTTGCTATACTACCCTAGAGCCTAGAAATATCTTCCATGGTCCACAGCTGGGTAATAAAAATGTAAAGATATATAGCAACTTTCAATGAAGATTCATAATAAGTATTAAATACCCACATGCAACCCCCAATGCTACTTCCCTAGATTTTCCAGGAATATGTCATCTTACCTCCAGGAGTTCAGAAAGCCAATTGTTTAATGCTCTGTGGTTTTAATCCACATTCCCTTTACTAAAATGCAAGATATGCCAATGAGTCTTTAGGGCATTTCAGTTTTATGTCTTTATACGAAGCCAGTCAATGTGATGGTCTAAATAACCTCCTTTCTATGCCTTCAATTTGTTATTCAAGAGCAAGAAAAATTTTATATTCTGCTCATTGCAGGAACATCAATACAAACACAGTATAAAACCATACAAAAACAGATTTTTCAAAACATATGCCAACTTCACTACAGCCAGTGGAGTGATGCTTAAAACTGCTGATTTGCTTTCTAAATACTTTTGTTTCTTTGAGCAAATGCAAATTCAATATACTTACTGCTGTGAATTTAATGCATCCCCAAAATTCATGTGTAGGAAATTTAATCCTCAATCCAACAGTGGTGAGAAGAGGGACCTTTAAGAGGTTATTAGGTCATAAGGGCTCTACGTTCATGAATGAATTAATGCCACTATCATGGGAGTGGATTAGTTATCTCAGGAGTTGGTTCCTGATAAAAGGATGAGTTCAGTTCCCCTCCCCTCTCACTCACATCCTCTCTTGGCCTTCCGCCTTCTACCACGGATAATACAGCAAGAAGACTCTCATCAAATGTAGGCCCCTCCACCTTTGACTTAAAACTTCCAGAACTATAAAGAAATAAATTGCTTTTCTTTATAAGTTACCCAATTTGTGATATTGTGTTATAACAACACAAAATGGACTAAGACACTCTTGCATTCTCAGGAGAGAAAAATGGCAATAAAATATTGATGAGACAAGAACTGACATGGAAGACAAACCTTGCTTTCTGAAGTAACAACTAAATAATACTGTATCTCCTATCTGTAGAATCCAGCCATACTGGTCACATCATCAAAGCAATCATCAAAGCAGGTCTTGATTCATGTCTATCACAGCACTCACCTTCCTCTCATGGGAAAGTCACAAAGCCCTTAAACCTGACATCCCTGAGGAGCCTGGAATGCTGCTCTTATGCAGGTGCTCCTCGATGGTGATCAATAGCTTAGCTGAGTACAGTTAGAATTCTTTTATGAAATCAGTAAATATTTATTGGGTACCTAATTCACACAAGGCATGTGCTGTGTGTTGAAAGTGACATGGTCCTTCATGTTTAGAAACTGTCAGGCCTGGATGTGTAATTGCATGTTACAATATAATGAAATGGCAGGACTGTGTTGTTAAGTAACAAATGTAAATTAATGTTATAAGGTCAGTGAAGGTAGAATGCCCTGTGGACTGTAAAAATCTTCATGGGAGGAATCTATCCTGAAAGATGAGGATTGGAGGGATTCAATAGTCAGAGGTAGGACAGCATAGCTAACGGAGTTAATAATGAGCATAAATACATATTCGGGAGACATCCAGTAGACAAAGATGGCTGAGGGGGCTGAGGGGAGGGTGGCTTTAGGGACTATTGCAAGATAAAGCTGGAAATGTAGACTGAGAACACCTGAGAATGCAGTATAAAAAGACTGGCATTCCTCTTGCTGATAAAGAAACACCACCAAAGGTGTCTGTGGAGAAGTGGACCTTTTTTTCCAGGTGACATTTCCAGAGTTAAGGTGTAAGAAGAGAGATGTGGAAGAGACTGAAAGTCATTGAATAGAGATCTAGAAAGGACCCAGAACTAAAGGGCACCATGGCATGCCTATTGGAGTGAGTCAAATTAGGTTGGAAACATAGGAAGGCAAAAAACAAGAAATGTATGTGATAGGCAACATGAGTAAACAGCCAATAAGAATTCGAAACTCATGATATGGAGTTCCCATTAAAGAAGTTTCTAAAATATGATTTTAATACTACCCTCTCATATTATGCTGAACTTCTAGCTCATAACCTTCATCCTAATTGTAATAAAGTAATTTTTTTTTGTAAATCCTTTTACCTGGGAATTTATTCTCTCTTTTGTATTTTTGATAGTGATTACAAAATTTTTCAGATTTTTATGTTGGCAAGTTAACCCTAGAGGTCCAATAGTTTGGTGAAGTTGTTTTGAGTCTCTTGCTAATGGTTTAGGAAGTAGAAATGCTTGGAGATAAAACTGACTTCAATACGTTACCAATAAATCTAGATGTACTTTAAAGAGCTTAAAAAATTGTTTACATTACACAAGGTAAGTATCACTATGTTTTTGTTTTTTTTTTTTTAGCCAAAGTTTTACTTAATAGAGAGTTTTCAGTAGACCAGTAGACTATCAAGGGATGCATAATAAAGACATTTCCCCATGTAGTTTTCAAATTTTATACTCAAGTTCTTATATTTGATTATAGGCATGAGCCACTACACCCAGCCTCAAGGGTTTAAAATTCAGTTTTCTTTACCTAAAGACATGAATGTATGAATTGTAAGAGTGGTTATTTAGGAGGAAAAGCATGTAAAGGTAAGTTTTTAGAATTTAGACTGTTTGAAACTTTGAATTCATGTCAGTCAGTAGCCATTTTAAAACCCTACAATGACTTCATGTTCCTTGCTTTCATGTTTCCATTGTAGTGACTAAATATTTGAGCCAAAATTCCATTAGTTCAATTGTAATAAAGTAATTTTCACAGACATTATTGGCTTATTGCTATCTTCTTATTAGCCCAGAAACTCTTGCAGGCTGAGATTATGTTCAAGTGTCTGGGGTAGGTCGTGGCACATTCCATTTATTCAAAAAGTTGAATTAATATATAGGCACATTAGGAGGAGGCATATTGGAAGGAATTAGTTTTGAACAAGGTAAATTAGAGGTGAATGTCTAGCAGGAGTTGATTATTTATAACACACTTTACTGTAGCTATGGGATAGGGCTTGTAAGCAATTAGTATATCAGAGCTTCCATAATATTTTATGAGTGAAACTTGTCCAAATCTCTGTACAGTGAACAATGCCACAAAGTTGAGTTTTATTGTAGAAGGTAATAGACACTTAAGAATCTCAAAGCTAACAGATGAAGAAAACATGTTCAATCAAGTGGGGCTGTCAAGTAAAGATGACTTTTCACGCTAAGTTATTAAAAATGCCTCTAATTGGCTTAAAGTTCTTTTGGTGTTATATTTCTATGAAGCTCTGCTCTTTCTTAATACTGAAATCATTATGCATACAAGAACAAAATTATTCCTTCTTAAATATCACTTTAATGAGTGAATCAATGAATTAGCACTCAACACTGGGAGATTTAAGGGACCATCTGTGCTGCTACTGACCAGCTAATATAGTCAAATCACAATCACAGAATTCTGTGACTCAGTTGCTCATCCTACATTTCTAAACAACGGGGCCAAAATGTATTCTAAGTATTTTTAGGGCATATTATTAAGTGAATTCATTAAAAACATCTATTGATGATTACAGCAAAACATAACTTACCTAAAATATCACTCATCAAATCACCTCAATTATCTAAAGCAATCCTGGTAACCAGGAGATTAAGGAAAGCAAACAAAATTTGCACCACATGTCTGTGCACTGAAACTCATGCATTTTATACACAAGAACACACTCCGCTCTTCATACACAGTCTAATTTGCACACACTTTCTTATCAGCTTTCTAAGTCCACAGTAGGAGAGCAGCAACACAATACGTGTGAGTCTGGGCATTTCTAGAGACCGATATGCTAGAAAAACAAGCGATGACATATGGCAGTGGGATACTAAGAGAAGAGATCAAAAATCCAACAAATGCAGACATAAAACTGAACCAGCACAGCCATCTGGGACTTAACTGCAGGGGAAAACTGCTGTCGATGCATCAGTAATTCTCAAGAATGAGGCATTGTTTATGTACTGATGGCCTCTAGTCACCCAGATTGCCTTGCTTCAGAAAGGACAGAAACGTATCACATATTTGAGAAATGTTCCTACCTATATGTTTAAAGTTAGAAAAAAACAACCTTCAAAACTTTACAGTTATAAATTCTATCTTCTGAAACATTCACTAAAGTGAAATACTTCATATCTTGATGACAATAATACCTAAACAAGATTTGGCTTAGTGACCTTTATTATTCAAATATTGGCAAACTTGGCTATGGCATAGTTTGACACCTGGGAAATGCTAAGTTTCCTGAGAAACTGAGATGTGGTCTGATTTTCATACCAAGAGATAAAATCATAAGAAATGGATTCTGTGCAGACTTTCCAAGAAATTGCCCATTAACTTGATATTTGAAATTGTAATAAATTCCATAACACAGGTCCTCCCGGTCATAAATAATGGATTCTATAAATGTTTGTGAATGGGGTCATGGCAGATGGGATGCAGTCGTTAAGTTGTTTTAATACTGTTTTGTAACAGCTTAGAACAGAGAGGGCCTCTGATGGTCTTATATGCAGAGTGGGGTCACATTTCATGTTGCTGTATAATTAACAACTCTGAGTTTTGGCATATCAAGATGTACACTGATAAATTATTGTTGACTAGCACTGAAGGCTGTTGAATATTATTCTCTTTTTTATGAGATGTAGAATCATGGCTGAATGTAGTTTATTCTTCAGATCACCTTTTCCTATGTGGTCTATCCACAGGTTTTCCCCCTGTCAGTCTCTCTTGGCCCCTGTTCCCTCTTTATATCTAGTCTCACTAGTGTCCACTCTTTGTTCATCTCTCTGAAATCAAAAGTTAACACCTTATAAACTACACATTCATAACCCACATCAGTTATCATTCTTTCTGTTCTACAGATAGAGGTTTGGGAAAAAAAAACTGTTTCCTTCTGTTGATTTTAGGGTTAGTGCCATGGGACCACATTTCAACCCATGAAGGTATTAATACAGTTCTGTCAGCTCTTGAAACTCCCACATGTATAAAAGCACTCCAACGATAGGCAAGAATATACCCCCAGAGGCCTAAAACCTGACAGTGAATGTGTACAGAAGTCAAGATGGCTTCAGACAAAACAAGGAGGCAATTAACTTCTAGGTTCCTTAAACTGTGTATAGTATTTTAAAAGAACTTTTTTTTTTTTTTTAACTAGCAAGGGAGCAGATATACTTTGTAGAAAATTTGGAAAGTAGAAAGTACCAAGCAAAAATTAAATTCCACTATTGCATGATCCAGAGATAACTGCTGTTGATCTTTTAGTATATAACCATCTAGTCTTTTATCATTGAAAAACATATGAGTGGTGTTTCTTCATTTGAGAACTCATGCTGAAGTGCAGAAGTTACCAGGAAAACACTCCATAGAAAGAAACAGCATGGCACAATGATGAAGAATATGGGCTATGCAGCCAGAATAAAAATCCTGGCAAATAAATCATCTCTTTGTACTTTAAAAATGTACATAAAAAGGATGAAGATAACAATGACAATAACAAAATTTAACAATAATATCACTTACTTTCTGGGGAAATTAGGAAAATCAAATGAGTTAATATATAAAGTACTTAGGACAGTGGTTAGCATAAATTAAATGCTCAGTTAATATTTCCTAACATGAAGATTGCAGTTCCTGGCAACTGCATGTTTCTTATCAAGGGCTCTTACTGGGTCACCTTCATGTACTATTTTTAAAGTCCTTGGAGATATCAATGACCACATATTAAGATCTCCATATTTTGGCCCTGTCTCTGCCACTAATTATGATGTAACTTTGGCAAGTCATTAGATTGTTGTTTCATCACTGGTAAAACCAGGGTGCTAGGCAATGTTGGTGATTCTTAATTGTTTTGAGGAGCTCAGAAACTCTTGATGAAACACTTTGTTCATGATTTCAGGGCTTCCGCTGACACCTGGAAGCCATTCTGGGGTGTTAGGTTAAGAATCTCCATCTTACATGCTCTCTGATGGTTCTTCTGGCTCTGATTGTCTATGGTGTTTAGTTTCATGGAAATGGCCCCATTCTTATGATTCCTGACCTATCAAAAAGGGAAAAGATAAGTTCAGGAAGCAACTCTTCTTCATGGAAGATTTCCCTGTTTTCCATCTTTCTGGAGACTGAGTTTCCTAATTAAATGTATTGCACATACTTTCAATTCTTGGTGCACTCAGGAATTGGGAATTCAACAGAACTTATTTATATGCTAATTTGCTACAGAGAACTGTACTCTTTCTCAATTCCAAAGGAACAAGAGATACTCAGCTTCCTGCTTTCCTGCATCCACTGGAGTCTAAGGTGGCCCCAAACACAGCCAGGGTGCCAAGTGCCCTGGAAAACAAAGCCTGGCCCAGAGCACCACATTGAACCAAGTGGCAGTGGGACCAGGATGGTGCTAACTACCAAACATGATGTCCTACACAAATAGTATGGTGCTTCTAGAAACTACTTACAGCTGTGTGTCTTAGCGTGTGGCCCGGGGATTACTGCTCCCAGATCATCTGGGTGTATGCTCGAAATAATGATTGCCAAACAGCACCTCTGTGTTGCATGCTATGTGAGTGGCCATGCTGAAGTTGGGCAACCTGGGATAAGAGTGTTCTGGTGACTGACTCTAAGCACACTAGTGAGAATTTTTGAGTGTGAAGCCTAGGAATCTGCATTTTCAAAGGCATCAAATGATTCTCATGTGTTCTTAAGTTTAGAGCCTTTGGTATTCAAAACCTTGCTTGTGAACATATGGAGAAAGGAGATGTTACTAAGAACACCCAATATTTTAGAACTTACAGTATTGCTTCCATCATGGTGGTACAATATGATCCAATCTATCAGATCTGAAAGATAGAGATGATCATGGAAGCACGACAGAAAGTCTCAGAGCTTTGGTTTTCTCTACAAATTGAGAATAATATGCCTATCTTTCAGGGTAGTTGAAAATTTAATTAAACAATGCCCCTTAGACTGGTTAAATAAACTTTGCCACATCCATACAGCAGAAAAATATATAGTTCTATGAAAGAATGAGGAAGCTGCCTATGTACTCATATTGAAAGCTAAGATATATTATGTGAGAAAAACAAAGTGGGCAGCGGTATATGTAGCACCAGGTAAGATGGAGTCTCGCTGTGTTGACAGGCTGGAGTGCAGTGGCGCCATCTCAGCCCACCTCTGCCTCGTGGGTTCAAGTGATTCTCCTGTCGCAGCCTCCCGAGTAGCTGGGACTACAGGCACGTCCCACCGCACCTGGCTAATTTTTTTGTATTTTTAGTAGAGTCGGGGTTTTATCGTGTTGGCCAGGATGGTCTTAATCTCTGGACCTCATGATCCACCCGCCTTGGCCTCCCAAAGTGCTGGGATCACAGGCATGAGCCACCGTGCCTGGCCAAGAATGTGTAATTGTGTTTATATGAAAGTGCAAAAAGAAATGAATACAAACGGTTACTATGGGGGTGGCATGATGGGGATAGATAGGATGGGTAGGAATAGGAGGGCCTATATGCCAAAATTCATTTTTTCTTTTTTTTTTGAGATGGAGTCTCACTCTGTTGCCCAGGTTGGAGTGCAGTGGCACAATCTCGGCTCACCACAACCCCTGCCTCCCAGGTTCAAGCAATTCTCCTGCCTCAGCCTCCCAAGTGGCTGGGATTACAGGTACACACCACCACACCTAGCTAATTTTGTATTTTTAATAGAGATGGGGTTTTGCCATGTTAGTCAGGCTGGTCTTGAACTCCTGACCTCAGGTGATCCACCCACCTCGGCCTCCCAAAGTGCTGGGATTACAGGCGTGAGCCACAGTGCCCAGTGAAAATTAATTTTTTAAAAAAAGGTACTTTAGTGACTTCCCTCAACACCAATCTATTCTGAGCAAGAAAAAGTAGGTTTAAAGCCACCAGTCTAATACTTTAATATGCCAAGTTATCATTCTGCTTAATTTTTATTTTAATGAGTATTGACCATGAAATTCTATTTCACTAGAACAGTTGCCAAAACTCTCATCACCCAAATCAGCATATAAATCAAAGGAGAAATATCTGGTCAAAGTGTCATTATCAAAATGTATCAGTAATTTGTTTCTGAAATGGGAGGAGGAAATATCCTTGATCAGCAGAAAACAAAATCAGAGAAGTCTGTAACCTACTGGTGAACTTTTTCACGCGGCAGGGTTTCTGCATCGATTGTTATGCACTTTGTCTACTCCATCAGGTCATGAATGATGCATGCTGCAACAAGAAATTCAGCTATACAGCTCTCTGCTGCTGATTGAAACAGAAAGGACTGTTCAAGAGCAGAGAAACATGTCTTTACTTTGCTTTTAGCTCTGCACCAGGTTGTGGAACAAATCCACTGCAATTTCTGTAAGCTTTGTTCTCTAAATTCTCTTGGGCCAGATTTCTTATCAGATGTATTTTCCTTTAAAAAAAAAATCAAAACAACACAAAATTATAGCAAGATATTTTAGAAGAACAACATTTGCAAAATTCTGAGTTGTTGAATATTCACTGTCAACTGATATCCATGCAAATAAAAACGTATTCACTTTTTTAAAAAATGATGAGGTTTGGAGAGGTTGACAGGATAAAAAGAGGTATTTAATTTCTGAAATTATCTTTTTAGTGTGGTGATTATGTTTTTATAATATAAACATAAATCTTTGTCTCTATAGCTAGTCTGAACAGAAATCTAATTTTTCTCATCCTATCTGCAGCACTCTCTATCCTGGAGTGGGGCTGGAGCTTTTTTCAACACAACTGATGGGCTTAAAATATACAGACTATTATATAGTATATGTCAAAACCATAAATGTTGCTTTAAAAGATTTCTTATCAGCTCTAAGGTTGTTTCAACCCTGTATTAGTGAGTCTCTAGAGAAAAAATGGAATGGAATGAGTCCAATGGGACCTCATCATAGAGGGCATGGGAGCCTGGTGAGCTTCAATCTAGCAGACAGCAAGGAGCCTTACAGGGCTTTAGTTTTTAGTCTTCAGGGGTGGTGAGTCAAAGAGCACTGATTGTCCCCCAGTATGTAGGTATGAGTTAGTTTGAGCCAATGAGATGTGAGTGGAAGTCACATGTACATTTCTGGGCCATCTCCTTGCCTTGGTCTCCCTGTTTCTCCCTTCCTTGGGAAACATGCCAGCTAAGAAGCCATGTTTTGAGGGTAACGGAACCTCCTGCAAGACCTAGACTGTTCCTCAAGCGAGAAATAAACCATTCTTTTATTTGAGCCACTGTATTTTGGAATCTTTTGATTACAAAAGTATAGCCTGCACCTTAACTAATAAAAATGGCTTCATATAAGATAGTGTTTAGGAAATGAGCTTAGCTGTAATTAAGAATGTCTGGGGCCATAAACAGTAAATGATGAGAGATCATCAGAAGGCTATCTACATGAGACTACAATCTTGACAATGAAACGAATAATATTAAACTGCCCAGAAAATCAAGAAATTTACAACAGGGAATTGTAATCCACACCCCACATCCTTTGCTAAAGATTCCTAATTATGCAAGACCAAATTAATGCATTCTAGCAATCTTTGTCCACTGACTTGGTAGTATAGTGATTAGAGATATGGAACAGAAAGAGAATTGACTTTAGTGCCAGATAGAGCTGGGTTTGAATCCAACTCTGCCACTTAGTAAATGTAGGGTGCTGAGAGATTCATTTAACGCTCCTGAACCTGCAATGTAAGTGGAGATACTAACAACCACCTGTGACAGGAGGATGCAGGTGGAGCCTCTAGAACAGGATGTGGTTCACGTGGAGGGAATCAATACATTTCAGGTCTGTCTATCTCTCCTTTACTCCTTCAAGGAGACATCACAGAAGTCCTCTTAGTGCCAGGAAAGTAAAAAAGAAATGAGTAAGAGGAACAAGTAGGAAATAGGATTCAGATGTTTTTGATACTGGATCTCTTGATTAGGTATTATTGGGTGGTAGAACTCATAGGCCCAGACCTGTAAGAGATATTTTCAGAGAGGAGCTAATTGAAACTAAAGTCATAAAATATATGTCCATCTGATTTCTTTATATAGGAAAGACCAAACATTTCAGATCTAGTTTCCAGGAGTTTATGGAACACCTTCATTAATGGCAAATTCTACATTTTTGAGATTTCTCTATTTGTCGTTACAGTTGGTCAGCATCAGGGCCACAGTTTGCTTTTAGGGTGGTCATCAATTAATTTTTTTTAAGTTAAGATAGCTAAACCTATCATTATTTCTACAAAGCATTTTGTCTTAGATTTGCCTATTTATATTTCCCTGTGAGCATGTCTTTCCATTCATCTCTTCGATAGTTAACACTTATTAAGCACTTACCATGTGCCAGATCCCCCATTTAAATCACCTAATAAATACAATATTAACTCACTTAATCCCCCCAATAATCCAAGAGTCAGGTACCATTACTGCCCCATTCAATAGACAGGAAAATGCAGGATAGATGGATTCAGTTGTGGGTCCAATATCACACAGTTCTTGGGTTGCAGAATCAAGAGCTGGACCCAAACTGACTCCAGAGCTTGTGCAGTAATAGTGTCTAAAACAAGGCACAATATCGTGTATTGTTGAAGGCCAAAAGAGTGAGGGTCGTGATCAACTCAGTATACCACTGGAGGCTATGTGAGTAAACCAGCAAACTGTTCTCATGAAAGCAGGATGTTGGAAGACTGACAAACTGCATCTGCTGCCCACAAGGAATGCTGAGGGCAGTCACGACCAACGCACAAGTGTTTCTTTCTTGTGATTAGGCACATCCGAAGCCTGTTAGCAATAATGTGAACTTTTGATCAATTACGCAGCTGACCAATCATTACCTCCTCCTCCCTACTCTTTCTACCCAATAAAAAAGAAGGGCTGAAGAAGCTCGAGGTGGCTGCCTTTGCTCACTAGAAGCAGGGATCCCTCTTCTCTTCCCCTGGCCTTTCCTTTAGAACAGTTTCTTTTGTCTTAAGTTTTCATTTCTACGTTCATTCCCCTTTGTTCAGTCTCATAACAACAGTCTCAAGTAGTAACATGAGTAACTGTCATAGTGATGGTCTCAAGTAGTAATTGTGGCAGTCAGACATAGTGCATGAAAACAAAAATAATACTAAAACTTTGAACAGAAGACTATAAAAGGGGAAATCAAGTTGTAAATATGAGAATGAAGGGGAAGAGGAGAGGTGAGACTTGGAAAAACAGGCTTAATGCAAGACCCTAAATTTGAGCAGTCTTACTTTTGAACTTCTTGGCTATCAAGACCAAAAGAAAAGTAGGACATGTGACGGTTCAAACTACATAGTAAAAGGAAGACCAGTAGTCTTCAGAGAAAAACATATTGTATCCTTCTTAGCCCTTTATTTAATTTGCCAGTTCTGCACTTGAGAAAGTGTAGAAGTCTCATCAGTGATTAGTTCCTGACACTATCTAATTACTGTAATTTTGCTGGCCAGAGATGTAGCTTCAGCTACTGCTGATGTTCCAAAATGCCCATTGATATTTTCTTGAGTAAGAAAAGCAAGCTGTAATATCCTTCCCTGTTCCATTCCACAGGTTATCAATAAAAAATAAACCAATTTATTTAGAAAATATTATTTTTTGCATTGCATAATATTAAAACACAGAGCTTTGCTTTTCAAGCTGGCAGCTTATATATGACAGGAACGCCATGATGCACAAATTAATTACTTAAAAAAAAAAAAACAGAAAAATATTGCCGAGATAATGCCAAAAAAAGAATGCTGAATTTTACAGTGGTACAAAGGCATTTATGATTATCTTACTTTTATTTCTCTAGGTAGCTATAAAAAAGCTGGAAAAGCACCAATCTAAGGAAAAGGATATACTTCTATCATATAAAATTATTTGAATTTCAACTTTCATTGCTGGATTATTTTTTTCTATATAAAGAATACATCTTTTGATTCTATTAAATTGGGGCTTTTCAGTAATAATAAGTAACTTCAAGAGTTACAACACGCTTTTTCCTCTGACCAAAAGAGGCTAGCGGAACCATGATTATTGTTAACAATATAATTCACCAGCCGGCAATTAATTCCATTTTAGTAACTACCAGAACAGGTAAGGCATATATGGTTAGCTCTTATTTAAATTATTGTCCAAATATTTTACTATTTTCCGTGCATAAGGCAAGCAGTCTGTGCAGCTGTTTCTCATAGTCTTTTACTCTGATAGGTATCTGAATAAACCAGTTACTAAGGAGAGAATTTCCTGTTAAAGATCTTTGCTTATTCCTGTTCATCTAATATTTATGTTTTAAAGGAGAAAAGAATATGACTTGGGGTCATTTTACTCTCTGACTTTGACGAGTTGACAATTTTGGTTTTCCTGGGCCCTATTATGTTAATGGAACCATGGGCAGCAGACTTCAGCATCAGATTCCCAGTGTCCACATCCTGCTCTCTCTTTAGCGAGGTATTAGGCCGCTGCAAAAGTAATTGTGGTTTTTGCCATTACTTTTAATGGCAAAAGTACTTAACACCCTCCTGCTTCAGGTACTTTTCTATCTAAAATAATGATGATAGAAGTTTCTTCCTCACAGGGTGGTTGTAAGCATTAAAAGAGATGACACCTGCAAAGTACTCAGAGGAGTGCATAGTCATAGTGAAATGTTAAATAGTACATTCTCAGTAATTATTCTTGTTGTACTTATTACTAAAAACACAGAGACCTGGCAATTCTGGACGCAAACAGAATTCATCAGTAGGTCACTGTGTTCATTTAAGGTTAACTGTTCCTGGGAAAGGCTAACTTGAAATAACCCTTAAGGAGAAAAAAAGTTTTATCATAAAAAGTGAGGGTGAAAAGTTTTAATGAGACTTTAATCAATAATAAAGAAATTCAAATTATGGAAATAATTTATGTTATATGTCAGAAATTTAAATTATAATTACATCTATATGCTGACTTCTAGAATTCTTGAATTCTAGAAGTCACTGTCATTCTAGAAGTCATTGACTTCTAGTCGTTCCACAATGACTATATTGCCCTTGTTTTGTTTTATGATTTGTTTTTGGTTTTTGTTTCTGGTTGGTTGCATCAAGATTATTGATATTCAAATAATTCAATTTTGAAGAATCTATCCTTAGATTTCTTTTCTCCTTCAATTCTTGACTCAGCTAACTCAAACAGATTATCATTTGTTTATGGCTTTGCACAAGATTCGAGCCTTTCACCAACAACACTGCCATCAGTGAAATTTCACATATTGAAGCATTTCCAATTTAACTCTGAAATTTGTTTGCATTGCATTTTGTTCTGTGTTTAAGTAGATAAGATGTCAAGTGGAGGGGGCTGAGTAGGGGCTAATGTTGGAAGTGGTCAGCTCATTTTGAATATTTGTACATATCTTTACTTCTCTATGCAAACTTGTTCCCATGTGGATTTCTATAATAATTCCTCAGAAAACAACTATCCCTTCTCCTATACTATTCGGTAGACTTAATTTAAATATACACCTGTTGTTATCTGTAAAAACCTATAAACATTTGCACATCATAAGTCAAGCTTTACTTGAAAAAGCCATCTAATGAGCAGCTTGCGAGTCAAAAGTAAATTATAAATAATAGATACCTGGGCCATTTATCTAAATAATATTTGAACAAAAGTAAATATTAAAGCGAAATGTTTTCTTTTTCCAATTTAGGGAAAACTGTAACTCTATTGGCATAAGGTTTATAATAGGATCTTGATGAACAGAAATACTGTACACTATTCTTAATTGTAATGTTCATGTCAACAGAGTGCATTAAGAGTAAATATTAGCTAGAAACATGGTAAGTTGTTCCTCTACATGAAACACAAACAGGACAGAGATGGAAATCACTGGTCATAGCAAAAGAAACAAAACTTTAGTCCCAATCCTTGATTCTTTTTTTTTGTTTTATGGTTTCATTGAGATATATTTAAGATATAGTTAAGTACCAACTGTATGTTTACGTAAAATAAACTATTGAGAATGAAGAATGATTAGAATGTGGGGGGGGGGGACAAAAAGACGTAACTAGTGGTGGGCTGGAGTCTGCGCACACAGGCTCAGGAGAACAAATTGTTCAGTTTTCGGAAATTTTGCAAGACGGCTGTTTGTTAAACTACAGTCAGCTCGAAATCAGACACAGGAGAGCATTTACACCATGAAACTAGAAAAACGTTATGAATCAGGGATTTTGTATTTTTCAGAGCAGGCTGTCAAACATTTACTAGCATATTACTGAATTTTGTAATAAAAACAATGAACTAATGTGCCACAGAATGAAACTGCCATCCCTAGGAAGAGAAAAGCTTTCCTCTGCTCTTGGGTTCCTGGATTGGGTGGAGAGTTCTTGGCAGCAGCCATCAGCTGGGAAAGGGAGGGCTGCCACGCACCCAGGAATATACCTCTGCCAGTCACTGAAGATCACTGTTCTGCTGCTCTTAGCATTCGCCACTTAGCACGATGAACAACACCCTCCCTCTCCATCTCAAAAGTGTTTGACAAGATTGTACCTTTCCCTGCACCAGAAATCAGGGGAGAAAGGGAGCTGAGTTGGGAGGGAGAAAAGCTGGGGAAAAGCTAATGTCCTTTCCTCAACCTCATACAAATCTAGACAGGGTTCTCAACATCACAGCTCTTGAGCTTTAAAAAGACAACAATGCTCACGGCCCATCTTGGAAATGTAAATTGTATCTGTGGCTGGATCCCAGGCATTAGGTACAGTGTGATTGAGAATCCCTCACAAAGATCACTGAATAGAGCAAAAACTGGACTACAAACTAAAAGGCATCAGGGACCTGCCTTGTTTATCACCCTTTCTCTAATAACAGTTTCTAGGGCATACACTTTTTCAAAAACAGGAGAATCAATTTCCCTGAGATTCAAACACACATTTTCTACACTACAAACACTTGGCCTAAACAAGAGTTTCTTTTGTTTTTTTTTTTTTTTTTTTTGAGACGGAGTCTCGCCCTGTCGCCCAGGCTGGAGTGCAGTGGCGCGATCTCGGCTCACTGCAAGCTCCGCCTCCCGGGTTCACGCCATTCTCCTGCCTCAGCCTCTCCGAGTAGCTGGGACTACAGGCGCCCGCCACCACGCCCGGCTAATTTTTTTTGTATTTTTAGTAGAGACGGGGTTTCACCGTGGTCTCGATCTCCTGACCTCGTGATCCGCCCGCCTCGGCCTCCCAAAGTGCTGGGATTACAAGCGTGAGCCACCGTGCCTGGCTTACAAGGGTTTCTTACACCATTAACAGGTTATAGTCTTTCTTCCCTTTCAACTCCAGGCTGTAGAGCCCTCTCCTGTAGAGGTTCTAAATCCTGGCCATGCACCAGGATCACCCAAATAAATTCATACACCTAAACAGGAAAATACAGATTCCTGGGCTCCTTCTCTAACTTCCTGAATCAAAATCTTGCATTAGTGCCCAGGAATCCAGGAATCTACGTTTCAAAGTTTCCAAATGACTCGGAAGTACTTCTAGGTTTGGAAATCACTGGTTTAAAACACCAAACACTAACAAAGCCCATCCTCCCTCCGAAGATTACTGAAGGGTTAGGGACAAACATTATTACCTGTTGGCCAGTTTGCAAAACTCTTTCTGTAAGCTTCATCACTTGACTCATGATCACACTCTCCTCAATCCCATTTCAGGTCATCTCTTTCTCACATAGATATACATATCCTGTGTGAATACATTTTTCTTTCCACTCTTTCTTTCAGGAAACAGTGGGTATATCACTCTGTTCTGAATTGTACATAAACGCTATAGGCTAAAGCTGCAAGATGTTTGAAGTTTGAGGTACCAAAAAGTACTACAAACATGAGTTCCTCTTTATCAACACCACACCTAACTGAAAGCTTCTCACCTGTGTTCCTGTAACACCGGTTTTTACCCACACTCTGCCTACACTAGTGGACGGTGGAGACCGTGAAGACAGAGAGATAGGCATGCAGCCACACTCACCTGTGTACACCGCATGTGTACACAATAGGTACTATAGGCACTCCATATGTGTTTGATAAACTGAACTACTTATTGTTGCTAGATTCTATGTAAGTCAGTTTCCTTTATACTTTCAATATGTTATAATAATTCAACTCAAAATCACTTGTTTTGTTTTTGTCTTTTTTTTTTTCCTATCTTAGCACAGTTTTTCAAATGGTAGCCAACCACACAAGCTTCTTGGTGTACAGCTGGCTGGAGTATACTGATCAAAAATTTTAAATGCAGATATCTTTTGAGCTAGCAACTCCATCTCTAGAAAATCATCTTACACATATATGTGCGCTTGTGGGCAAAAACATACTTCGGAGGAATTTTTCTATTGGGGAATTCTTAAAACAATATTGTTTGCAAAATAGTACAGATAAATTGCAAACATCTAGAAACCATCCTCTTTAGATGATTTGTTACATAATTAAGAAACATCTTTGTAAAGAAAATATATAGATATGCTAAAAAATGAGACAGAGAAGGATTTCTTTGTGCTGATATGAAATTTTCTCCTAGATATAATTTTATGTGAAAATAAAGGAAGATGCAGAATATGTAAAGTATCTTCCCATGTGTATAAATACACACTTTTGTTTATACATAGTAAAGTTTCTAGAAAGATATGAAAGGAATTAATAGTAATTGCTTCTTGGGAGAAAGCATTTGGAATTAATTATTGGTGATAGATGTTACAATATTTTTCATGGAATGCTTTCTTATCCTCTAAAATTTTTGTCATGGCCTGTATTACTTCTTCAATTAATTATGTTACAAAAATTTTAGAACTCACCATAACTAAAAACAGAGTTTTAAAGTAGTCAGTCTTGTATGCATAGATGTAGGTATAACATTTTGTTAAATAAGTATTTTCAATGTTAAAGGGATCACAAAAAGCATCTTCCCCTAGTAATCTTGCTTTTTAAATAGTATAAGAGTCTTTCTGCCAGCAAGGCCTAATGAGTATAAAATTTAGACTATGTGCCTAGAATTTTAGCTAAAATATTCTCCAATATCATTTCAATTTAGAGCATAATAAATGCGGAAAGAAATCAAGAGCAAGAAGCTAAGCAGATACAAAGGTAACAAGTGCCATGACTGTCACCCTTTCCGCCCTGGCATCCTAGGAAGCTAGTGCCAGTGGTCACAGCCTGCTTTCCCCACTGAGCCTGGACGCAACCTCAGAATCCTTCTCAAGGAACTCACCACCAGTTAAATAGAATGAGCACCTTTTTTTTTTTCATATCAGACCTAAACTCTCTACCTTCACACCTGCCTTGAATTCTTGGGGAGGCAGGGGTGACGAGCTGCTGTGTTGAGGCTAGCTGTTGCGTTGAAGATTGTTCTGTTTGCACAATCCAAACATCTCAAAGGAGAGAGAATGTTTGACTATGTCTATCAGAGTTGGTGGCTGGAACTTGGGTAAACCACTAGAGTAATGCACAAGATGAAAAAACAAGAGTGCTCTCTATGGGAACAAAGTACATCAGTTTGATCTATGGACAGTGGCAAGTTGCAGTTTAGAGTGAAGGAATGATTGTGAGGGTAGCATTCTGTGCTGTTCCCTCAGGATGGCTTCTGTCCTAAGGAACTTGTGCCAATCTTTAAAGGAAAGGTGTGCTGTAATAAAGTCCAGGCCAAATCAAAACTGTATCTCTGGAGGTGTGTGATCTCAGTTAAGTCAAGTTACCAGTGACTTCCAGGAGATTCATTTATTTCTTTGGTAAAGTACCTGGGTGTGAAGCGGTGATATCTAAAGTCCCTTTCATCTTGCATATTCAGAACTGTACCCTCTGGTTGGAGATAAGCTGGAAAGTAAATAGTTCTTTATTAATAATGCATATGAGTCTTCCCAATGGAATGTAGTGCTTGGTTGTGCAAATTGCATCCATCTGCTTCCTTCCCGCTGGCTTAATAGCCAACAGGGTTTGTCAGTGAGTCCAGGGGATGTGCTCACCAAGTGGTGCAAGTCCTCTTTCTGGGCTTGGATTAGAAAGGCTCCTATATCCTGAAATGGACTTTCCACACTGCCTACATTACCCCCAGTGGTCTTCTGGTCACCTTAGGAGAGCTCAGAAGGACTTAAAGGAGAATCTTGGGGCCAGGCATGGTGGCACATGCCTGTAATCCTAGGACTTTGGGAGGCCAAGGCGGGCAGATCACCTGAGGTTGGGAGTTCAAGACCAGCCTAACCAACATGGAGAAACCCCATCTCTATTAAAAATACAAAATTAGCTGGGCATGTTGGTGGATGCCTGTAATTCCAGCTACTTGAGAGGCTTGGCAGGAGAATCGCTTGAACCCGGGAGGCAGAGGTTGCAGTAAGCCAAGATCGCACTATTACACTCCAATCTGGACAACAAGAGTCAAACTCCACCTCCCAAAAAAAAAAAAAAAAAAAAAAAAGGGAGACTTTGTTCTCTACGATTCCCAGTCTAGTAATTGGAACAAGACAATAGTAACACTAAAGGATGCTAGAACCCTAATGGTGGCAGGAGCCACAGATAACTCGGAGAAGTTTTAGCTATAGCTTCCGCAAGCTCCCCAACCCCAAACCAAACCAAATAAGTATTACAAAGGGCCAGTTTCAAGGGTGTGCCACCCATGCATTGCAAAGATCCTCAAACTAAGAAGGGAAGCCTTGTTCTTGGGCTTTAATACACTGTAGTAGCCATATTGACATTCTTAGTAAGTTTATTTTGTGATGTGGATTCTGTGTTTCAGGGATGATAGGACAATAAGGTAAAGGCCAGGTCCTTGGAGCCTAGGTTCAGTGGCAGTCTTATCTCCCACTGCCTCCTTGGGATGAATTCTTGGTCATCCCCAACTCCAACTCTACCCAGCAACAGCCGTCTCCCCAAGTCTCTCCTTCAGGGTCCTAGGTGCACTTAGCTAGTAAGTATTCCCATGCTTGAGGAAGTGCAACATTAAATAGCAAATAAGAAACACCATGACATGTTGAGGGAGATACTACAGAAGAAAGAAACTTTTTTTTCCTGCTTTTTGAATAAGGGACCTGAATTTTTGTTTTGCACCAGGCCTGGTAAATTATGTAGTTGGTCTTGTGTGTACACAGTAAGCATGAAAGTCCATAAGTCCCTCCTTCCACTGGGATGGCTAACGCTAAACTCCTTCTATATGCACATTCTGGAATCAACTGTGTGGACAGTACCAAAAAGCGGAGAAGGTGAGGGGAGAGAATAGAAATACCTGGCTTGTTGGAGATAGGAATGTCCCTCTCAGCTCTCATCTTGGCAAGTCCAAGACCCCCCTCTCCTCGCTCCCACCTCAGCTTCCTGGATGTGATGCTAAATTGACATTTATCAAATTGAAATGTACTCTGCCTTTACAAGTATAAAGAGAAACAATGGCTATGTCAACAGACTACCTGGAAAGACAGGATATAGTCACAGAGAATGGTAATGAATAGTGAACATGCAAGGCAATCTGTGGACATAATTAGGGCTCTCAAGGAAGACTGCCTGGATTCCACTTCTGGCTCATTTCTCACAAATTGTGTGACCTTGTGCAAGCTGACCTCAGTTTCTTAGTGTGCTCGTTATTAAAAAATGGGATAATAAGAGTGGTTCCCTTAGTAATTGCTGAGAGGATTAAATTCTTACATTGGTTCCCAGTACGTAAAAGTGCTTATTCAATGTTAGACATAAAGGCTCAAACAAGGGAAGTTTTTTGAGAGACATAGAACAATCAGGAAAAGATTTGCAAGATGCCAAGACCAGAATCCTTTATGGAAGATTTTTATGGCATTACTAAGAAAATGTGACTTTAATTTTGGCAGAATACCTAAATAAAAATGCTTTATGCCATTGTTTGAAATTACACACACACAAACGTACACACAATAGGAGCCCTTAGAAATAAGAAATTTGGTTTAACTACGTGCTTTGTATCCTATTTCTGAAATGATTACCCTTTGCTTTTCAAATCTCGCTGAGTCTTGTTTTGGCATTAAGCAATTCTAATGAAAGTGTACAAACATCTGTCTTACATTCTGGCTTTTTTCTTAGCAACATTGCCACTTGGATTCATTGGAATTACAATTTATGATAATTACAAATAAGATAAAAGCCACATTTACCTACCCACCAATCTTTTAATTTTTTTTTTTTACTAGCAGAACTGTATGTCCTTGCACAGACGTAACAACCTCAATGTGTTTTTAAACAAATCCATATTGAAAAGAAAGTAGAAAAAGTGAATCTGACTGCAAATGTTTACATGTAGCAAATAGAGTTTTTAAAATATCAATTTAGTTAAGTGTGTGTTCAGTTATCAGTCGAATACTCTCAACTGACCCCAGTGCCAATCTCAAATCTTGTAGGACTATATCAGATGTATGAAGTGCATTTTCCTTGGTAGTTACTGAAGATAATTTGTTTGCTTTAGATTTAATTATGTAGTGGTCATTGCAAGGAGTAAATGCACAGATGGCCAAATAGCTGATGTTGAAAATAAAAGTTAGGAAACACTTCTCATGATGCCAATTTTCCTGACACTCATGACGTTTTCTTTACAGCAAGACTGTATCATTTTACTGTTCTGTAATGTCTTCTCACGTAATACCTACTAACATAAGGAATAAAGGGAGGATCCCCCTAAGGTAAGTTAGAGCTGTGTTCTAACTTCATCCTGGGTAAATAAAGGGAATCTATGTTTGATGTTAAGACATAAGTCATAAACACTGTTAAATGATAGTTCACAAGGTACCTTAACTTCTCAGAACTTTTTGTGTAAAGAAAGAAGTGAACTACACACTCTATAAAATACCTTCTATTCTAATTCTCTATGATCCTATCATTAGTGGACTAAATTATCTCACACAGCCTTATATCCTGTCAAATCAAGGTTGTTACTGAAGTTAAAGTGATCGACATCAGGGAAAACAAATCAAATGGTTAATGATGTAACCAAGGGGTTGGTTTTACTAGGTGGTGATAGAGACACATCACAAGGAGAATCATGTAAAAACACAATAGATATTAAGTTTTACTTAAACTGTAAGAGACTTTGGAATAGCAAAAAGGAATTGTACAGGCAGGAACAGAACAGATAACATCTTAGAAGACAATTTGAAAAAGTCTTAACATAGAGATTTAATATGGAGATTTCTAGCATGTCCCAAAATAGAGAAATATTTTAAATATTTCTATGTGTGTGTGTTCCAAGGAATAGCCTTCGTTTAAATGATACAATGTGATAGGTAATGCATTTAACAGAACCCACTGAGAGCTTAAAGACGTATGAGTCTGAATTCCAAGTGAATCTCTTGGAACATACAGAGATTGAAATGGCTGAGTGATTGTGTGAGATGAAAATAATTTCATAAAATGTAATTATTTTCAGTCTCATAATGATAACTACCATTTACTGAGTGCTTATAATGGATCAGGAACTACCCTGGATGATTTACAGACATCATCTCATGAAATGCTTACAACATCACAGTGGGAAAATTTAATATCTGAAACAAATGTTCAGAAAGGCAAGCAACTTGCCCAAGGTTACAAGGCTGGTAAATGGGGAATTAAAACCCAAGTATGACTGATTTCAAGCCAGTCCTCTTTCCGATCCTTCATCCTGCCTCTCTCTGCATTTTATTGGATGAGCCAGTCTTAAGAGCCACTTATTGTGAAATTGCAAATTTCACAATGCTCTGACTATATACTAAAATGTTTTGATGGATGGGAAAGTATGAAAAAAGGGGTGACTATATTCCTTATTTTTAATGACTATTACTTTATGCATTAATTATTTTTTTGCTGTAATTAGTAGGCGCGTATATTAAAGGGCATTTGTTGTAACCAGTGTTGCATAAAAGTCCCCAAAATGTGTTATTATGTACGCACACACACACACACACACACACATACACACACTGCACATATGTATGCTAATGTTGTGCCAGGTACTTTCTGAATATCTCCTATGATTCTCATGGCAACCTTAAGAAACTGGCAGCCTGCGTATATATGCAGTGTGTATATATATCTATCTATGTATATATAGATACATATATATAGTTTTTAACCAACTTTTTCTTCCAAGTAGTAGTGAAATATATTAAAGTCAGTAAATTTCCTGGCATAGGGCATCCGAACATACTTTAGAAGATTTATCTTAGCATTGAAATCTTGAAGTGAAATGATGTGTACTCAGTCTATGTGGGAGACAGGGATTCTACAGAAGAAGGAGACTTTTGAAAGAAGGGAAGAAGGCAAGCCAGTCTTTGGCTCCAAGGACCTACAATGTGCTAATGTTGTGACAGGTACTTCCTGAATATTTCCTGTGATTCTCGTGGCATCCTTGAGAAACTGGCTGGCTGTTGGTAGTTGAATAGATATGCTTGGTCCGGTATATACTAATTTTAACAATGAGCCACGTAGTATATTTATAAAATAAAAACTGCTCTAAGAATCTGTCATTGCACATGGCTTCACATAGCCAATAGGGAATGAATTAGTAATAGCATGAAATGATCGTGGTCATGAATGAGTAAATGTTCTGTGACACCTACTTCTTGGCTTTAAAAAGATTTATTCTGACTTTGGTAAAGTTTCAGGATACAAAATCAATGTACAAAAACCAGTGGCATTTCTATACAACAATAATGTTCAAGCTGAGAGCCAAATCAAGAATGCAATCTCATGTACAATAGCCACACACACAAAAAAATACCTAGAACTACATCTAACCAAGGAGGTGAAAGATCTCTACAAGAAGAACTGTAGAACACTAATAAAAGAAATTCGAGATGATACAAACAAATAGAAAAATATTTCATGCTCATGGATTGGAAGAATCAATATCATTAAAATGGCCATGCTGCTTAAAGCGATCTACAAACACTATTCCTGTCAAACTGTCGATGTCACTTTTGCAGAACTAGGAAAAAAAACTATTCTACAGTTCATATGGAACCAGAAAAGAGCCTGAACAGTGAAAGCAGTCCTAGGCAATAAGAACAAAGCCAGTGGCATCACGTTACCCAACTTCAAACTATGCTACAAGTCTATAGTAACCAAAACAGCATGGTACTGGTACAAAAACAGATATGTAGACCCATGCAGCAGAATAGAGGACCCAGAAGTAAAGCCACACACCTTTAGCCATCTGATCGTTGACAAAATCAACAAAAATAAGCAATAGGGAAGGGACTCCCTAGTCAACAAAATGGTGCTGAGATAACTGGCTAGCCATATGCAGTAGAATGAAACTGAACCCCTACTTTTCACCATATACAAAAATTAACTCAAGATGGATTACAGATTTAAATGTAAGACCTCAAACTACAAGAATCCTAGAAGAAAGCCTAGGAAACATCATTCTGGACGTCGGACTTGGAAACTAATTTATGACTAAGTCCTTGAAAGCAATTGCAATAAAACCAAAAACTGGCAAGTGGGACCTAACTAAACTATAGAGCTTTTGCACAGCAAAAGAAACTATCAACAGAGTAAACAGGCAACCTACAGAATAGAAGAAAATATTCACAAACAGTGCATTCAGCAAAGTTCCAATATCCAAAATCTATAAGCAAATGAAACTATTGAACAAGCAAAAAACAAATAACCCCATAAAAACCTGGGCAAAAGACATGAACAGGTACTTCTCAAAACAAGTACACAAGTGACCATGAAACTAGGCAAAAGACATGACAGATACTTCTCAACAAAGAGCCAACAAACCATGAAAAGCAGCCAACAAACATGAACAGTGCTCCACATCACTAATCACCAGAGAAATGTAAATGAAAACCACAATGAGATACCATCTCACACCCATCAGAATGGCTATTACTAAAAAGTCAACCAACAACAGATGCTGGCAAGGCTGCAGAGAAAAGGGAACACTTATACACTGTTGATGCAAATGTAAATTAA
The DNA here is from genome assembly GCF_009828535.3 of Hylobates moloch. NCBI lineage: Eukaryota > Metazoa > Chordata > Mammalia > Primates > Hylobatidae > Hylobates > Hylobates moloch. The sequence continues at coordinate 44,112,658 of NW_026652285.1, forward strand.
TTCAACCCCCGTGGAAAGTAGTTTGAAGATTTGTCAAAGAACTTAAAATAGGACTACCATTCAACTAAGCAATTCCATTGCTGGTTATATATCCAAAAGAAAACAAATTGCTCAACCAAAAAAACACATGCACTTGCATTTTCATTGCAGCACTATTCACAATAGCAAAGACATGAAATTGACCTAGGTGCCCATCAACAGTGGACTAAATAAAGTAAATGTGGTACATATACACCATAGAATACCACACAGCCACATAAAAACAACAAAATCATCTCCTTTGCAGCAACATGGACGCAGCTACAGGCCATTATCCTAAGCAAATTAATGCAGGAACAGAAAACCAAATACTGAATGTTCTCACTCGTAAGTGGAAACTAAACATTACATACTCAAGGACATAAAGATGGCAATAATAAACAGTGGGGACTACTAGGTGGGGGAGGGAGGGAGGAGAGCAAGGTTTGAAAAACTAACTATTGGGTCCTATGCTCAGTAGCTAGGTGATGGGATTATTAGTATCGCAAACCTCAGTATCATGTAATATACTCATAGGAAAAACTAAACCTAAAATAAGAGTTGAAAAAAAAGAAAGCAATTTTTTTAAAAGATTCGTTTTCATTTTTTCTCCTCTTCTCAGCAACCTTAAAAATCAGGTATAAGTCTAGATTATCATAATGGATCACTGACATAAATCCATTGCTTAGATTTAGATGCTCATCACCAACCAGTTGAAGATGTCTTTTTCTCCATTCATACTGAAAATCTAACCAAAAGAGGTCAAAGTAACAAAGACCTGCATATCCTGTCAGGATAAGTGGGAGCTTCAGGTTGATGGAGAGTAAAGTTATCTTTTTCTAATTGGCCTGGTTCTCTGTTGTTATTTCATTGCAGTGCAAACTTTCTATGCAATTCAGCTCTTCCTCTCCCCTTGCAGAAGCTGAAAACTCTGCCTCTGCCTAAGGAAAGAATCTAATCTGCCACTTCACTACTCATAGGAAGAGATGGGAAATGTGATGAATATTTTTCAGGGTGATGCTAACTTAATATTCTAGGCAGAGCTAGGAGTAGGTTAGGATGAGTGAGGCACTATTTCATGTACTTTTCACTGAGAATTAGTGCCTCTTGAAATTTACACTCTCGGCACTTCACCTGCCTTTCTCTAGTCCTGGCCCTGATTCGAGAAGATGAGAATTATGCCTGAGCGTTTATTTCCTTATGAAACTACCGAATTTCCTGCTGCTTATGATCTCAATAGCCATTGACTCCAAAGTCTCTGATTCTTGAAAATTTTTGAACACCATAGCTTGTCTCTTCTTGGCCTCAAAAACTTTTATGTATCTCTGGTGACTGGGAAATTAAAGCCAGACCCTCACCCCTCAGCAAGAACTTTTTACCCAAATGTTACTTTTCAGCCTTATCTCATATCCTATTGCTATTCCCCAATCCCAGCTATGCCCATAGAAAAGCTTTTCGCCTTGCTACTTCTAGCCTTGCGTCCAAGTTGTGATTTCCTCTTGGAAGTTTTATTCTCTTTATGCTTATACTGTGCTTATACAGGAAAGTTCAAAGCTGAATTCAAATCCCATTTCCTGGGAAAGATCTTTTCATATCCCACCAATACAAATTAATTTTTTTCCTCTTGTTCTATCACCGCCTTTTGTTTATGACATTGAGTGAGCATAAATCTTACTGTGCCTTTTATTTTTAAAAAATTATTTCCATTTATGTCTGTTCTGTGATCACCCTTTGAACTCATGGAGGGAAGATTCTATTTTATTTGTCTTGATACCCTTGTAGAACCCAGCAGTAAAACTGCATTTGGTGGGCCCTCAATATATTTGTACCTCACTGCATGACTGGGTACGTTCTTTATTAATGTAAAGCGTACTTGGCTTAACAAGCTTTTGGCAAGAGACAGAAAGAATCAGTACAAGCTTATTTCCTTATTTTAATCGGCAAAGTAGATTTTAAACATAGGCTGTTGCATGTTTAGACCAACTCTACTGGGTAGAAAGACTAAAAAAACACTTCTAACTAATAAACGACTTCAGCAAGAATACATGGTATAATTGTACTTTGAAAATTATAATCTGCATGAATACAAAGCAATTAAGTATTAGAAGTTCAAATATTTGAAAAGCTCAAAATATGTGGACATGATGTTCCTTGAATTCAAATGTTGATAGGAAGAAACTGCATCTATTCATCCACCTTAACCCTTACATTGTTATTTATGCTTTAATGAAGTGTTTATTGTGAGTCCCCATTGTGCTTGATATTGGGCTAGGTGCTAGAAATACAAAGAGGATGAAAAACTCTGTTCTTTAATGAGCTCTTGTCAACAATCAGCTACAGTAACAAACATGTCGGGTTACAGTGATTCCTCAGCCTACTATGGAAGACGAGACACTTGAGACAAGCACTGAGAGAAGTATTTATGAACTAATATTACACAGAGTACAGAACACTTGATTATACCCAAAACAAGAAAATGGATTTTGGGATGGAAGCTGCTCAAATAGATTTTGAAAGTTGACTGGGGCATTTGCAGATGGCAAGGAAGGAACTGCATTTTATGAAATGGCAACAGTATAGAGAAATACATGGAAGCCTGAATTAGCTTGTTGTATCCTCAAATCTAGTATATCATATTTTAAAAGATTGACACAAAATACACTTGGAAACCAACATAATCTTTAGACATAATCTAATGACACTTTACCATACAAACTAAACTACTTGGTTAACAAAATATTTCCAAATATACAGATGTTGCTTCTCTCTGGCTCTAGACTCAAGCTAAATAACATTACTTAATTGTAGAAAGTCCAAAACTGTCTGTGCCAACCAAGAAGCCAATTGACATTACTAGGTATAAGAAACAGAATTTCAAAAGCATAATGAGGTTTCCTCATTTTTATCTAGTTCAAGGTAACATAATTAGTATGTGGATATACATGAGGTCATTTCCAGCTTTAAAATTCTGTAAAACTGCTTCATTAAACTTTCCTCTTTTTGAAAGACTTTTCATGATCCGTTGGTTTTGGATGTCACTTCATCCAAACTTTTTATTCACACTTGTACATTGAGTTGAGATGATAATCTACTTAGGCAGAGAGGTGGAAAGAGAGTGAGAAAAGGGTATAATGGAAACTTGGGGTGGTGAGGAAAGAGGAGACAGCTTCTGATAGAAGCTCTCTGTTTTCTTCTTTCTCTAGTACATATCTCTGAAAAATAATCATGGTACTATATTAGCTGCTCTCCAGGGCAGAAGGCAACCTCAAATACCAAGCCAAGCTTGTAAACTACATATATGATTTACATTATTATATATATGATATATACTTTATATATCATATATATGAATACATATTTTATGTATGATATATGAATATGTATTTTCATATATATTCATATATAACATTATATTTGCTTATAGTGTTAATTTGCTATATAGTCTCTATGTCACTATAAAATAAAACAACTTTTGCAAAAGTGTTTTATAAGCTCCAAACATGCTATACAAAGAGCATACATGGCAATATATACAATACATATTTTTCTTTAAATGGCATTTCTACCTCCATATAAGTAGCCTAGTTAAGGAGAGATAAAAGACAATAACAGACTGTGTCTATATTATCTGTATCTTCCTTTTTAACTCTTGAAAGTGTTTCTCTGTAGCTAGAGGCATCTAGGTACTACAGAGCCAGAAATTGACTTAGAATTTTTTGTCAGATGTATAAAATAATATTTGGACAATGATGTGAAAAGAAAACACCAAAGAATCATAAAATTATGCGATAAATATCAGACATTTAGAATAAAATTGGGTCTTGGAAATCATGTAATATACTTTCCATTCAGTCCAAGAGTTAGCAACCATAACCATGGTCTTCAGTTCTCTGATGAAGACACCCAGAGATAGAAGAAGCTCAGTGTCTCATGAGGAAGGCCACTCAGCAGATGTCCTGAGCATCCTGGTGTTTGCATCTTTGAGGTCGTATCCTGAAAGCTTATAGGCTGCCATCAGAGAGAGGAGCTCTACATCAGAGGTGTCCAATCTTTTAGCCCCCCTGGACCATATTGGAAAAGAAGAATTGTCTTGGGCCATGCATAAAATACACTAACACTTAAGATAGCTGATGAGCTAAAAAAGAATGGCAAAAAAAGTAATAATGTTTTAAGAAAGTTTACGAATTTGTGTTCGGCCACATTCAAAGCCATCCTGGACTGTGTGCAGCCTGCAAGCTGTGGATTAGACAAGCTTGCCCTACATTAATACAGGACAGCATAGGGCAGGGGCGGTGTCTGTGGCACAGTAGAGTCTTAGCACTCTGGGGAGTTACTGGGAAGAGATAAACCTACCTTGATGGTGAGGGGATTGAACAAGGTCTTGTGGAGTAAGAGGCATTTCAAGCTTTCAAGGACAGGTTGAATTTAGACATGTAAAGTAGTGGAGAAGCATTCTGGACAGAAGGAATGGCATGTGCCAACGGACAGTTGCTAAGAAGACTTTCCTTGGCTGCAAACTGTCTCTCTGAAACATGCAGCAACTATTCTACTATGCAACAAAATATAATTCTGTATCTTTAAGCCAGTTCTCACAAGCAGATGAAGTTGTTATATCTCTTTTCCTTGATATAAATCTTCTCATCCAACAATTTCCAGATCCACCACCAACCTGTTCACCCTCCACATCATGCCCTCATCTGTATCAAGGTGTCCCCTAAGAGATGCTTCCCAGACTGTTGCAGTGCTCTTTCCTTTTGCCTTGGCTAGTACAAAAGCAGTGGGACCACAGCTTTTCTTGCTTTGGGTTATTTCTGTTCATGGAGCAGTCTGGCGGCACAGGCTAAGTCACTGTCTCTCAAACTGCACTTAAGTTCAAAGCTGGCTCTAGTATTCATCCATTCTATCATCTTAGACAAGTTATTTAACTTCTCCAAGCCTCAAAATTCTCATCTGTAAAATAAGAATAATGACTACCTACTCCATGGGATTACTTTCAGGATTAAATGGATATTTAAAACTATTTAGTACTGTGCCGGGCATATAGGAAGTACTTAAAAAATGTTAGGTACTATTAGTAATACAATCAGTCATATGTAGTGATTTTTAAGGCTTCAATAAAATTTTTAGACTCTTGATTTATATCCACAGTAGGAAATTTTTCAACTCCTCCCCCACCATTTATTTTTAACATGCTTCATAAAATTTACTGCCTTTTTTTCTGTTCTAAATTAAATTGTACTTAATATTGCTGGGGTCAGCAGCATTACTACCTTTGGACTTTGGCTTGACAAGGAACAACTTGAGATCTCAAAGCTTAAACACAACATGCTTACCATTCTCTTACAGACAAGACATTTTATTCTTTGGTATGCTGACAGCTTTTATTAACAGAAGTTGTATTGATTATGTTAAAGGATAAAGAAGATCAAATTTCTCTTTATGGTCTTTGTGGTGGTTATCTATTTTTCTGCTACCCAAAATTCCTTTCACTCACTGCTGGTAAATGAAACCCAAACTTTTAAAGAACTACCCTTCTCTCAGTCTTAGTCATTCCTTAGCTGGGGAATCCATCCCAGTTCAGGGTTGCAGCAGGTAATATAGATGTAAGGGGTCAGGGCACTACCTACCCCTTGCAACAGTGACTGTTTGGATTTGCCATGGGACCTTTGATCAGAACCTTTGAAATACAACGATATGAACTTGGAGTTGTCGCCGTTACCTTGAGCCACAAGAGGGGATCTTGCCAAGAATTAATACAAACCAGAGGAAGTGTAATAAAAAGATCCAGGGAGAGAAACCCAATATTTAGCAACATCATGTACCTGAAGCCAAACAACTCCTGGGGTTTCCAGTTACAGGACAATAAATTTCTTCTGTGCTTTTAAATTGGTTGAGATTGAATTTATTGTCATTTTCAGCTTGCAACCAGTCATGCCTAATACAAATGAAATCACCAGTTACATGTATTGATAAAGAAAATCAAGGATATAAACCCTAGAAAAGATCGGTTTTCGAGCATCATCTAGTATTTGAAAGCCCATAGAGAAAGGCAGCTTTGACGATTGTGAATGGTTAAGGTATATATGAGAATTCTGTTTGGGTGCCCCAAATTTAAAATATCATAATAGTCTTGGTTTCTAGCTATCAAAGCACAAGCATGTATTATTTATATTATCTTTGTATCTGTATCACTACATCATCAGTCACATCTGTCTATATATAAAGAAACAGTCACATCAGTTTAGTATTTTTCATTCTAATGGATAGTCTATTTTAGGGGTCATGTCTTATACATTTGCAAGCTTCTAGCCCAGCCTCTGACAGAGGTATTTAATAAGTGCTAAAATGAAACAAATAGGAATCTGTTGCTTTGGCCTAAATTGTCTTTATAGAGAAAAGAAAAGGCAGAGGTGTTGATGGCTGTGAAATGGGAGCACCCCTAATCCCAGAGCTCTGTTCAAATAGATTCACAACACTATGAATGGCGCCCTCTGGAACTCTGCAGTGGAGCAACCTGAATAAAGTTTTTAAACTATAAAAAAGAAAACTCACTTATTACCAATTTTTGAAATTTAATTGTGATTTCTTGTAAATTTCTTTTTTCTAATAGCAGTAATACTAACTTCTTCAATTTACTAAGCATTTTTTTTTAGCTTTTCTTTCTTCATACTTAATAAATTGTAAAATTAACTCAATTTGAAATTTTGGGATCTGGTTAGGAAGGTATTTACCAATAATAACAATTAGATTTCTTAGGAATTGTTAAGAATAACAAAGACAGAGTACCTTAGGTATTCAATTTATTCCTGCTGTGATTCTAAATTTCTGATTCCTTAAGCCCAATATGGCAACATTCATTTAAATTGACAAAATTAATATCCTCTACGTTTTGGTCATTATTATAATGTAGCTCTTACATTAAATGTTGTGATAAATTTATGAATGGCATGACATAGACATTCATTTGTTTAAAAATATTTGGTTGCCTCCCATCATGCTACCTGACTTCAAACTACACTAAAAAGCTACAGTAACCAAACAGAATGGTACTGGTACCAAAACAGATATATAGACCAATGGAATAGAAACAGAGGGCTCAGAAATACCACCACACATCTACAATCATCTGATATTTGACAAACCTGATATGGGGAAAGGATTCTCTATTTAATAAATAGTGTTGCGAAAACTGGCTAGTCATATGCAGAAAACAGAAACTGGACCCCTTTCTTACACCTTTACAAAAATTAACTCAAGGTGGATTAAAGACTTAATTGTAAAACCCAAAACCATAAAAACCCTAGAAGAAAACCTAGGCAATACCATTCAGGACACAGGCATGGGCAAAGACTTCATGACTAAAACACCAAAAGCAATGGCAACAGAAGCCAAAATTGACAAATGGAATCTAATCAAACTAAAGAGCTTCTGCACAACAAAAGAAACTGTCATCACAGTGAATAGGCAACCTACAGAATGGGAGAAAATTTTCGCAATCTACCCATCAGACAAAGGTCTAACATCCAGAATCTACAAATAACTTAAACAAATTTACAAGATAAAAAAACAAACAACCAATCAAAAAGTGGGCGAAGGATATGAATAGACACTTCTCAAAAGAAAACATTTATGCGGCCAACAGACATATTAAAAAAAGGCTTATCATCACTGGTCATTAGTGAAATGCAAATCAAAACCACAGTGACATACTATCTCACACCAGTTAGAATGGCGATCATTAAAAAGTCAGGAAACAATAGATGCTGGAGAGGATGTGGAGAAATAGGAACGCTTTTAGGCTGTTGGTGAGAATGTAAATTAGTTTGACCATTGTGGAAGACAGTGTGGTGATTCCTCAGGGATCTAGAACCAGAAATACCATTTGACCCAGCAGTCCCATTACTGGGTATATACCCAAAGCATTATAAATCATTCTACTATGAAGACGCATGCACACACATGTTTATTGCAGCACTATTTACAACAGCAAAGACTTGGAACCAACCCGAATGCCCATCAATGATAGACTGGATAAAGAAAATGTGGCACATATACACCATGGAATACTATGCAGCCATAAAAAAGAATGAGTTTATGTCCTTTGCAGGGACATGGATGAAGCTGGAAGCCATCAATCTCAGCAAACTAACACAGAAACAGAAAAACAAACACCACATGTTCTCCCTCCTAAGTGGGAGTTGAACAATGAGAATACATGAACACAGGGAGGGAAACATCACACACTGGGGCCTGTCAGGGGGTGGGGGGCAAGGGGAGGGAGAGCATTAGGACAAATACCTAATGCATTCATGGCTTAAAACCTAGATAATCAGTTGATAAGTGCAGCAAACCACCATGACACCCGTATACCTGTATAACAAACTTGCACATTGTGCACAGGCATCCCAGAGCTTAAAGTAAAATTTTAAAAATAAAATAAATTTTAAAAAAACTTAAAAAAATATTTGGTTGCCTCCATTTGCTAACCATTGTGCTGCGTGCTAGGGATGTAAGAATGAAAAGAAAAGACAAAGTCCTTCCTCATGTAGAAATTATTTCTGACAGAATTTAGGATTGAAAATTTGAATCGTCTTCTAGTCCTGCATATTCTCATTTTATTCCCTTGGCTGCTTCTCTACTTCTTTTCTATTACTATATGTTGTGTTCTGTTTTAGAGAATCCCTATAATTCCAAGAGAAATAGAAGAGGAATATAGGAGAAGAAAATTATTGGGTAAGGGCACAGATTAGGTTCAAACCTCAGCTCTACCATTTACTAGCAGTGTAAGATCTAGCTCTCTAAACTTTATTTTCTTATAGGGAAAGAGGACAATCTTATATATAAGTCTGTTGGGAGAACTAAATGCATTTGGTGCATAAAAGTACCACACACAGTGCCTGGCACAGTGATTACTCTGTGGTACATTAGATATTATTATAAAGGTAGGTACTAAAAATCAAACTGTGCCTCTGGTTTAATCATTTACATCATTAAAGAAAAAAAATCCATCCTCTATGATCACAGAATACACACACTCGACTTGGCAATATAATGTTGACCTTATGGGATACAGTTAGGGTTTACAGCAAGGGTGAGAAAAAAGACAGTCATAAGGCTCTCCAGTTTTGAAAGCACACATAGCTCTAGAAAGGTCTAAGTCCTCTTAGCATACTCCATCCAAAACAACTACTTTGTATTCAGAAGAGGAGCCATATCATCCCCACAGATGACTATCTACAAAATGGACTGTAATCCAAGCCCTGGGAAATGCCTTGGTTTTTAACTGGAATAGGGATCACAAGGCATATTACTATTTCCCTTTTTGCTTCTTGGACTTCTGAGTGTCTGATTACATTTGGCTGTTAAAATTTAAGTGAACAAAAACTCTCCTGTTTTTACTAACAAAAGATTTACTTATTAAATCAACACAGAAGGGGTAAAACTGACTCTGTCATCATGTATGAAAGATGAAACCATTTGTTAGATTCCCTTCTTTTTCTTCTGTCATGAAAGAACATGAGATTGAGGGGTGAGGTGGGGCACGACAGGAGATGCCTCTATTTAAGATCTTGCACAGTTTCTTATCAGCTCTTACCACAAATCTTAAACAGGTAGAAGACTAAATTACCTCTTAAAGAATTTGAGGCCAGGTGCAGTGGCTTACGCCTATAATCCCAGCACTTTGGAAGGCCAAGGTGGGTGGATCAGCTGAGGTCAGGAGTTCGAGACCAGCCTGGCCAACATAGCAAACCTTGTCCCTACTAAAAATACAAAAATTAGCTGGGCATGGTGGCATGCGCCTGTAATCCCAGCTACTAGGGAGGCTGAGGCAGGAGAATTGCTTGAACCCAGGAGGCAGAGGTTACAGTGAGCTGAGATTGTGTGACTGCACTCCAGCCTGGGCAGCCGAATGAGACTCTGTGTCAAAAAAAAAAAAAAGAGAGACAGAATTTCCATTTACCTGTATTATCTTCTAATAGCTGTGAAGATTTATCCCTTCTTCACCCAGATAGCTACCAGAGAGACACACAGTGGACATGGAGTTTTCATCAGAATAACTTATAAAATCACAATTCTCTTCATCTATGATCACATAGGTCAATTGTAAAAATCAAAGTGAGTCCGTGGTTTTGTGGAGACCACCTTGGCTTTATCTATTTAAGGGTTAAACAAAGGTGTTTATTCAAATAAGATACTTTCCAAAATTAGTTTTTCTTGTTTCTGGAGGACCAAGTGTGATTTTAAGTGAAGTTAGTGTTTCAAAACTAAGTTCATTTGCTCCCATCTTAAAATAGACCAGTGATCAGAAAAAAAATGTAAATTCAGAACAATGTTGCAAATGCTATACTTCTACCCAGAATTGAAACAGCATAGACTGTGAGTCCCTCTTATTTCAATCAATTTTGATATCTAGTTGCCTTAAAAAATTAAAACTACTAAAAATTGCTGAAACTACCCTTCTAGGACCTGAAGGAACAAGGTAATCATGTCCATGGTTAAATTTTTAATTGAAAGTCATTAGAATAATGTGATTCAGGAAATCAGAGAGAAAACAAAGACCACATACTATGTTGCCTCTGGGTACTATGGAGCTCTTCCAGAGGCTTAGAGAGAAAATGAGACCCAGTCGGTGACAAGCTTAGAGGACCTCCCAATGACTGTTGGAAACCCCATCCTCTGTGAGCACGCACACACTCTCTCTCTCGCTCTCGCTCTCTCTCTCTCTCAAATAAAATGGTGAAGGAGGTACAAGAATCTAGCATGGCACTGGCAGATTTTATTTACCTGGGGTGTTGCAATCATTATCTGTAAACAAACAGTCCTTCATAATTAAACATAAACTTCCACATCAACTCAACAGTGGTGGTCAGGTAAATTTATGTTTCTGAAACTTCTGTGAGTTAATGGGAACAGACTATTTGGCACTATTTGCGAGAACGCAAAAATTCAGCATTCAAAAATAATCAGAATTTACCTCTAGAACAGCTGCTGGAGTCTATCTGATCATCCCATGGCAGTCATTTCATTGATCACATGTATCACCCTGGCTCAAAACTGCTGGTGCTTCAGAGAAGAAGGTGGGGGAAGAAACCAATTCCTGTGACCTATTTGGCCAGTGCCCAGGCAACACTAACGGTTTCCTATGTCCTTCCTGACTCTGGCAGCTTTCATGGTTTGCTGTCAGAAAGACTCTAGGATGGGTTGCTTTATAAGGTTTGTTTGTTCCTTTTTATAAAAATGCTCTATGCTTATTAAAAAAAGAGAAAACTCAGAAAATATATAAAACAATAGAAATTGTTTGTAACTGTGTCTTGTAGTGATATTCTGAACACTTAGGATATATGGTATATATATTAGGATATACAGTACACGGATATCCTAACTTTGGGATATATACTGTATATACAACTGGCAAACATTTTATGTATATATACACATGTACATACACATATATATGTAGTATATATTAAGAGTATGTTTAATTTATGTTTGCACAGTATTTACACTTAATATTATGTGCATTTAACATATTTATATGTGAATATATATGTACATTTTTTAGTTTAAATGTTCTTCCAAACTTCTCTTAGCTTAAAACTTACTTATCACAGAGAACTTTCTGATACTTCCAATCCTGTATTCCTTTCTCATTGACACCAGTGAATTTCTCCTAAAACCAAATATATACCATATAGGACCAAAAAAAAAAAGTCCCACTATTCCAGCTTATGTGCTCTCTGCAATTTACGACTTAAAAATAGCTGTAAATTGAATTCCAAGTGCTCAACAGTGCCATACAGAAGAGAGATGATTATCTCAACATCCTAGGTGACAAAATCACCAATCAGTGGTTTTAAAAGACATTGCCAACAGATGAAATACTTCCAGTTTCATCCAAACCAATAGATGTTGGGGCCAAGAGGAACTTGGGATGTAACCAGCAGCTGCCAAATATCACAGATGGCACAAAGTTACAGACATGTGGAAAGGACAGGATCTATGATTAAATCTGTCCAGCAAGGGAAAGATGTAGATAAGAAGGTTCCTAAAACCATCCAGGACTCTCAAGTACATGCTGCCATGAAGAGGAAAAGAAAAGGACGCAAAAATTCACACAATACCAGCATGTATTTGATACATGCTCAGGCCATGGGAATTTCACTGTGTGACAATAGCTGTGCAGTCAACACTGGGACATGTGCAACCTATTTACTTATCTCTTATTAGCCCCTTTATTAGGACCATAGGTTACTCTGATGTCCACTACTGACACAACCCCAAACAGAAAAGTAACAAAAAGAAAATGAAAGCAACCACTGAGAAATAAGCAGTAAAATCCAACAGTTCTCAGTGTGAACCCAGTGGCACCTCAACATTAATTTATTTAGTGCGTAGGAATTAATGAAGCCTATTTTTACATCATCTGTTAGCTGGAGACCAAACTTGAAGAGAGGTAAAGGAGCAGATATGTGTGGGGAAACAGAGCAAGCCAGGCTGCTGGGATGTTCCTACCGATGTTTTCTGGTTTAACGTAACTACTTTCCCACGCTATTCAGCTGAGTCGCAATTTACACAATGCTAGTAAGTAGTGAGTACATGCAGTGGTGAATGCTCCCCTATCATCCAAGCTTTGTTAAACAGATCATGTTATATGTGGTCTTGCAAAATCACTTAGCTTCTCTAGACCTCAGGATAACGAATAAAATTGGACCAGATGACCAGTTACATTCTTTTCAGCTCTAAAATTCTAGATAATTCCCATTCCCCTGACCACACTGGCCTGGAAGTGGTAAATGTATGGATATAATTGTAGCATAATTCTGTTTATAACCTCAAAAACCGGAAGATTACTCCTCCCCCTCAAGTGTTCTCCAAAGGTTTCTTGGAGCCCCCTGGAAATTTCAGTGGCCAGTGAAACCTATGACAGCATTTCGCAAATGTCACTACATCCAGACCCGCCATTGAGGGACTGATACTCATGCCCGCCTAGGCATCGCCACACTTCCTTCTCTCCCAGAGCCATCAGTATGGTGCCATTGCCAGACTGGGCTGCTCACACGAGGAGGAAATGCTTGTTCCCTAATACTTAGGCTTCACACCATGACACTGAAGCCAAAGCAATATTAGCTGTTGTCTTAGTCCATCTGGGCTGCTACAACAAAATATTGTAAACTAGGTGGCTTATAAAAATTTATTTCTCACATTTCTGAAGCCTGGGAAGTTCAAGATCAAGGCACTGACAGATTTGGAATCTGGTGATGGTCCACTTTCTGGTTCATAGATAGTGCCTTCTCACTCTGTCTTCACATAGTGGAAGATGCAAGGCAGCTTTCTGGAGCCTCTTTTATAAGGGCACTAATATCATTCAGGAGGGCTCTTTCTTTATGACCTGGTTACCTCCCCAAATATTCCACCTTCTAATATCAACACCTTAGGAATTAGAATTTCAACACATAAATTTTGGGGGGATATAAACATTCAGACCATATCAGTCAGTACTGGCAGTATCTTAGGCACTTTATAGAAAAAGAGCTCTCTCACCTCTCACCATTATCCTCACCTCCTTGAAGTGTACAGGTAGGTACAATGTTATACACCAGCTCATCCCTCCTCTCTGTTGTGAGACTTTTTTAATGATTCAATAGCTTGTTTGTGATTTTACCTTTAGATGGGTTTCCCCACTCAAAAAACCTGGGGCGAGGCCATTATGCCAGCCATCCACATGCCAGGATAGAAAATAAGAAATTACAACTTATGCTCAACCTGAGATCCATTCTACACTTGTGTTATAATGCTAAGCTTTCTTTTATTCATTCAAAGTTAAGCTCTTAATGTTACTTTATTTGATCTTAACAACCCTAGAAAGGAGGTGTCATTATTACTCCCTTTACAGATGAGGAAACTGAGGTTTAAAGAGAGTAAGTCCTTTACCCAAAGTCATCAGTTATTGAGATGAGACTGGAATATGCAGTGTAACCCCAATGACTATGATATCCTATCTCCCTATTGATGTATACTGATTTATGTGTTTGACAGTGTGCTGTAGTCTCTTATTTTTTACAATGAAAGAAGTCGTACATGCCTTCATTTTAGAAGTTTTTCCTGACACAGTCTGACTTCAGATCTTATTGGTCACATCTCAAGGGATAGATATATTTCTGTTTCATCATGTTTTACAAAAATAAATTCTTTTCTGATTTTTGATTCTTGATTTTTAGATCTCAAATTTTAACTCCATTGATTAACAAGTAATTTAATAAACAAATATTCAATCAACTACAATGACTCAGGAAAATTTTGTTAGTCTCTGAGGGAGATTCAAAGATGCCAAGTCAAGGTCTTTACCCTAAATGAGTATACAATCCATCTAGCAATAAAGATGTAAGCATGAGAAGATAAGAAACCATTGAAAAATTAGAAGTAAAGGATGCTCAAACATCTAGCCTCATTCCTTCACTCTCAGGAAGTGATAGCCTCTGGAGGCAGAAACTCTAATTTTAAATCCTAGCTCGTCACAATAGATCCTTCAGTCTAATTAACTCTAGGAATAATTCTAGTTCCCTTAACTATGAATTATGAGGATACTAACCCACACTCACCAGGGAGGTATATATGAAGTAATATAAGTAAAATGTATAACATACTACCTGGCATACAGTAATCATTTCCTAAATCTTAACTATGATTATCTTAAAATGATTAAAGCATAAGAGTCTCCACTTCCCTTCCTTCCCCATCAGAATCCTTGTACCTCTAACTGCTCTTCCTTTTGTCTTTGAAGATGAAGTTCACTCCTCACCCACTGACTTATTCAACGAATATTTATATTGTGCTTCCCATTAGACTTCTCCTTTGCAAGAAAACCCCTTTGCCTTACACATAGTAAATGCTTAATAAATAGTAGCTATTATTAAATTTGAATGAATGAAAGGAAGCTTAGAGTCGTAACACAAATGCACCGTGGATCTCAGGGTAAGTTACATTTTCTATCCTGGCAAGTGACATGACTTATTCTTTCTTCTTCCCAAATAATGCTAGCATTTAAAATCTCTCTTTCTCTACTTGCTTTTTCTCATGTATCTAAAACCTAAATTAACCTTTCTTCTGGGCCATGCCACACCAGTTGCCCACCTGCTAGGTTATCTCTCCTCCACTGCTTATTCTCTTGAAATAATACACTTACTGCCTCTACTTCTGACTAACTCATCTACTCATTCATTCAGGAAACAAATAAGCATCAGTGATTTCAGGATTGATATTGCGGAATAAACCATAAATAAGAGATGATCCCTTCTCTTGAGATGGTTGTGGACTTTTTTTCTCTCTTAAACACCCACAGTACCTCCACAGTCAGTCACTCTTGATCAACCAAATCACCCAACCCAAGTCTTCTCTTAGTCCTCACTGATTTCCTTCTTCCCTGGAAACTAATGTAGGAAAATGTGCCAAAGCAATCTGAAATTATTATTAAGACTGTTTCTAATGACCAAAGGGAAGGCTGAATGTTGTGTGTATGTGTAAATGAAGACAGGGCTAGGAGAGTACAGGGAGTACAGGTAGGATGGAATGATTAATTCCCAAGGACTTAGTTCAAACTCAGTTAAGGAACTCTAAAAATTGGCACATAGCTATGTTGTCAAAGGTGAATTATTACACAAAAATTCTTTCATCGGAAGCAATTTGCACAGGAAATAAACTTAATTTCTTCAAGGTAATGAAAACCAAAGACGACACTTTCTATGCTGTAAATGCACTCTTTGTAGGCCTTCTGACCCAGTTTAGTGACTAGTTTAATATTCAAAGAGCAGATGTGTCCTCTTCACTTTAGGAAGTTTGATGTTTGTAGACAATTTAGGTCATTGGCTCCTGTGACAGCATTTCCCCTGTGACAAAGCTACATTTAAGCATCCATCTCTTGTATTATTGATAGCAAAACTGGTAAAGGCCATGAAGTCCAACAGCTTTGTCTCTGGGCCATTCAGAAGAAGCAATTAAATCAAAACTATTCCAGCTTTCCTTTTAGAGGAGTACATCTGTGCTTTGAACACCAAATCTGTGAAGGTGGAGTTCCAGCATGATTTTTCTTTTCAAATATATTTTAATTATCTTCTCCATACCAAAGCAAAATCAGAAATGACATGACAGATACATTAATTTTTGGCTAGGCACATAATCACTATTACCTTGGTAGTGAATACAATGTGTTCTTTCAGATGCAGAGCAAACACAGCCTTCCTTCATGTTTCTTACTCCCATCATATTGAAACCACCTGTCCTGGAATCACCATTGTTTCTATGTTAGTCTAGCTCCACTTGGGATTTCTAAGGGCTGAGAATGAATTTCTACTTGTCATTGAGTTTCTAGTTCCTAGTCCAGACTTTGTCACACAGCTGATTTCTGTAGATATTTGTTGAACACATTTTCCCCGAAGAACATTTCAAAATGTTAAAATGTAAAAGTTCGAACTACTGAGCATTGCACATGAAGTCCTTCCTGTTTCTGGTCCTAGCTTATGCTACACTGCCTACTTTTCCCTCATGCCTACTTTACTCGGCTACCCTGATTGACATGCCATGCTTCTTCACACCACACTGCTTCTGCACATACTCTTTCCTCTCCTTGGAATACCTTTTATCTCTTTCTTTCCTTATTGAAATCTTAATCATCTTTTAGATTTGCCCAACTCAAATACAATCCCTTTTATAGTTAACTTTTTCCTCAAGCAAAATTCGTTGCTTCACACATTGCTTTCTTAAATATCTGGTATGTTCTTCTATTACATTTTTATTAGAAAGCATTATGATTAATTATTCATGTCAATTTCCTCCCATTAGTTGGTCAGATCCTAGACTGTAAAGATTATGCTATTTTCATTTTTGTATTGCTAACATAACACATGGAGCTTGAAACATGGGACATGGTCAAAAACATTTATTGGATTGATTTCTAGTTCTGAGTCCATTACATATATATGCTTTGCCATTTCCTGATAAACCAGACATATTTACCTTCTTTCAATATTTGTTTTTGAACAGAATTTGCAGGGATAAAATTTTTTTTTAGTTAATCAAAGAAGTTGCTTTTTAGTTTTAAAACATCACTATCTCAAAACCTTTTTGGCATAAGATTTATGTAAATAAATAAAATGGATAGTCGCTGTGGTCATTTTAAAAGGCCCATCCTCAATAAATCACATGCTGAATTGCAGTGTTTGAAACTGTCTCAAACACTTGTATTATTTTTCTCCCTTGAATTCTGATTACAACCAAATTAAATACCCCTACTATGCTTTCTTATTGATAAAAGGAAAGAAAGTTATTAAAAATAGAAAAGGAAAAATTGAAAGAGGAACCTTAGAACAAAGTAATGAGTGCCTGCTCTCCTGTTACCTGAGTATCCTGTGAAAGCTAGTCTCTCAACCTGCTGTGGTCAAAATATGATTATTTGAAAACTCTACCAAGTAAGGTCTGAGATTTTAGAAGTCAAAGTTGAAGGAAAAATTAATACTAAATATTGGTAAACTGTGTCATTGTGATATTTAAAATTTATCTAGAAGAGACAAAAAATATCTTGCTGACTACAGAGTCCTGGAACAAAGATGGCAGAACAATGACCCAGTAAGTCTTCAAAATCACTCAAGGTGGTCTAAATATAACTGATTAAAGAAGTAAATGTGGATGGATAGGGAGATAAAGCATGTTCCCAAAGACTATCTTTTCTTCCTATAACTCCACAGAGGTTAACCACAATTACATACAAGTTTTCATCTCCAGCATGCAGTATGGCATCTCATGCATAGCAGGCACCTGGGACGTTTTGTTGAAGGCATGAATTCATCAATCAACTAATGATAGACTATGCCCTCTTTCTGAAATGTGGACACTTCTCCTCAAAACCAAGCTCTGTGAAATAATGGAGCAGATAATCTGGCCCATTTAGCAATCCCTTTTTTTTTTTTTTTTTTTTTTTGAGACAGAGTCTCATTTTGTTGCCCAGGCTGGAGTGCAATCTTGGCTCACTGCAACGTCCGCCTCCCGGGTTCAAATGATTCTCCTGCCTCAGCCTCCTGAGTAGCTGGGATTACAGGAGCGTGCCACCACGCCCTGCTAATTTTGCATTTTTTAGTAGAAATGGGGCTTCACCAGGTTGGCCAGGCTGGCCTTGAACTCCTGACCTCAAGTGATCCACCTGCCTTGGGCTCCCAAAGTGCTGGGATTACAGGTGTGAATCACCATGCCCACCCCATTTAGCAACTCTTCATAAGCGACCACTACTACGAATATAAACACATTCCTAGTGGCACAGCCAACATTTTTAAAACTTCCTGATGTTAACTTCAGATAGTTAAATGTATAGCCTACTTTAGACTGATTTTCCTTAAAATCCATGAGCTAATTTGCTTTTATTTACAATTTGTAGCATTATGTTTCAAAACAGCAAAAACATACGGAATGCTTCTCATGTGTTAGGGCATATTCTCAGATCTATAGGTGCATTCACTTATTTCACCACAATGAAAAGTAATTAATATTATTAAACTGTTCCAGCTTTATTCAACCTGTCTCACTCACAAATTCCTCATCTGAAAACCAGAGATAAGAAGGCTTTACTACTGAAGATAAAACAACATATAAATCATGCATCTTAGTCTCCAACCACAATAGCAACTCAATAAAAGTTCATTTTCTTCTTCTCTTTGCTCAACTTTACCCATTAAGTTTTTTTGCTGTTGTTATTGCTTTTAAAGGTATTTCTGTATGAGAAATTTAACATCACATTACTCATTAGGGAAATGTGAATTATAATCACAATGAGAAAAAGCTATACAGAATGGCTAAAACTAAAAAAAGAAAAAGACAATGCCAATTGGTGAGAACGTGTGACAGCTGAAACACTTACATTTTATGTGAAAGGGAGTAGGAAATGGTATGATCATTTTGACAAACTCTTCGGCAGTTCCTACTAGGGTCAAACATATACCTACTCTATAATCCAGCAATTCTATTCCTAGGTATATAACAAGACAAATGAGTGCTTTGTCCAACAAGAATGTTCATAGCAGCTTTATTCATAGGAGCCCCAAATGGGAAATAACCCAAATGTCTACTAACAGGAAAAAAGATACATCAGCTAAGCTGTATTCATACAACATATGCACAGAATGACAGACAAAAGAAAATGAACAAATTTTAGGAGCTTGTTGAGTGGAAGAAGGCAGACACAGGAGTACGTATTGTACGACTTGACTTACACAAAGTCCTAGACAGGCAAAACTAATATAGAGTGTGTTTTGTATACTTTAATGTGATGGCCAGTCAGATGTGGCCATGACAGGAGGCACAGGAGAGACTCAGGAAAACAAAGGTTATTATCTTCCCAAGTCCTAGAGACAGGAGGCACTGTATGCCACGCAGGGTCACATGGGAAAAACACCAGGGTGCTTAGGAGGCAGAAGATGGGAGCTACAGGACAGCTTAGACCCCAGCCTTTGCTGGGGTTTCCTAGGGAGTGGTAAGGCAGGCAGGGTAATCATGTTAGGACTGGCTATTCTGAATAATTTCAGTGGACTGTAAGCTATAGGGGTGGTCCCTAGTTGCCTGATACCTGGCCTTGAGATGATTAAGGCAGAGGAATATTGTGTCCTGGGGTGTAAGGGCCAGATAGAGGAGGCATGGCTCTGGATTGTTTGTGTATCAAAGCCATGCTCCTGGCTAAACCTTGCTATCTCTAAGAACTGGCTAGCCCTAGGAGGGGCATTCTCTTCTGAGCCAGAAAAGTCTTTTAAAGATGTCAAACCAGTAAAATATGCAGAACATAGTACGTGTGTACACACACACATACAATACAGTGATGGAAATCTGACAGTGGTTACCTTGGGTGGTAGTGATTGCTGTGGTATTAACTGGGAAAGGTCACTAAAGAACTTTCTAGGATGATGCCAATTAATATGTCTTGATATGGGTTGTGGTCACATGGCTGATTTCTTTTATAAAATATTATTGAGCTTATAGAAAAAATTCACAAATTCTACTGTAAGTTATACTCAATTCAAGAAGGTTTTCTTGATGATGTTCCACTGTTCACTTAAGTAGGATACCTGTTAGCAGCTTTTACAGGATGGTGGAGGATGACTACGCTAGAAAAGTCAGTTTAGATGTAAAGAGCAGATATCCAGAATTCATCTTTGTATTTATTCAGGACGCATTTGAAAACACATGCTTTCCTTTTGCTCAGTGATATGCCACTATTGACAACTGCAAAGTAATGCTCATGATATGATTTGGATATTTGTTCCTTCCAAATCTCCTGTTGAAATATGATCCCCAGAGTTGGAAATGGGGCTGGGTGGGAGGTGTTTTTGTCATGAGGGCAGATCCCTCATGAATGGCTTGGTGCCCTCCCCATGGTAATGAAGGAGTTCTCGCTCTGCATCCACAGATCTGGTTGTTTAAACATCCTGGCACCTCCTCCCTCACTTTCTTGCTCCCTCTCTTTCCTTTGACAGGCCTGCTTCCCCTTCACCTTCTGCTATGATTGTAAGCTTCCTGAGGCCTCCACAAGAAGCACATGCTGGCCCCAAGCTTCCTATATAGCCTGCAGAACCATAAGCCAAAATACACCTCTTCTCTTTATAAATTACCCGCCCTCAGGTATTCCTTTACAGCAATGAAAATGGACTAACACTGCTCACTATTCCCTTTGCCTAACATTTTATAGCTGTCCAGAGCAAAAGAAAGATGTTCTTGCCATAGCTCTTGTTTACTATAATTCTCTTAAGGCTGTTATCATTCTGGATGAAAACATTTTAAAATGTATAAAACAGGATAAAATGTTTCTCCACAATGAGACAGTTTGCAAAGTTGTTTGGATATGGAAAATGAGTTTGCCAGGGGGTACAAAAAAAGGAAAGAAAAGTGAAGATCCCTCCTACAGTGTAACCCTCTTAACAGAGCATCCTGCAGTGGCTGAGCAATTCCCACATTTAATGACTAATGAATTTGGGTTCGCCTCTGCATTTGCGCAGCTGGGGACAATGGTGCTGTCTATGGAGCTTCTTCCAGGCAGAGGGTGAGGAGGTGGCCACATTGCACTTCAACTTGAGCAACGTAAACTAGGCAGACTGTTAAAAGTATGAGCTGTACATCAAAGCAGTATAAATTATAAATATACCCCCAACCCTGCACAGATGCAGTCCCTATGCTGCACGCCACTCTCTTCAGCCCACTCCACCCACGACGTGCCCCTCTACTTCATACTTCATTCCCTTCAAGGGAGTTCCCACCATGAGCAATAATCTGTAGCATGCATCCTTGCCTTTGCCTGTACTGCAGCACTCTACTTAATCCAGAATAGTTTTTTCTGCCCCTTCTTCTGGTTGGTATCTCCTTCAGTACTCAGCTCAAGGGTTATCTTTTCAAGGAAACCTTGCCCATCTTCCCAGCCTGTATTTGGTGTTTCTATCCCTGCTTACCAATATGAAAACATGTATCAAGTTATATTGTTATTTCCAATTTCTTTGTCTCCTCAATTCCAATATCAGCTCCTTTGGATCAAAGGCCTGTTCTTTTCATCTTTGAATTTCTAATACCTAGTACAGTTTCTGACACTTAGCAATAGATGATTGTAGAATGAATAAGTATGTGAAGAGTAAATCAATTGGGGGTGAAATGTTAATTTTATACTGCTGTTTTGATGTATGAATTGCTATACACTTAAAAACAAAACAGTGCTCATTTGACTGTTTTACATTTGTATGAACTATTACCCTTCAGAAAAACTTCAATGAAAGCAGGAACATTCTGTTGAAATATTAATAATCTCTTATTCTGAACTCCTTTAAACATGGTTAATTTTTCAAAAATCATAAAAATTTTTTAACCCGTATTTAGTCTACTGTGACATTACTTCCAAACAATGTGCTATTTTCTTTCTTTTTTCAAGGACATAAATCTGGGATGTTGCAATTTCAGTCAACCAGAAGAATTGACAAAGCTTGTGGAACCTTCTGTCAGTGGTGAAACCATGAACAATGGGAGCAACTCAAGAAGGCATTTGTGGGGACATCTGAACACATCCTGCCATCTCAGGGTGGAACTCTAAAAGCATTTCTTCATGATTTCAATATGTTCCTCCAGTGAAGGAGAGTCTACTACTTATTCCAGTCTCTCTAAGCCTCTTAATCAGAAATACTGTCTTTATAGTATACCTAAAATCAGATTCTGTAGTTGAACTCCATTTCCTCTTGTTATATATTAGCAAAAGGTATAGAAAAATTGTTTATCATTACTTGCAGAGTGAAATCATAGTTTTGGATCACTTGCCATGCCTTCTAGGTCTGGGTAGATTCCAGAGCCATTAAGCTATTATGTGTGTAGGAAGTTCATGCTAATTGAGTTAGTGAAGCACTGTGCCTGCATCCTTGCTAAGAGAGGCTGCTTCCCCGCCACATCACCTGCTAGATGAATGGGTCTAGGCGGCCATTTTTAAATCTTGTGACTCTATTTCTCTGACCAGAGCTAAATAAACAAGGGTAGACATCTCATCATACCTTGGTTAATGAGATTTTCCATAGGAGAAGGGGAGAGATAAACTGAGGAGACAGAAGGAAGGCAACTTTGAGATTACAAGGAACTAGGCACTATACCAAGTGTTAGCAGAATACAGAATAATAGACGAAGCTAACTTACAAAGAAAAGTATAAAGCAGATGGGCCAAGAGAGGCAGAAACAAGAGACTCCAGGGCCCCATAACAAAGAAGTCTGGGTCCCTGTGGCTGTACTTCATTTCAGTCATTGTTATTTTAGAGGTTAACTTTAGAGGAAAATTTTTATTTAAGTTATCATGAGTTGATTAACAATTATCTATGTGATAGTTAATGTTATATGTCAACTTCTCTGGGCTGTGGTGCCTAGAGATTTGGTCAAACATTATTCTGAGTGTTTCTATGAGGGTATTTTTGGATGAGGTTTACATTTAAATTGGCAGACACTGAGTAAAGCAGATTACTCTCCATTATGTGAGTGGGCCTCATCTAATAAGCTGAAGGCCTGAAAAGAACAAAAGGCTCACCTCCTCCAAGCAAGAAGGAATGCCAGCAGACTGTCTTCAGATTTTATCTGCAACATCAGCTGTTCCTGGTTCTACAGCAGACTCGAGCTAAAATTTTCTGGCTCTCCAGCAGACTTAAGCTGCAATTCTCTCCTGAGTTTTCAGCCTGCTGGCCTCCCTCATCAGCTTTTGGACTTGTCAAGTCTCCACCACTGCATAAGCCAATTCCTTAAAATAATCTCTTTCAATATATATATATATACACCCTACTGCTTCTGTTTTTTTTTTTTTTTTTTTTTTTTCTGGAGAATCCTGACTAACACAATCTACAATAACTCTGAAGTGAAAGCAGTTGCACATAGATAACATGCATTCCCTGAGTCTAATTTATTACAAAAGACACCTTGAATTCTGTTAATCTGCATTGCATCACTTTTGTTTTATTAGGTTGAAAGGAATGGAATTCATATAAACTGCATACCAACTATATGCAAACACATATTTATTCATATTTATTCATATATTAATATAAACATAATTTATGAATAAAACAAAACAGTATTCTTATTATTTCAATTTATAATGAAGGACACTAAGACTCAAAGAAGTTTTCTATCTTGTCAATAATCATTTTGAGAATTAGCCATTTCATTCTTTTGTAGTCAAGTTTATTATTAATGCAATCTACCAATGTTTATTATTAATGCATGATATAACTCTACAATCTAGTTGGGCCTAGACAATCTACCAATGTTTATTATTAATGCATGATATAACTCCACAAACTAGTTGGGCCTCAGATGAAGAGAGACGGTAACAGCGGCAAACACAAGATGCAGAGGACTGCAGGGAAGGAGTTTGGAATTAGAAAAGTCCTTAATATGTGGCTTAACCTATTTGGGCCAGAATTTTTTCAGCTATAAAGAGGAGTAACTGAACCCACCACATTTGTTCACAGTGTTGCTATGAAGCTCATTTCATTTGACGTAAAGGAAAGTACCCTGCAAATTGAAAAGCACCTTTCAAATGTTAAGCTTTTATTATCATTTCATTTTCAGTACCTGTACATTTCAATATATATATATTTTTGTGAATCATGACATATTTTGAAGAACTGAGACTGCATCAATTTTTTTTAGAGGGAGAACAAGTATTCTCCTACCCCTCATAAGATAGCCCACCACACACTGCTCCCCAATAAGCACAAATGATTTAGTCTCAATTTCCCTCAGACACCGAGCAGTTTTAAGACAAATAGGAACATCCAAATGGCTTTTCCATCATTCCTAAGTAAATTGAAGAAAGTTAAAGGTGAAAAGAACCTTGAGGATCATCTCATAGTTGGCAAACTGTGGAGCACAGGCCAAGTACCACCTGCCTCTCTTGTGTACAGCTGTTAAGCTAAAAATAGTTCTTACATTTTAGAATGGTTGAAAGCAATGAAAATAAGAATATTCTATGACATTTGACAATTATATGTAATTCAAATTTCAGGGTTCATAAATAAGTTTTATTAGAAAACAGCTATGCTCCTTTGTTGTGTATTGTCTGTTGCTGCTTTCATGCTTCAATGTAACATGAACTGAGTATGGCAGTAGAGGCTGCATGACCCACAGAGTAGTTACAATAGACTACATGAGCAGTTGCAACAGAGGGTGTATGACCCAAAAAGCCTAAATCATTTACATTCTGGCCTTTTATACAAACCTTGCCTACCCTGATCTAACCTTATTCTCTCATTTTATAGATGAGAAAGCTGAAGCATTGAAAGATAAAACTACTTATTCTAGGTAACTCAGCTAGGATATTAATTAATGCAGAATCAATTAAGAGCTGAAATTCCATTTTTTTGTCCATTTGATCATGCTGAAATTAATGATTGAAATTAGCTATAGTTATACTCATCTTTAAATTATATAGCTTGCTTGTATAAATGACTAGATTTTTATCCCCAAATCTTTGATTGCTCACATGGGCTAATGTCACATAAAAAATTTGTCTTGAGAAAGTGAAATATTTTCTTCACTTATTCATTGAGATGAAATGTATATTGCATTGTTCTTAAGCAGCTCTAAGTAGAAGTTATTACAGAACAAAATAATGGTAAAAATTAAACATTTCACTGGATAACCATCAATCAAACTGAAAAATATGCTCTGTTTTTGATAACAAAACAACATATACGGAACATTCAAACACTTTCAGACAAATTGGTTACATTCAATTTTCTTACAAGAGATGATTGACAATAAGATGAGAAAATGATTTCTTAGTCTGTGTTTAGTGAATAAAACTGGACCAGTTAATTTCCAAAATGTAAGCTAAATTTCAATTTCTTGTAAAATGAAAAAGAAAGTGTGTCTAAAGTTAAAGCATCCCCTTCCTATCACTAGGAAGTACCTCTTGGGATTCCAGAAAAATCAATTAATGTACCCACCCGTTAATATCTATTTTAAAGGGGAAATGTTTAAACAGTGTTGCCAGCTGGGGGTGATTTTGCCCCTCGCCCCCAAAGGATATTTGGCAATATCTGGCACATTTTGGTTTTCACAATGGGGATGGCGGGTGGTGGTGCAGTGCTCCTGGTTTGTTTCAATAGAAACCTAAGATACCAATAAATGTCTTACAAAGCACAGGACAGATGTCCCCCACAACAAAGACTTATTCGGCCCCAAATGTCAGTACTGTTGAGGCTGAGAAATCCTGTTTTAACGAAACATCATTAGGCTAGCCCAAAGCTTTCAACAATCCTGCAAATTTATCTGCCAGGTCCTAAATGTTCAAGTGATCCTTTATTTGTGGACTAGCACAATAGAGCAAATATTTCTTATGGAAGCCCGTATGATAGCTCATTCTTTCCAATATTTTCTTCTAGCAAGATTATCACAGAGATTATGCCAGCAAATAGTTATTTACCTTCTTTCCAGCCACATGTATTATTGATCTTAACCAACAAACAGTAGCATAATTTTCTAATAATTCTGATCTCTTCCATAAGCAAGTTATTTTGACTCTGATTTATTTTTCCCTGTAGGAATCTGATAAGCTAAGATTTCTATTTGACCTTGATCCATGACACATGATATAGTAAAATAATCTATGACTAACAGAAAAATAAATCCTAAGTCACATTTACCTTCAAACGGAAACACCAAAATATTTCAGTTGGGTAGAGCCTACACAGTTATCTCTAGACATTTTCCAAAGGCATATTTAGAGGATAAAGCAAGGGTGGCCCCAGCAAGTTTAACAGTACAGTTTTTCTTCTAATAGTATTTTATCTATTTTACAATGTAACCCAGTCAATAATATTAAAGGAAATATATTAACATATGTTAGATCACCAAATTAAGAAATGCCTTTTCTCCAACACGATCAATAGACGAGATAATTTTTATCTCTCACTTTCTCTTTCAGTGTATATTATCAAAGCAGATAGCTGGTGCTACCTACATAGATTCTTCCTCGAGTACATATTTTATTCTGGGTCGCTTTCACTGAGCACGAAGTATTGGTTCAACTCCCTAACTAATCTTCCAACTTGGGGAATCTATGAACTAAATCATCTCAAGCTCAAGGTATTCTTTAATCACAAAAAAATTACCAAGACCCTATAATACCATTTGGTTCCTCTAAGTAGCAACTTCAGAACACTAATCAAAAGCACAGTTACTCATTTTCTCCAATATTTACCTATTCAAATTTAATTCATCTAGCACCCAAGATATCCTAGGCTCTCTGCTAAATGCTACACACACCAAATTGAACAAGATATGATTCTCAACTTCAAGAAGATTTTCATAATGAGTTGGAAGAGCTAATAATACCACAACATGCTAAAAGTAAAGCTAGAAATACCCACTGATGTTTATGGACATGCAGGAGAGGAGAGCTTTATCTAGCTTAGAGGATTCAGGGAAATTTTTCTGAACTCATCCTACTTACCTGTGTTGAGCATTAAAATATGGGCAGGAGTTAGCTAGGAGAAGGTCTGGTGCAGGTTTTCCAGGCAGTAGAAATAAGTCGTGCAAAAACCCCAGCTATACGGAATTCCATGATTTGAGGAGGGGAAAAACAAGGTAAGGAGGCAGCAAAGTAGACAGAGGCCAGATCATCTTGGGTCTTGTATTCCATGCCAAAGAGCTTAGGTTTTATTCTGCAAGAGATGAGGAATCACTGAAGAATGTCAAACACAGCAGCACCCTGGTCTTACTTGCATTTTAAATGGACCATTCTGGTGGCTGTGGGAAGGATGGATTTGAAGTAGACAACACTGGAGGCAGCTGTAGTATTTTGGGCCCAAGAAAAAGAGAGACTGATTTTGGGAACTAGGAATAGACAGAAGGGGGTGGAACAGAGATATATTTATGAGGAAATCTGGCAGAACTGATTGGCTAATTACATAAGGATGGGAGAAAACAAGGCAAAAGGCACAAACCGAGGTTTTCCAGTTTGGGCAATGTGGTGAATGGGTGATCCTAGCAGTTGGGAGATAGTAGAGGAAAAGGAGCAGATGAGAGGGAGCTTGTTTGATTCAGCAATGGCCACTTGTTTAGGGCAGCAGTTAGACTTAATGTGCTTTCTCTGCTGCAAAGTTTTCTGCCTCTAATCATGAAAGTGTACAGTCTCCTAAAGTAAACAAAGAATGAGTCCGACATGCCATATTTTCTTTGAATCTGGAATACTACCTATCGACTACACATTTTTGGTATCTAAATTAGGTTTCCTGCATGATCCCTTAAAAATAATTATAAAAGTCATTCAATGCTCTGTGAGCATGAGAACTTTAAAGATGTGGATACATTGTGAGTCTATATAAATGTATAGAGAGATACTGAGTGCTCAATTTTTAACAATAAAAATGAGATACTGAGGCCTGGTCACGCCAGAGCCTAATTTTAATGAGCCAACATCTCTTCACTAAAGCACTACACTTTAGAAGCACAGATTCTCAAATGTTAAGTGCATAACATTCATCTAGGTTGTTTGTGAAATGAAAGTTTGCAAGGTCCACCCAGGGGTTTAACTTAGTAGGTCTATGTGAAGTCATTGTCATCTGATTCCATCATAGACAGTCTTGGATCACACTTTGAGAAACACTGCTTCAAGTACTCATTGTGTTGGATAAAACTTTCTTCATGTAAGACAATTCAGTATGTAAAATGTAGGAATTCTTCCTACCTTCCTTATCAGTTATCTATTTTATCTATCTATCTATCATCTATCTATCTATCTATCTATCTATCTATCTATCTATCTATCTATCTATCTATCATCTATCTACCTACCTACCTACCTACCTACCTACCTACCAATGCATTAAACCTTGAAGAATCTTTACTTATTTGGGAGAAAAGAAATAAAACTAATCAATGCTACCCCTAAATTACAACTCCTATGCATGTCCCTCTGAAAATGAAGTACAGAAGAACCAATGGTTAGATCAGAATTCCCAAAGGCTGTTAAACACAAATCTTCTGTGTGACAAACATAAAAATTAAGTGTGCCCTTCCTAGAGATTTTGTTATACCTGAACCACCCCATCCCAGCAGTCACAGCACTGTATCTTTGCCACATGCTCAAGAACCAAGAAAATTGTGTTCACTCTATTTTTTCATATTAAATATTTAATATTAAGCAGCATTTAAAAAATTTTCCAAGTATAAAATTAATTGTAAATATAATTATCCTTTTCCAAATGAAAGCCCTAAATGTTCTCTTCCTCCTCCTTTCTGTCCAGAATCATTGGTTAGTTTTTGAAGGTTGTGGGGTAGAGGTGGTTGGGTTGGGGAATCTAGAATTATGGGCATCAGTTATGGCTACTTCAGACTTTGCCCCAAAGTGAACTGGCCGCTACTCACTTGGTCCTATCACATACCTTGGAATCTGAGGGACATGCCCTTGAGTGACCACTGCAAGCCTAAGGGCCATTCATTATAGCAGAATAAAGAAAGGGGGCATATGTAGGATTTTCCAGAATCTTGACCATGAAAGACTATTTTTAGGAGCTCTCGTTCACAACCATATCTCCGTCTAAGTTCAATAGCATAGAAAATTCTGAAATTTCACATCATGTGACTAAAAATTTTCATGAAAAAAATGCAGAGAAATGATCATATAAACAAACAGAAAATAAAAAGAAATAGGGAAAAACACTTCTTCAGATTATATATATCATCTAGAACTCAGAGCAGGGCAGCTGAACTCAATTTACTTCTCTTTCTGTCAGTGATCTTTCATGATTACATTTTGAAAACCTGACAACTGTTTACTTAAAACCTTTTGCTCCCACTGTCGACTAACACAAAATCTGTTCTTCCCAGATACCAGCATCAGAAGGGCCGCTGAATTAAGTTTCCATCCAGCTTAGCTGAATCTATGGCAGCTTTTTTCAGTGTGGGGTCCTTCCAAGAGCTCTGGACTTCAGAATCACTGGCACAACAGTGAAAATGCAAATTCCTGAACCCACCACCTACCTACTCAGTCAACACCTCCGAGAGTGGGCCCTGGCTATTTGCTTTTCTCACAAGCTCCCCAAGTGGTTCTAAGCATTCTTGGGATTTCATATATCTTTCATGTGTTTGTTCATTCATCAAACATTTGTTGAATACATTTTGTTGGTCACAGCCTGTAAAACTCTTTTTCATGCTAGATAATGGAAAGGGAGAAAAAATATGATCTGAAAATTAACTTGGAGCCAGTTGAGGTTACACCAACAGAAGAGCAGAGGGGAGGGTGTGGAACCACTAGTGGGTAGGCAGAGTCCTGGCTCCCTGCAGGAAGTCATCTGCCAGGACGGCAGGGCCCTTTCCCTTGAGACAGACCTTGCCAGGGGCGTTACTGTGCCTCCAAGCATCCCAGAGTGCAGTGGCCCCTGGACTTGGATGTCCCAGCCATTTCCTCCTCACTCCCCAGTGACCACACATTTTCATTCTTGCCTCCACAAAAAAGGTCATCAGGAGACAGAACTCTCCAGAGAGACAGGAGGGTTTCTTGTTGCCTCAGGAATTTTCCTTAGGCTGCCTGAAGAACATTTCACAAAAAGGCAAGTCACATGGTTCACTGTTCAGCAGCCTGAGTCAAAGCCACCATTTGATACACACCAGACCATTTTCCCTCTCTCCTGGGTTTTAGTTTGGTCCCATTTTCTTTTATTCTTTTCTCACTTTTTTTCTTAAGGGAATCTGAGGCTGGCAGGCTGAGATGGAAGTTTCTTTTATTTGTAGCCATTAAAATTCTGCCTAACAATACATCATGTTTTCCTAAAAGCAGTTTATTCTTCAAGTTTCCCATCTTCAAGGCACTTCATGGAATTAGTCCATCACAAATATCCTGGCCTTGCTTGCCAGGATTCGCCGATATATTCACCTAGACATAATGGGTGTGTATTTCCTCTCTCGTGGTGGAAATGTAACTGTTGGTCCCTAGCATGTGGCTGAGTACCCTGTCTAGGCTAAACAAAGTTTCTAGTTTACTGACATTATTCTACCTCCTTTGTAAAGATTCAGAATTTTAGATGTGAATGGGGCAACTTGAAGGTCATAAATTTAAAACACAATGGAAACAAATTTCAACGTAATCGTTCCTTGAAGAGTTTGAGAACACCAGAGGGAAGTCAGTTCCTGGAATGCCTGAAATCAACTACAGAAGACAGACCAAATACATTTGGTTATTTGGATCTTACTTTGCTTCAGAGACAATAGACTGAACATTGGTTACCATTATATGGAATTATAGAAGTGTAAAACATTAGCACTTGGGCAGAATTTGTGCTGATCTGATAACCTAACCTGATCGTTGCTCCTTCAATTAATTCCTTTGTGTTACCTACTTGAAGTAATACTTCTGCATCAAAAAGAGAAAGGATAAAAAATAAGAGTTTGGGCTTTTTACTAGATTCCAAAATAATTAAAAAGGGAATGTACTATGTAAAACTCTGCATAGTTTTATCAGAAGGCACGGTATATAACAAAAATACAGTGACATTACTGTTTGAATAGTATTTGCATCAAAGAATTCTGCTATCAGACACTCCATGAGGCTCATCCTCATTAATGAGATGAGTGAGATAAGGAATAATATTCTTTACTTTTGTCAGTCCTACTAGAGTCAATAACTGAAATACCCTTTCTAGCCCGGGAAAGAGGAACTGTAAAGTGAGAGTCGCCATACTTCCTTCTCAGGATCTTAATTCTCAGATGCTGGGATCACCAGCCAACCCTACAGCAAAGATAGAAACTCAGAAGTTATCCTAGATTCCTTTCTCCACCACAACTAGTCCATTTAGCAAGGCCCGGTTTATATTACCTTCATTACTTTTGCCTTAGCCAGGTCTCATCAATTCCCCAGGCCTCTAATCTAATCTTTCAGCTTCCAGTTGCATCATCTCACCCATTTTAGACATTACAGCCAGAGCAACTATATTATACCTAAATCTGGTGATCACCTCGCTGCAAAAATTATTTTAAATTGCCTCCCCCTTCCGCCTAGTTTCAAGACAATGGTCAAATGCTGTAGCTTAGCAGACAAGGCATTCTATTAGGTGGGTGAAAATGTAATCGTGGTTTTTGCCATTAAAAACTTTTTGCACCAACCTAATATGATTTAAACACTGTTGTTTACCTGTTTCCTTCTTCCATTTTAATATTCAATTCTTTCAGTCCAAATAGACAACGTTCTTCAATGCCCAAGAAGCATAGCAGGCTTCGGACATTGGATCTAAATCCAGTCAAGACCCAAACCCTTCATTTTAAAGAAGACATCAAGTTACAGAAAGATTGAGTAATTTGCCCAAGGTCACACAGCTGGTTAGGAACATAGTGGAATTAGGACCCAGTGTCTAGGCTGACTTTTCCAGAATATAAGTTCTTTATTCTATTTCTGACATTGCTTAAAGTGAGCAAAGTCATATGATTTCTCAATATAAAAATTAGAAAGTCTTAAAAATGATACTAATCATTTGGTCTTCATTAACACACTGACTTAAATGTCTTTCCAAAATCTGTCACAAATACAGTGTTCCCTTTCTCCCAATGCAACCCATTTTTCAGAAGCCTTCCCTTCAGTAAGTTCGCCAAGACTTCAATACACAGAAAGCTCTCTGCCCTAAAAATAATCTTCAAATTCAACATGTTACCAAAATAAAATCTTCCAAATAAAACAATGGCAAAGATAGACCTGATAATGAATATGAAATATGCTAAGAACATTCTGTCACTGAAATAAACTTGACTTTTTTTGTGATTAATAGTAAGATGCAATCTTGAAACACATAAGAATAAAGCAAATGACAACAGAAGAGAAATGATTTGGAAAGGGTCCCATTTGAAATTTTCCCGTTTGAAAACAGGCTCTGTCTTTTGGCTATCATCATTGTGTGCCTGTCCAGAAATTCATTTCCAAGTTTTATTTCCAAATGCAACCCCAAATTCAAAATGTGAGTTTGTTGGCATGTTCAAAATTTGCTCTGAGATGGACAAAACAACAAATGAGATGCTTTCAGGAGGAATAATAAGTATTTTCCAATGCTCATTGGGTTGAATTCATACTTCAGATACCAGCCTTCCCCTTCTAATTCTTTAGTATCCTGTTTCTATTAGGAAATGGAAAATAAGGAAATAGGATTATGAAGCCATTTCTAAATATTAACATGATACCAAAGGAAGTTAGCAAAGATACACACATTTTCAAGGAAAAGGATAGAAAGGGAAATTGGCTTGAGTCCAGTCTGTCAGAAATGGTGACTGATCAGAGTTTAGCTAAATCCAATCAAGCCATCAGGACCTACACTGCATTTACTGACAGGTAGGGGCACTGAAAGAGGGCAGGTCATATCAGAATAATGCTTGGAAGATGAATAAAAATTACCTGTTGAATAGGAGAATTGGCTTTGTTACCTTAAGTTTCAATAATCTACTGGATTCCCAGAGAATCCATTCATCAAATTAACATAGTGGTGGTGGTATGGAGGGAGGTGGAACAAGAGAGAGAAGGGGGAGGAAGAGAGGGAGGAGAAAGAAAGGGACATAAGAAATACTGTTATGAAATATTTCATTTCTAGATTAAGCCAGGAAGAGCATTTACCAAAACATGCAAATTATTATTCATGAACTTACATTTTACTCAAGAGATAAAATGGCAAGAATACATAGGAACTAGCAAAGCAAACACAGGAGAAACACAATCCATAGGAAAAAAATACATAGCATTCACAGCCAGAGAGTGGACAATACAATTGCTCATATACCAAAGCAGCTTTTATTTCTTTCTAAGTATTGCTGAAAGAACTTGGTATGACTTTATTTAAGAGTTTGAAATGTGCTCAATATCTGAAGTCTCAGAGGATAGCTATGATCTTTCAAAATTACAGATGTCATTTGGGAAAAAAGTCCTCCAGTAAGGTTCCATCCTGTCTTTCAGATATTGAAAAAATGGGAAGGACACACAGTAATGCACTTTATTCAATAAATTATTACAAAGCATCACTTTAATAAAGGATGGTAAGATTGAGCTGTATGCCAATGAAAGTATTGCTATAGCATTAACAATGTCTCCTGAAAGTATGGACAGTACTTTCAGTTACAAAAGATGACAAAGCTCACTCGCCTAAAAAGACAGAGCTTCTTCTAAAAGAAGTACCTCAGGTAGGTACTTCTCTGCTGGCTTTTTGACTAGTAAATGAATAACATTCTCCATCTTAAAAAACTAGCCTACTAATTAATAATATATGGAGAGTGATAGTCACGTACCTGTCAAGAAGAGTTAAAAAGCATTATCTTGGTTTAAAGCTGATACATGACTTTAATTGAAAAAATATTTCTCATTGCACACTGAATTACTGGAGTTGAATTCTTTCAGTGAGACTTAGATATGCCCTTTCTTTGCCCCGACTCTTGATTCACTAGTGATTCTGGAGAAAATGTACACCGATTTGTTAATTCTCTGGCCTCATTCTTTTTCTTGCCCTACCACACATGTTGTTCCAACACAGCAAAAACACACATATCCAAGGAAGAGTCTCTTCTACTACGCATACCCAAACCTGCCTTTCCTCCTAAATGGTCCCTAGGGAAGCAAGCCATCGCCATGACAACCACATGATGGGAGTTTGAACAGCACTTGGGGCAGCCTTTGTTGAAAGTTAATACCAGTTGGTGTTTAGCAAGAAAAGGAAAACTCAGGCAAGGGGTAATACTCTGTTGTGAGGCACCACTTAGCCGTGTGGAACTAACTGTCCACATCAAACCTTACCTAACCAGAACACACCCTCAGAACAAAATTCTCCAAGTGTAATGTATTCAGGGCTAATTCATTAATTCTCCATTGTAGCCACTGGACTCAATGCTCAGTGGTCACTAAATCAAAAGAGCATATATACTCAGGAAAAGAGAATTAAGAACTTTGCCTTTTGTAACTTCAAATGGATATAGAACATCAGAGATATTTATTTTTCCCTATTAAGTATTACCACCTTCTGTTGGCTGGGCAAAAATGCTTGTTTCCCGCACTTTAAATCTAATTTGTGTTTTCCCCCCTACAAGAAAGATCATGAAGGTGGATTAGTACAGAGTTGTATGGACTTTTTCAGTATCTTTAATGCATTTGCTTCTGGAAAGAGAAGCGCTGCAGACACACGGTGGCAATTCCTGCTCAGGTGTAGTGCCATTCTTTTGTGTGACTCACAGCTAGAGAGAGAGCTGACATTCAATATGTGTTTAACAATACTTTTCTACTACTGATTCCACTCAGGAGACTCACATTTTTATGCCTTTTCTAAAAACAAGGGCACCAAAAAAGTCACTGTCTGAGGAGGCTCATTCTTTGTTCGTCTTCACCTGACTGGCCACCTAACTACACAAAGCTTTTAAACTAATGAGGAGAATCCTTTGTTCTCTCAGGTTCCATTTAAAGGGAAAGTGGGTCGAAGGGCTTCCCCAGGGAGAGAGAAAGAAAAGCCAGGAGCCAAACACAACGGAGTAAGAGATTTCACTCCCACTACTATTCCCACCCTCCCAAAGAAGTTAATTAATTCTGTTTTAGGAATGGTTAAAAGGGGTGGGGGAGCACCAGGTAGCCCATTCTCTGAGACCAAAATCTCCTTCTCAAGTGTGGTTCGCAGCAGCCTCTTGTCTCTGACACCACGGGGTGTGGGTGGGGGGCGTGGGGGGAGGGCAAGAGTACTGAGAACCTCTCTCCAGCCACAGACCACAGAGCCAGTACTGCATGCATTTAGGCTCCCCTAAAGGTGCGTCCCAGCCCAAGTCCCCAAGTTGGGTATTTAAACCTGAAAAGCACAATTAGCGCCATTCAAAGCTGCAAGTTACAGTACCTTCAGAAGTCTGACAGATGGAAGAAAGGCTGCGTGGCACAGCTTCCGGATGGTCCAGTTTAGGGGTCGAGGAGCATCAGCCTGATTCATGACCCCTTCCAAATTCCACCGGGAAAACAAGAAACTGAAAACCTGAGCAATGCCTAGAAAATAAACGGTCCCCCACGGCTCTGGCATCCCATGGTCATCTTCACACCTGCAAATTCCATTAGGGCAGAGGCTTCCTGGAACTTGGAAGACGAGTCAAGTAGCCTTGCCTGAGCCCCTGAACCTTCTTAAGAAAGCCACCTCCTCTCTCTATGCAGCCGTGCTCATGCATACCAAATGTGGCTGAATGGAGGCACACTGCCTGCTGCTTCGGGGAGGGGATGCACGGTTTTGAAGGAGAGGGACAGCCTGCACAAAACAGCCTGTGGTCGGAGTCAAAGCAGCCTGCTCCGGAATGCGCGCTCCCTCTCCCGCTCTCCTCCCAGTAAACGCAGGTCAGGCGTTGGGGGGGAACCGGGGCCATTGCTTTGCTAGCTTGGTTTGGGGGGGAGCCAGGAGGATCGCAAAAGGGAACAAAAATGAAGCCAGAACGGGAAACTTGCACTTTCTTGCACAAAGCATCTTTGAGGGACTGGGAACTGGTACGGGGGGAGGGGCAAGGACACAGGGAGAGAAGGGGTGCCTCCGAATGATGAGATAAATGCTTCCCTTTTGATTTATGTGACATAATAAAGTGAGGCTATCATCAAATACATCTGTAGTAAAAGAGATCTTTGTCGTGTTCTGAGGTTTTTATTATCCGTGATTGACAGTCTTCATCCTGATAATCCGTTGTATAGATGATAGACACTGAGACAGAAGCAAACTCAAACACACTGGGTTGTTCCTTTCATAGAAAGCAGTGTAAACTAATGGGCATTTGGCTCACCATTTAGAGAAGGCAGTTTTTAAATGGGGGTTATCTCCTGGAAAGCCACTTGATACCCTTTCTCTGCAACACAAGTTTAACCCATAAAGTGCCACGTGGGATGCTGTCTACAAAGAATGGACTTTCCTCAAGTGGGGTGTCCACCCCCATCATTTTCTAAGGAGGCTTTATGAAATAGTTGCTGAGTTGGAATGTATAGTCTTTAGGACTCCTGTGGTGAGAGAGAGAATTAAAGGACAGCTTTTCAATTTGAAGGTAGAAATTGGATAATTTCACATAGAGAAGGTAAGTTGGGAGGGTGAGAGGAGAAAGGAGTTCCTGACACAACCCCCCTTCAGCTCCCACGTTCCCCCTGGCATCCGGCCTCAGTAGGAGCAGTTGACCTGACAACTCCTATTGGGGAGAATTCTCACATCCTTGGAGCATCGCCATCTTATTTATTTTTTCCTCTGTGACTATGCTCATTTTCCATTTCTAATTAACTTGAAGAGATTGGTAAATCCCGGCTCCATGACTATTACACAGTCAGAAGCTGAACTGGGAGCGGTGCAAGCAGAGGTGATACACTGTTGTGATTCAGAACTGGGACAACACAGGCCCACTCCAGCACGAAATCAATACCTGACACACTGCGCTACAACACCATTTCACTCACAATGGTCTTGTGTCAAAAATTTAAGAAAGATATTGCAGAAAACTAGTCCACCAGTGGAAGACAGACCATTGACCTACCTTGTATAGTAAAATTTATGTCTCTAATTATCTTCTATCAAACAATATCACTTTAATAGATCTCATACACAGTTGATTCATTTTCTGTTACTATTCTGTTTCCACAAAGGATTGAAGGCAATATTAAAATAATAACGGCTCACATGTATCACCTAGCACAATGCATTGCAGAGGTTTATGCCCATGGCAACCTTATGGAGTAGGTGTTATGGTCATATCCTTATCTCACAGATTAAGCAAGTGAGGTCCACAGAAATTATTAACAAGTCTTACATACTAGTGTAACTGGAGTCTGGATTGAAACCAGTCTACTAGGCTGTAAAGACAAGCTTTCTCTTGTCTCCTATTTCTTTCAAAAGGGGCTCTAGGAATAAAACCACTGCGTCTGTTTTTTGGTAATTTAATCTTACATAAGAGTTAAAGACTTTAAAGAAGAAACGCTCAGCATTTCTTTCAGATTATTACTTTGGTCTGATGTTGATGTATTAGCTAACAGCATGAATTCTGGAATCAAGCTGCATGGTTCAAATTCCAATTTTGAAGCTAGTCTAGGGAGATTTACCTACCTTCTTTGTGTCTTGTAGTCCTTATCCGTACAATGGAGATTAAAATAAACCCACATGCCTACGGTTGTTGTGAGGACTAACTGAGCTAATATCGGCAAAGCACTTAGAATAGTGCCTGGCATATACTAAATACCTGTACCATGGTCCATCTTCTGGGTAGCATGTGCTGATTCTGAGCTGGAAACCCACTGACAATTTTCATTAAGCATGCATACATATGGCAGTAGGTAATGAAGTCAAGCAAGACAAATTAAAACTGAATGCATCTTGTGAGTTAACCATGAGTTTAATAAATGGGGTAAAGAGGAAGGTGGGAGACTGCAAGGGCAGCGTGGGTTTCCTCATGCAGTGTGGTATTCATCAGGTTGTGAGATGCTGCCTTTAGTGGGGAAGGCTCCAGCCTTTCTAAGCTTTTAAATGAATGCCCTTAAGTGGTTCTGTTGAGGCGGTGAGATCTCTGCTCCACGAAAATGCTGAAAAACTGCAATTGCCTACCCCCTGCCCTGCACTATTTCAAAATGGTAAGGACCCCACAAAAATGACCGCATCGTTCTGAAAACACATGGCCTTTGATCCTCCTATCCCCTTTAATTTTACTGAATAACTTTGGTCAAAGAGAACTGTTAGAAACTATGCAGAATGAGGAAGTCGGAGGATTCACAGCCCTCTCTAATGGCAATTAGAGGAGAAAAGCACAAAATCTTCAGGGAATTGATTTGGAGATTACACTGCAAAAGAGGTAAAGATCAAAGAAGGATGACAGTGCATGAGAGGCAGTTTTTCTTCCATCACTGGGGACGCTTTATGCCAGAATTGTTTGCTATCAAAACATCTAAAGAAGGATTTTCAAGACCCTCCTCTCTACTTTCAAGAAATTATATTTTCACATAGAAGATGCCTTCCCCAGTTTTAGAGAAGTCTAATGAGAAAAAAAAAGCAGAGAGGAGCAAGCCCAGCCCCAGATATTAGCATCTCACAAATTCAAAGTGCTTACTTATAAATCTTATGAATGTAGATGTCTACATACCTGCAGAACAAATTCTAGCAGGCTTAAAGCTCTGAAATAATCATACTAGCTTTCAGTATCCTAAAAAATAGCAAGCAGGGCATATCAGATTTCTGTATTCCAAAGCCTGCCTTTCAACCAACTCTAATTCTCTCCTGTGCTACAGAAAAGCCCACTTCCCACTGATTATCTTCCCTTTTTATTTTCTGTGTAAATGATACTAAACCAAAGAATCATGATGAAATTTGAGCTCATTCTCAATACTGACAAGGGGGCCATTGTATAGACCTTCTGAATTCTTTCTTTTGAAGACCACGTTCCTTCTCTTCAAAAAAGTCATAGCACCCTCAATATAGTATTGTACCACTTTGCACCCTGTCTTCTTTATATCTTTTGGATATAAAAGGAGCTGACCCATGAAAACCTAAGAAAACAGAAAGGAAATGACACAGTGACCAGGTAGTACAGAGAACTCAAAAGCCTCCCTCTGAAATGTGTTTTCTGCAAATGACACTAAAAAAACAGCGCTGCAATGTAATTTTTCAGAGTTTATTATTACAACATTAAAATTCATAGGTATCTGGACATCAATTGTACATATATTTTCAGGCTCTAATATACGGATGTAGTGCACCTAGTGCAGAAGGATGATATTTAAGCATCCAGGGGAAAAACCAGGAACAAGCCCGGTGGTGAGCCTTTGTAGACACCTTCATTTGCTTCAGTGTTTTGCAGCCTTAATACCAACGTCTTGCTTGCTTAATGATTGGCCTCTTTTATTAATTTGGTTGTGCTTTGAATTTTCTTTGTTAAACATTTTATTTTACTTTAAGTTCCAGTATACATATGCAGGATGTGCAGGTTTGTTACACAGGTAAATGTGTGCCATGGGGGTTTTCTGCACTGTCACCCATCAACTAGGTATTAAGCTCCACATGCATTAGCTATTTATCCTAATGCTCTCCTCCTGCAACAGGCCCCCTCGTATGTGTTGTTCCCCTCCCTGTGTCCATGTGTTCTCATTGTTTAGCTCCCACTTATGAATGAGAACATAACGGTGTTTGGTTTTCTGTTCCTGTGTCAGTTTGCTGAGGATAATGGTTTCGACCTCCATCCATGTCACTGCAAAGGACATGATCTCATTCCTTTTTATTGCTGCATAGTATTCCATGGTGTATATGTACCACATTTTATCTAGTCCATCATTGATGTGCATTTTGGTTGCTTCCATGTCTTTGCTATTGTGAGTAGTGCTGCAATGAACATATGCGTATATTATCTTTAAAATAGAATGATTTATATTTTGGGGGATACATACCAGTAATGGGATTGTGGTAGATTAAATACTTAAATGTACAACCCCAAACTATAAAAACCCTAGAAGATAATCTAGGCAATACCATTTAGGACATAGGCACAGGCTAAGATTTCATGACGAACATGTCAAAAGCAATTGCAACAAAAGCAAAAATTGACAAATGGGATCTAATTAAACTAAAGAGCTTCTGCACAGCAAAAGAAACTATCATCAGAGTGAACAGACAACCTACGGAATGGGAAAAAATTTTTGCAATCCATCTGACAAAGGTCTAAGATCCAGAATCTACAAGGAACTTAAGCAAATTTATAAGAAAAAAGCAAACCACCCCATTAAAAAGAGGGCAAAGGACATGCACAGACACTTCTCCAAAGAAGACATTTATGCAGCCAACAAACATGGAAGAAAGCTCAACATCACTGATGAATAGAAAGATGCAAATCTAAACCACAGTGAGCTACCACCTCACAACATTCAGAATGACAATTATTAAAAAGTCAAGAAACAACAGATGCTGGCGAGGCCGTGGAGAAACAGGAATGCTTTTACACTGTTGGTGGGAATGTAAATTAGTTCAGTCACTGTGGAAGACAGTGTGGTGATTCCTCAAAGACCTAGAACCATTATTTTTTTCAAAAAATCATTTGTCTCATGAACTTTATGGCAATTTATCATTTCTGTCAAAAAACATACTTTTCCTGTTTCTTCCTTTTAACTTCACTCAAATAGAGCTATAACATTTTTAGGCATTTTTTGATGCTTCTACAGTATTTTCCAAAATATTAGATCTCTTTATAGATTCCATTTACCTACAGAACAATCCTTAATGTATTTCCAAATATATGTTTATCAAACAGATTAACTTTTTTCCTTTCTTAAGGTATATTTCCCCTTTTGCCGTCTTTTGTAGATAATAGATTCTAAAATACACTAAAATTTATTAAAATACATGGCTCACTTTGTTAAGTTGGTTAGGCAGCATTTATTCCATGTAAAATAAAAATATCTCATAACTGCAATTGTTATCTATTCATTTTCCCTCCGTTATTGGGTTCTCTCCCTGGCATCTCTGACTGCTGTCCACCGTCTGCACAAATGCCTATGGTGACAGAGAGTGGGTGAGTTTTTGAGACAGCCCATTCCATGATTGTACAGTTCTGGTTGACAGAAAATTCTACCTAAGACTGAGGTGAAATGTCCTTACCTCTAACTTCCAAGTCAAGTTTTTCTCTCAGAGCATAGTTTTCCAAATGTATAAGGATACTTAACAAGCTCCACTCACACTTCCTCTTCTTTAAACTGGGCATCTTGGGCCATTAATCTTTCTTCATGTGACGGTATAGAGTTTTTAGGAAAAAAAAAAAAAAACCTCTCTTCAGGGTTATATTCAATATTATGTTATAGGGGTACTTTAAATATAGTAGTCTCTTAATCCTCTGGAATCTCTTGAATTACTTCTCATGAAGGTCCTTTAGGAAGCTTTGAGGGGAAACTCACTAATAATTTAGCTTCTTTTTAAACATTGTTTCCTGAACTAATTCGAATACCTAACATAGATTTTAAGTAATAGCTGACCAAAACACACACACACACACACACACACACACACACACACACACACCCCTGAACTGATGTGAGTAATTTACTCTTTTTGACCCCGACTTGTAACAGAGGTAGTGGCGGGTAGTGATGGGCTAATGGAAAGCTCATGCTTGTTTCAAGAAATGAGGAGGGACTGGACTGTCTGTGTTTCATCCTCCCTATCTTTATCTGTAACTTTGGAAGTCAGACAGACTCGATCAAACCTAAATGCCTCCTCTTACCCACTATGTGGCCTGGGGGCAGTTACACAACTTCTCAGAGGCTTAGTTTCCACACTGTAAGAATGGGGTCTACAACAGTTTCCACCTCCAGGTTTTTGTGAAGGTTAAAGCAATTAGCACAGTGCTAACATAGAGAAAAATATTTAAATTCAATTACTTACGTTGTTGTTAATAATAGTATTGTTATCTTGTTTATGGATACCACTGGCAGTGTATGTAGCATAGTCCATAAGCGCACAGGCCATAGACCGAATGGCCTGAAGGTAAACCCAAGCTTTACCATTTACATGTCACTTTGGGGAAGTTATTTAATCTCATCATGCTTTAGTTCCTTCATCTGCAAACTGCGGATAATAAAATTACCTTTGTCAAAGGGATAATGTGAAATTAATAAGCCAATATGGGAAGAAACCTTAGAAGTTCCCACACATGGTAAGAGCTAGAAAAATATTAGCAACTTATTATTACCAATATTGGAGTCATATGTGCCATCCTTCCCACAGCTAGTGATCTAGGAAAAGCAAAGCAAAACAAAACACCTTCATCTCCTCCTTTGTTTCTTCCAGTAAGAGAAGAAGATGCAGAGAACACATGAGAAGAGAGCCACCTCTGACTCTCCTTACTGCTTTCCTCTGCAGTCCCATGAATCCTTACTTTTAAAATAGACAGTGGATATGACAGGGAATCATATATTCCAATAATGGGGTGTAAAACTTTAATACATAAAATGTCTCACTCTGGAAAACACAAAGGTATATAAGCAGCTTCCATCTTGCCCAAAATAGAAATCCTATATATACACCTACCAAAAAATGTATAACAGATATTCAAAGGCCTAGAGCTAAAATACAACCTTATTCAGCCTTGAAACCCTAAAATTTCCATTCACAAAGGGGATGGGGTTTTAGTATAATTCAAAAATTCTAATGAGTTCCCGCAGGCTTGTTAAAAATAAAAGAATTTGAGATGTGCATTTCTGATCACTTAATATTCACTCTTCTAATATTTGCAAAGCTATTCATTACTGTAAATGTTCTAAGTTTAAATATCTGCAACACATACACACATGTAAGCACAAACACACACCCACACATAGAATGTAGGTATTTTAGATACATTTTCATTATGAAAGCCATAAATCTGACCAACTTGATAAATAACTTACGAATTAATATCTTTTAGGAGGAGAAATTTAAGCAGTGAATCTCCAATTACTACTAGAATAACTTGCATGAATTGGAGGGAAGCTCAGCATTCATTATTAACAGTGCAGCTTAAGTCAGATTTCTTGGCCAATGGATACCCAAATCAAACACAAGTTCAAGCTCACACCTCACATATAACTTCTCAAACACCTCTGACTTGCACCAATGAAAGCTGAGGGTCTGCCCCAGCCACACACCTTGCCTTGTGCATCTGGGCTTCTCACACTAATGGCCAGCCTTGGGTTGGACCATAAGGTCCGCTCACCTGGGAAACAGAGACATACTGTGATCTGGAAGATCCTCAAAGCAGTAACTCTGCTTGGTAGAGAATTTTAATAAAGAAAGCTAATGAAAACTGTACTTGCTATCTATTTTTGTCAGCCTTCCAAAAAATGCAACATTGTTGATATTTATTCTGGTATATTTTTGACAACCAGGAGCCTTTCATTTTATTTTTATTAATATTAATGGTAATGGGAGGGATTAAATGATTTTATGAGAGACAACTGTCCAATTTTTGTTTTTTCTCCTGATGAGGCATAAAATAAATGCAAATTACACGGATTTTGAAATCAGGGAGAAACAGATTTGAATCCACATTAAGTCACCGGGCTATTCATGTAACTTTTATGAGTCCTTATTTTTAAAATAGATAGCGGCTATGTGATAATATTAAAATGATGATTAATAACTTTTTTCAAGCACTTACTATGTGTTAAACAGTGTTAAGCACATAGCTCATTTAGTTATCATAACAGACCTGTAAAGTCAACAGTATCATTATCCCAGTATTACAGATGAGGAAATAGCCTCAGAGAGGTTAAGACCCAGAGAGGTTAAGACCCAGAGAGGTTAAGAAACCTGCAGAAGGTCACATGGCTGGTAATTGGCCTTGAATTCAGGTCTATCTTATTCTATAACCCATGCTTTTACCCATTACAATATGCTGCTGCCAATTAAATAAAAATATTTATACAGGGTTCCTGTGGCTTCCCAAAAAGAAGCTAGTATTTGCTCTGACAAATCTGAAAAAAGGAAAAACAACCCAATGACCCTAACTTATCTAACCTAACACCAGAATCCTGCAAAGCACAGAAGAAGCAGTGGTTCTTCCAGTAGCTCTGGGTTTGTTTTATTTGCACGGCTGACTTCCATATCCCCTTTCCCTACCTTCTAGTTACATCTGGCTGGCCTCTCTGTTGAGATAAAGATTGTACTCATTTGGTATGCTCAATATTTAACACAATACCTGAAACACAGTATTTATTAAATGGAAAAAGGGATGTTTCTAAATAACTTATATGATTTTTTGCAAATATTGGGTAAGTTTTTAAACATATACAAACTCACGTAATTATCAGTATTATCCAACTTTTATTCCTACCTGCATTTTCTAGTTGAGGAAACTAAAGCACAGCAAGATTAAATACTCACCCAAGTTTATACTGTAAGTTTCAGAGGTAGGTTTTGAATTCAAAGATAAACTCTTGATATATTATATAAGGTTCAAAAATGTATACATAAAAAGTAAAATGTGTTTTTAAGGTAACTGATTAAGTTTCAGATACTCAAGTTGGGTATCTCAAAATAAACCATGATCTATCATTATTCATGAGTGAAAGATAATATTCTAGAAACTTATGACAACAAGATGTTTGTTGCAATGACACAAAAGATGCACATGGCCAGAAACTTTATGCCTGTTATAATAAGTACAAACCAAACGTATCTCTGTAACAATATAAGTAAAATTATATGGTTACAGGGATTATTCACATTTACTTGGACTTCATATAAAATGTTCAGAGTATTTGGGGAGAAAATAAAACAATATTTTCAAGACTCTACTACTAACTTGAAGCTATTAAGTTAGAAAATGAAGGTACCAAAGATGAATTTGATTTATAG
Organism: Hylobates moloch; assembly: GCF_009828535.3. Classification (NCBI taxonomy): domain Eukaryota; kingdom Metazoa; phylum Chordata; class Mammalia; order Primates; family Hylobatidae; genus Hylobates; species Hylobates moloch. The sequence continues at coordinate 44,157,528 of NW_026652285.1, forward strand.
CAGCTTCTAAATTGGTTAATAAATCACATTCTGACTGCTTTTATTCAGCATCCAGCCAAAGCCATCCGCAGGTGCCTAAATGGTTCATGCGTCGGCAAAGGGTATCTGGTTGACTGCATGGGACACCCAGCTGTCTCTGGGAAGACTTCCTCAATAAGGAAGGAGAGAGATGATAATAGAGAAAGAATTATAATGTTCTGTAGTGCCTGATACTATCCTAAGGGAAAATTCATAATTGTTTTAGTAAAGAATAGGTAGATATAGCTTTAATGGGTATGTTTTTCTTTGTACTTTAATTAAATTCTTTGCAAGTAAACCTGTTGGCTTCAGATCAGATGAGAGCATGATGTATTTACTTTTATGAAAACACCACGATTAAAATAGATCAAGCCACTCCTATGACTAAAATCATCTAGTTCTCTACATGGAGTTAAGAAAAACTCCGAACTCCTCATTTCTGATGATGTGACAAATTTGATACTGCCTATCTCTCCAACCTCAACTCTTGACGTTTCCAATTCATCATGCCTAACCACTTTTATTTCTTCTAGTTTTGTTTCCTGTCACAGGACATTTACATATGCTGTCCCCTCTTCTAAAGCTTTCTCCTCCAGCTCTTCATAAGATTAGCTCCTTCTCATGCTGTGAAACTCAGGTTCTATGTGATCTCCCTAGAGAGTCCTTCCTTGATCTCTCGAGCCCTTCTTCAACATTCATTGCAGCTGTTTGTTTGAATTCTTCCTGTACTTTTCAGAATTGGTAGCTATTTAACTGATTGGTTTATTTACTTTTGGCCTTAATCTACGAATGGAATGTAATTTCTATAGGGCAACTGTCGACAGTATCCTAGATCCTTGCAGATTATCTGGAACATAATGGAAACTCAATCAAAATCTATTGACTATAGAATGAACAAATGAAGAATGAGTGAACTAGGCACGTTTGTTATAATCATTTCTTGCAAGTCATTTAGCGTTCCTTATGGTGACTATTGCTTGTCTATAAACTGATTTGAACACATACTGACTCTACAGTGCCCTTTTGCTTCCCCAAATCTCAACTCCAGAGCCTTAAAAAGTCTAGGAATTGTTTATTCAACTCTCAAAAAATTAACAAAAGGGAAAATTCTCAGACTCTAAACTGCAAGTAGAGACCAACATCTAAACACAGAGGAATTGGTTTTGGAAAAGAAAAGCAAAAGAGGAAAAGGAGTAAGTAAAGATATCAAAAATTCAATCTGAAGATAACTCAAGCTAGAGAATTCAATTGCCACTCATTAAAACTCTGGACAATTCATAAATATTTCCCATGATGGCAATTCATCAAAGGCTTAACTTGATGTCATAATATACCTTTATGAAGGCAACTCTCTATTTTATGTAAAGGCAAATCCCATTTTGAAGGAGACAAGAACACTGAATTACGTATCAGCCATTTTAATCAGGTTCACAATAATAATAAAAATAGAAACCGGTGTTGATGCCTCACAAAGTGGTTCAACAAACATATTCTGATCCATTACCCATAATGATGCTGAGATAAGGGTAAGAAAGATATTATCATCCTAATTTTACATCTGAACAAACTGAGAATCTGAGAATATAGGTGACTTCCCCAAGATCTGAGTCTCGATCTCTTGTTCTTTGCCTTATGCTCCATGGCCTCTTCCCTCTAACAGTTAATTCTTGCTGGGAACCACATACTGAGCATTCTTTCAAAATATATATTTTTAGAAGAAAATATTGACACAGCAACGTGAATGAATCTCAAAATTACATATGAAATTTTAGAAAAGACAAAAGTGACAGAAAGCAGAGCAATGGTTGCCAGGGATCATTCGGGAGATGAAATCAACTACAAAGGGACATGAGGAACATTTTCAGGGTGATAAAAATGCTCTATGTCTTGAATAAAGTGGCAGTTACGCAACTGTATAGAATTGCTGGAATTCACCAAACTATAAACTCAAAATTCATGATTGTTTTGTACATTAGGAAAATGTATGTATTGTCTTCCTTGACAATAAAAGAACAATTTTTTATGTCAAAAAATTTTAAAATTCATAAAAATATAAAGAATTAAAATGTATCTATTCTTTCATTATGCATCAATAACTGTTGATGTAATTTTTAGAAATATTACCAAGTATTTTAAAAATCATATTTCATATACAGTTTAATATACTTATACATGAATTGATGTCCATATTATCAAATATTCTTAGAAAATACAATACTTAATGGTTATATAGGATTTTATTATGTTAGTCAATGGAAGATAATCAGCTCACTTGCAATTTTAATGTTATAAATAATGCGATATGGATATACAATACAGTACTCAATCATATATTTTTGTGCACATCTCTGATTATTTCCTTAAGATACAATTTAGGATGAAGGATGATTAGTTCATAAATCATGAATATATTTTCAGGCTCTTGATAGTTATTTCCAAATTGCTATCCAGCAGTGTTGAACCATTTTACATGCCCCTCAGCAAAGTATAAGAACGTCCTTATTAGTGAATCATTGACAAAACTGGGCATATCATTAATTTAAATTAATTTTTGGCCAAGATGATCACAGAAAAAGAAATGTGTTATACATTTATCTGGTAACTTATAAAGCTCAATTTTTCCTGTGGCCATTTGTAATTTTTCTAGCAAACTGCTGCTGCTGCCTTTTTTTTTTTTTTTTTGAGACAGAGTTTTGCTCTTCTTGCCCAGGCTGGAGTTCAGTGGCACAATCTCCGCTCACCGCAACCTCCGCCTCCCGGGTTCAATCAATTCTCCTACCTCAGCCTCCCGAGTAGCTGGAATTACAGGCATGCACCACCACACCCAGCTAATTTTGTATTTTTAGTAGAGACGGCGTTTCTCCATGTTGGTCAGGCTGGTCTAGAACTCCTAACCTCAGGTGATCCGCCCGCCTCGGCCTCCCAAAGTGCTGGGATTACAGGCGTGAGCCACTGCACCTGGCTGCTTCTTCTTTTATTAGAGTTTTATTTTTCTTATTAACTCATAAGAATTCTTTTTATATTAAGGACATTAATCCATTGTCATGTGAGTTGCTAGTATTTTTGTAGTTTTCCACATAGCTTTTAATTTTGATGATGTTATTTACAAGAAATTTTTAACATTTATACATTCACTCTAGCAGCCATTTTCTTTATAGCACACACAGTAGATGTCACACTGAAGAAAGGTCATTTCCAATCTAAGCACAGACAAACACTTATTTACATATTCTTATAAGTGTTCTATGGTTAGTAAGCTGCTTTGAAAACCACCTCTGCTGCATTCTTCTTCCTTACTGGTCTCATTATTTTGCCTACTATCTAAACTGTGTGTGTGTGTGTGTGTGTGTGTGTGTGTGTGTGTGTTTGCATCTCAATCTCTCTCTCATTACATTTTAAAGACTGAATAAAATTTCCTTGCTGATATTTGACCAAACCACAATCCTTTATTATTCTTTTTTATTGTAGGCCTATCCAAATGGTGTGATAACATTTCTTAAGTAGCAATTGTGAATACAGGGATCTTCGGTTCCATAATATAATCCATAATCTGTTCTAAATGAGGCCTGTGGCTTCATATTTCCAAATATTCTTAAAAGATTTTTCAGCCAGGCACAGTGGCTCATGCCTGTAATCCCAGCACTTTGGGAGGCCAAGGCGGGAGGATCATGAAGTCAAGAGACAGAGACCATCCTGGCCAACACGGTGAAACCCCATTTCTACTAAAAATACAAAAATTAGCTGGGTGTGATGGTGTGTACCTGTAGTCCCAGCTACTCAGGAGGCTGAGGCAGGAGAATGGCTTGAACCCAGGAGGCAGAGGTTGCAGTGAGCCAAGATTGCAACAGTGCACTATAGCCTGGTGACAGAGCAATACTCCATCTCAAAAAAAAAAAAAAATGTTGTGGGGTGGGGGGAGGGGGGAGGGATAGCATTAGGAGATATACCTAACGCTAAATGATGAGTTAATGGGTGCAGCACACCAATATGGCACATGTATACATATGTAACAAACCTGCACATTGTGCACATGTACCCTAAAACTTAAAGTATAATAACAATTAAATTAAAAAAAAGAAAAAAATTTCTTTCTCACAAACATTATCTCCATAAATGAAAGAATCCAAATGCCTTCAAATCCCTGTCATCTTAGTCTTACAAATTCAATCCTGCATAATTCAATGTGGCAGTGATCTCTGCCACAAAGTTGACTGGCAAAAGCAATGAGTGAATTGAATGCTATCTTATTGGTCTGTTACTGAATAAATGTAACAGATTTCTTAGTTTTCTAGAATCTAAGCCACTAGAGACTTCGAAGCTCAGAGTCAATACCTTGAATTAAGGTCTGTGGACTTACAGCCAGAAAATAGGGAACATCTCTTTCTAGAGCTGTCCACCTGGTACTAAATCAGTTGGGGAAAAATTCAGTGTGAAAACTCATTAACCCCTTCAAATAGAAAAGACTGGACAAGAGGTAAACAAAGAGAAAGTCAACGAGAGGAACTCCTACCATAAACACAGCCTCATAGGAACATACCTACCTAAATCCCAAATCACCAAAATATTCCTTATGACAATTTTCAGCATGCTCATATTATGTTAGTGACTCCTCAAGCATTCACCTAGAGCCAAAACTTATTTGGGTCTTAGGCAGGAATGCTCATAATGTCATCTTCCATTGGCATCTTACCCATATACTGGACTGCAAACTCTCAGTCACTCTTCAGCTCCCTATTCCTCTTTATTTAGCTTTCTCTTTATACAAATCCTTCTATCTGTCACTTCCAGTTCTGTTGGGGGGACACAGAGAAGAGTGAGAAGCAGAAGCCATGGAGATTCAATTACATATAACAGAATGGGAATAGTATGGAAGTCAAGGCAACTCTATTCTTTTCCAGGCTGTACCCAGAAGTAGCAATGTGAACTCTGTCACAGCACCTTGCTAGTTTGGGTCTCGGAATAATGTACATAATAAGAGTGATGTTGATTCTCTGTTGAGTTCTTCCCAGGGCTGTTTAGATTTTAAGACTAGTTCCATTGAGTCTCAGATTGTTTCCATCAATTTCCAGTAATCCACAAAATAAGGCATTTTCAGCACTACCTATTTTGAATAGAAAGCAAATATTACCTAATACTACAGGGCTCATGCAACAAGAAAACCTAGGAGGCTAAACTTACCTAAAACATTGTGGAATTATGGATATAAGTAGAGAGTTTTGCATGCTACTGAAGTTTATGCTGTGGAACATCTGGCTCAGATATATCTGAGCATATGCTTATCTTCAGGCAAAAAAAAACCTCAGCAAATTATAGATCTGCTTCATTTTCTCAGTAGAATGAAAGAGTCATACTTCTAGTGTTATTAATACATAATACAAACATTATTTATTGTTTGCTGAGAAGTTATGTATATTTCTCTGGGTATAGGATTTGATGCCACACTTGCAGCATAACCATGAATTTAAGAGTTTAGTAAATGTATAAAGACACCATTTAAGTGTGATTTAATTAACATCAATTAGCTGGACGAATTTAATTCAATCAATTCCTCTACATGTCTGCTATTTGTGCAGCACTATGCCAGGTACTGAGGATACGAAGAGATTAATACATCGTCCACACAAGGATTGAACACACAGACAAACTACTATAGAAGACAGGAAGTTCACATAGCATGTTAAGTGCTAAATTAAAGGTAAGATCCAACTGGATATTCAACCTCTTAGATAAGCTGAAAACATCAATTATGTAGCTAGTGGCTCAAGAAGGGTTAATCCTTTAAAGTTGACTTTGGAGGAAGGACCTAGTGACACATGGGAAATGATGGCAGATTGCTAGGCTCAGCCTGCTCTCTGTAGCTTCAAGTCATTCAGCTCTGACATCAAACATGGACACTCCATCTAGTGAAGCCAAAGGTTGACACGCACCCAGGCTCATCCACCTGAGAAGGCAGTCCAGGGATAGGACCATATTGTGACTGGAACCTACTTCTTAGGGATTTTCACTTATCAATCCTACTTCTTCTCAATCATGCGTAACAAATTTAATATCCTCCTCCTGAACACATTTCCAGTGGTATTATGGTGTGTCTAAGGAAATTCATATGCTCACTACAGAACAGGGACCAGGGAGCTGCTCCCAGGTGTGTTTCTTAATCCCGGTCCAGACAGAGAGATGCAAAGAATGCGAAGAGGGCACAGGAACAGGAGCCTCAGGGAGACGTGAGATTTCTGAGCTCCTTCTGGAAGCACAAACATTGAGCAAGTTCAGCCACAGAAGTAAGAGAAAGTCACTTTAAACAGTGAGAACAGCCCTGCAAAAAGCAAGGAAGGAAGAAGGCCCATGGTACACTTTGAAGACAAGAAGTAGTTTTGTACAGCAAAAGAAGCTGGTGTGGACGACGACAGTTGCTAAGATGTTTAAACTGTATCATTAAAGTGGATGGAGTGAGGGTGGGGGAGTCACTGAGGTTTTTAACTGTGCAGTAAATGTAATCGGAATTGCATTTTAAAATGATTCTAGCATCTGTGTAGAAAATGGACTGAACCAAGACTAGTACAAGGAAAGCAAACCTGTCAATATTTATGTTTCATTTTTTAGTTGTTGAAACAGTTTTTCCTCAACCTCTAGACACTCCAAGGGTGTGCTTAATAATGCAAAAGTTAGTTTTTATTTTGTGGTTTTCCTTTAAAACTAATAAAAAGGTATTAAAATTCACACAAAACCGACAAAGAAAAAAGGTACTTCTTCAAAAAAATAAAGATTAAGTACCATCATTTTCATGACCTCAACCTAAGGCAAAAATCCATTATTTTTTGTATATCGCTTCTCCGTTTGTAGAAAGAACATCAAATACAAATCTAATAGCTTAATAAATATCAAGTAAACAAATTAACTTAAGTACTTAAGTAAGTCAATACACAAGACCAGCTCATCTAAGCATAACACAGTAACATGAAAAAATGAGTTCTGCAAACAGAATTTTGAAGATCCATTAGCGGGGTTATAGATAATCTATTTGGCAATTGTGTCAACATAAACTCTGGTAAATTGGCTGAGCAATTCTAATTATCTTAATCTTTTTCCTGGAAAAATATAGCTCTTATTCCTTTTTAATTTTCTAAATGGAAAAGCACATGACTTTGAACTTTAACCCTCATCAGTTTCTTATTTTGATATGCCACCAAAGGAGTCACATGCAAGAGAGTTCTGTAAAATGTCCAAAAGGAAGCTTCAGGCTTGGAGGATACATTTTAAGTATTTTTAGAAAGTAACATTTTTACATTATTTAAACAGTTGAAAATATATGTTAAGGTAAGTTTTGCAATTAAAAATAGGTTGGGTGCGGTGGCTCACACCTATAATCCCAGCACTTTTGGAGGCTGAGGTGGGCAGATTGCCTGAGGTCAGGAGTTCAAGATCATCCTGGCCAACATGGTGAAATCCCGTCTCTAAAAATACAAAAATTAGCCAGGTGCAGTGGCGGGCGCCTGTAATCCCAGCTACTCGGGAGGCTGAGGCAGGAGGATCACTTGAACTTGTGAGCCAGAGGTTGCAGTGAGACAAGATCTTGCCACTGCACTCCAGCCTGGACAACAGAGAAAGACTCTGTCTCAAAAAAAAAAAAAGGAAAAAAAATAGACGATGATGCCTTGGGGAGAGGAAGTATTAGAAATCAAGAAAACATGAAAATGAAACATAATAATACTTGCTTTCTCAAACTCACACACTGGGGTCCATGTCAAAGCTCTCTATGGCCTCTTTCTGCACTCGACTTTCCCTCTATGCCTCTGTTTCTATTTGCTCCCATGCATTTCAGGAGAAATGCTGGAGCTTTTCCACCCCCAGGTAGAGATGATCCTGTGCATATGCTACGGGTGCCTGAACTCAGGACACAGAGAACAATGCAGTATATAAAATTACTTTTAATTTGCTTTTGGGTTTTAAATAAAAAATTTGTCCTCCAGGAGATTTTTCAGTATTTATATGAGTTTCTAATAGGAAATCAATCTTTTCTAAGCATTCTCTCCTTTTTCTTTTACTTTTTTTTCAGTTTGGTTTGCTTAAAAATAGGTCCAATTGTTGAACTGTACTCTTTAAATGGGTGAACTTTATGGCATGTAAATTATATTTCAATATGATTGTTTAAAAAAAAGAACAGATTATAACATCATTCAATAATATGTCTAGATTATAATCCCATTTTTCCCAATAGTCAACTATTTATTAAACAGAAATCATATCAGGCTTCCTTGGGGATAACTTCTTTTTCTTTAACTGGCTCTTTGATCCCCTCGGTGTACTTACAACTTATATTTCAAATAGTTGTGTATACTCTCCTTTCTTCAATATATAAATTGTTTTTTTAAGGTGACTATTTTTCCACTTACAAACATGAACACTACTGCTCAGGGCTACTGACTTTGCAAATTCTACTAATATATAGCTTGTGTAAAGAATGCCTCATGATTAGTATATTCAAAGGGGTCTCTTAATTTAGTAGGATAACTTACCTGTCTGTAGATTTTATTACCTTCATCCTTCCCTCCTCTAGAGGTTACTTTTCATTTTGTTAATTTTGTTTACCTCTTTGGTATTCTTACTAGAATCACTAAACACATGCTATTTTATCTTTCCAAATTGCTGTCCTCACTCACCACAATTCATGTTGTAACTGAAATAAGCAGTGTTCTTAAAGATTAAATTGATGGGAACAGCATATTAGACACATTTTCCCACTAGCTAAAGAGTACACATAGAAACGGCTGTGTGGCAAGGTACTATCTCAGGAGGTTTTCTGCTATGAAAATTTTATCAGTTGTGAAGCTACGAGGTAAAACTCAATCTTAATTCCTGGAGATGTGTTAAAAATAATTAAAACAAAAATTTCCACTCATCTTAATTGGTATTTCAGAAAAACCACTGTTTACATTTCAGACTTAAAAATAGGAACAAATTATTTGTCATGTTTGGTAATTTTCACAAAAACAGAGTGGGGGTTGAATAAGAAAAGTATGGGGTGGAGATAATACTAAAAGGGTAATAAAAGTAATATCTGAGCTCGTAAATAATTTATTTAAAAAATTTTGTTGGTAGGAACTAGCCGATTTCGCAATAGAAACTTTAACTTACATTAGAATTATTTTGTTCACTGCAGTACAGAATGGTTAATAATAAAAGTAGTAATACCTAATGAATACTTACCCTGTAGCCAGCCACAGTGCTAAGAAATAATAATAATCCTTATTCCAACAGGGACACGTACTCTTAGTTGGCTACCTAACTGACATTTTCAACCTCTTTCTTACTTGTGCTTCTGCTAGAGAAGCTAAAAAATAAGATGCCTGTTTCCAAGTATCCTTTATATACAGTCTGGTCAATGAGGGAAATAATGACATGGAGATTTGGGAAAAGAGCTTCCCTTCCTGAAAAACGAAAAAAGCATCCAAGCTCTCTTGCAGCCCTTGCTATGCTACTTGCTGTCACTCTACTCGTTCCCTAACTCTGGAATGCTGTTATTTGAGGAGGTGATACCTAGAGCTATAGCAATCACCCTGAAATCATGAGGGAGAGGCCAAGAGAAAGAGATAGCAGGCTGGCATCCTGAAATGTGGAACTAAGCTAGAATCAACAGCCTCAGACTTCTACTAATAATTATGCAAGATAATCAAATGCCTTTATTATTTAAGAAACTAGTATGTTTTCTGTTACTTGCAGCTGAATGCTTCAATTTAAGCAGATATAGGAAGCAAATTCTGAAAGAAGACACTGAAAGACAAAAAAAGTTCACCTCCTCAAAGTCACAAACCTAAGAAGTGGCAGAGATGTGATCAGCCCAGTCACCATATCTCCGGTGTTTTAAATTCCTACTCAACATTGTCTTTCATTTCCAAAAGACATAGTGTGGGGTCTGAAAGCACAGCTATTTCCCTTCCCTTGTTCATTCTCTGAATCTGTTCCAATTCTACCTCTTCTTCTCTCCTCCCCGTCTTCAATATGACATCCTGACACCTTCCCAAGTTTGGTCATTTATCCCATCCTAGAATAATATTTGAAAATATTTTTATGTTACAATATCTTTAAAGCAAATAGGCATATAACTTTTCTCAATGAATGCCCTAAATCAATGCGTTTCTTCATTCATTCATTCATGCATTCATGCATTCAAACATTAATTGAGCTTTTGCTATGTGTCAGGTACTGAGATAAGGAGCAAGGGTAAAGATAAACAAGGCTAGTACTTCACTGTTAAGTCTTACATGTACTTATTCAGGCAAATACCATATAGTAATATACTTTATAAATTCATTAGAGTGAAAAGCACAATAATATAAATGTAAGCAAGGTACGATGTTAACAGAGAGGAGTAAGGAAACTGGATCTGCCTGGGGAGACCAGCGGGTTTTAAAGGAGCATTCCTGAGCCGGACTCTATTATATTCAAATGTAATTAGTTTCTATTTTCAAAAGTAGTCAGATAAGACACTTGATGTTCAGCTTGTTATGTGTTCACTTATGTTGAACTATAAAAAAGATTATGCATATCACATTTTTATATTTTTATGCTTACAAGAATTTAAATCAAGAACATTAAACAGGATGTATCTTTGACATGTAAAATAAAAATTTCCACGAAGAAATAAGACAGCTTGACTCTTCACATGTTTTAAAGTTTTTGATTCTTATTCTGATAATTTAATTAGTTGTACTAAGACTGTGTAACTTAATTTGAACAATAATCAATGTACTCAGCTTCAGAGATCCTTATTAATATCTCTAGCTGGATGTGGTGCTAATATTCCTACATGATTTATGCACATTTTGAGCTTTTCAGAAAAATACAAAAAACAATGAAATTCACATGTAAGCTGGATTTTAGTGTCCAAAAACCACCCCTACAGTTCAAAATGATTATAACAAGCCATGGATGTAACTCACCCTATCATCTATTAGCTTTGATTTCATTCTTTTACTGATTATTTCAAAGTACTATAGACTTTTCTTAGCTACCTTCTGGTTCCAAAATATTCTTTTGTCTATGTATTATTTATTAAGTTAAAGGGGCTTTTCAAACACACACCTGAAATATTTTGAGCTAACGTGATTATCTGTACAACATCAGGTTGTCAGAATCTGCAACAAAAAGTGTCAGTGTTTGAAGCAGATCTCGGAGGCTTGAATGATGAGATTAATAATATCACTACCACTTAAAATAAATTTTTATTACATTTTATAAGCTGACTATATTTTTCTCTTACCATTTTCACTCATGTCTGTCGTTCTGCTGGTTGTTGTCTTGCAAAATCTCAATTACTTTGGCATGACCTTTTGATTTCCTATGAAATGGAATTTCTTCTTCCACAAGAGCATCCTTAATATTTTTGTTGCTGTACTTGTTTTGATTTTTTCTGAAATTCCATTCACTGGGGCCATAATATATCCAAGTTTCTTCTCTACAGTAGACATTGTCCAAAACACCAGTATATAATGTCTGAATGTTTCCATAAGTAAGTAGAAAGAGTTTTGTCAAAACTGCAGTGTTTCTATCTTAATCTTTGCCTTTGTTATATAAAAACTTTGAAATGTTGAATAGGGTCAAGAATAACAAATCCATAGTCAAGAGGGTAAAATTTATCGAATCCCTTGTTTGTAACACTAGACTAAACTTCATACTATCAAGATCTCTGGTTGCCTGTTTCTCAAGAGAGTGGCTTGAGCTGGTCAGTCTCTTGGCAGAGCATCTCCAAAACCCTTTTGCATGTGGTGGCCACTCTCTTTGCAATGGTTTTCATTTGTCTTAGGTTGAGTTACCTTCAAAACAAACCCTAAAGCAAGAGTTTGAGTGCAAATAGCTCATTTAGGAGTTATCTCAGAAAACACCAAAGGAAAGTGGAGAACTGAGACTGGAAAGGAGAAACAGACAATAAGAGAGGTTTTGACTTTTTAATAAGAGCCATTATTTTTTACATTTGCATGTATACACATATATACACACATGTGTATACACACATACATATATACACATATACATACATACACACACACATATACTTTTTTATTCATTTTAAAGTGAGATCAAATCTAATGTTTAAATTTTAATATTGAAACCAGGTTATTAAAAGAATCAACCATGCTAATTTGAACACATTAACTTCAACAAAGGTAACATCCTCAGATTTACTTTATACTGATAATTTATATTAAAAAAGTTTGTGTGACAAATTATATTGAAGTTGTCTTTTCTGCTTATGTGAAGATGTATTTTTCATGCACTATCAGATTCTGTTACTGTACTGTAAATAGTACACAGTATTCAAAATAGTTTTGGTCAGGCATGGTGGCTCATGTCTGTAATCCCAGCACACTGGGAGGCCAAGGCAGCGAGGCAGGAGAATCACTTGAGCCCAGGAGTTTGAGACCATCCTGGGAACCACAGGGAAATAAAAAATAATGGAAAATATACAATTATTAAAAAGAAAATGTTAAAAAAAAAAAAAAGAAAAGAAAAAGCAGGCCTGGTTGCACATGCCTGTAGTTCCAGCTACTTGGGAGGCTGAAGCAGGAGGATCACTTGAGCCATGATCACATCACTGTACTCTAGCATGGGTGACAGAATGAGATCCTATCTCAAAAAAAAAAAAAAAAAAAAAAAAGTTTTTTGTTTCCATTGGTAGAACTTTGTCCCATTAACTTTTTTTTTTAACTTTTAAATTCAAGAGTACAAGTTTGTTACCTAGGTAAACTTGTGTCCTGGGGGTTTATTGTACAGATTATTTCATAATGCAAGTACTAAGCCTAGTACCCATTCATCATTTTTCCTGATCCTCTCCCTCCTCCCACCCTCCACTCTCTGAAAGGCCCCAGTGGGTGTTGTTTCTCTCTACGTGTCCATGTGTTTTCATCATTTAGCTCCCACTTTTAAGTAAAAATATGTGGTATTCGGTTTTCTGTTCCTGTGTTAGTTTACTAAGGATAATGGCCTCCAGCTCTATTCATGTCCCTGTAAGGGACATGAACTTATTCTTTTTTATGGCTGCATAGTATTCCATGGTGTATATGTACCACATTTTCTTTATCCATTCTATCATTGATAGGCATTTGGGTTGATTCTATGTGTTTGCTATTGTGAATAGTGCTGCAGTGAACATACACATACATGTATCTTTATAATAGAATGATTTATATTCCTTTGGGTCTATACCCAGTAACAGGATTGCTGGGTCAAATGGTATTTCTGTCTTCAGGTCTTTCAGGAATTGCCACACTGTCTTCCACAATGGCTGAACTAATTTACACCCCACCAACAGTGTATAAGCATTTCTTTTTCTCCACAACCTCACCAGCATCTGTTATTTTTTGACTTTTTAATAAGAGCCATTCTGACTAGTATCTCTGATGGTATGTCATTGTGCTCTTGATTTGCAGTTCTCTAATGATCAGTGATGTTGAGCTTTCCATATGATTGTTGGCCACATATATGTCTTCCTATTCACTATAAATTTAGTTACTGGAACTGCCTTTTAAAAAGAATATTCCAAGCAACATCTTTTCTTTTTGTATTGGTTAGTTCTCAAATCTAGTTTTTCTCTATGTCTTAACACAATCACTTCCTTACACCATAATATTCCTTACATTGTGGCCAACACTACGGATAAGAAAAAATAAATGAGAGCTCCAAATTTCATAAGGTACATGATTTTGAAACTTCTTATTACTCCGGTTTGACCTTGTGCCTCTAGAAGTAGTATGCTCTATCCAAGCAAGTTACTTTTAAAAGGCCCATCTGATCACTGTAATTTACCCAATATTGGCATACTCAAAAAAACCTTTCCAAGCCTTTTTATCCTACTTTTTGCTCATGGACAACCTGACCTATCTCTGGTTCCACCACTCATCCCTTTCATTCTTTTCTCTTTCCTTCTTAAATATCAGTCAAGTCTTTCTTTGCTTCTAGACTATTCTTAAGAATTGTTATTGTACCCTTAAGATGGGAAGAATATCGTAAGATTTGGGACTTTGCTTAGGGGAAGCTAAGGTTTTATTTTTTTCCCTCATATGGGTCAATTACATTTCCCTCATCTGGGTCAATTACATGAGTTCCCTGGTAGGTTGGTCTAACTCATTATAACGAACATTACTCTCAGTTATATATAATCCTTACTTGACATATCGGCAGCAGAAAGGAAGACCTGCAAAAGTCAAGCCAGACTGCTGATCAGTCATTTTGACACGCAGTTTAAACTGTGCCCTTTGGCGATAAAATGTCATTAAGAGAAAACATTAACAAGAAAGAAATTAAGCAGCAATATGCTTAATATAATAACCGTAATGGAAAAAAATGAACAGCATTGGTGTTTTGATTAAACTCTATTATATCCTAAAAATAAATAGTACGCTTTGTAATAATTTGATAAAATAAGCTTCGGCATGCATGTATCCATGACAACCCAGATTTATATTTGAGTTCTAAATAACCGTGTCACCAGAAATATGCAAATTATCTTAAAAGTTATAATGAGATAAAATTATTTGTTTCCATAAATATCTGTTGGCTAATAGTCCAACAAAAACTTGACAGTAAATAACAAATTATGAAATGTTTTTAATATTATTCTTAGAGAAACTAGAACAGCTGTTTATCATCATAATTATAATGAAGAGCAAAGAGTCAACGGTCACATGCCCTTTAATCTATTGTGAAGTCAAAAAGGATATGAAAAAAATGTACATGCTACCTTAAATACCAGACGGAACTCCATTTGGAAGTCTAATAGGGTAACTTCCCTGGAGCTAATACACACCAGAGGTTAAGTAACAACAGAAGAGAGTGAATGTGGGCATTCAGCCAAGGGCTTCTGCTGCCCTTTCCTTTTCCGGTACCAAATGTATGTTCCTTTAGATAAGAGACTTTGAGAATGGATTCTGAGAAACTCTGAGAGAATGCAGAAAATGCCACACCATTGGACTGCATTTACTCAAGTGTGCTCTGAAAGTCCTGTTAAGCTGTTACAAAACCTGGAGTTGTCCTGCAGACATAGATTGAATTTCTAGGAAAAGGAAATGCAGATAATATGAAGAATGGACAAAACAGGCATTTCCATTGTCTATTTTCTCATGGAAAATCCATTTTTCTTCTGTGCAATCAAAAAGGAAAGTATACTACTTACTGTTAATATACTATTCTGAGTAATTATTGAGAAAAACAAAACATTGAAGGAAACATGTCTGAAAACATAGGAGTAAATTCCAGATTAAAGTTTTCCAAGTGTAACTAAAATTGTCTTTTAACAAAGGAAACTCTTATAAACTAATTAGAATAAAAGATTAAAATCAAGAAGGAAATTCCAAAGTACAAAATTAAACATTAAAATTCCCCCCTCATATTTTTCAGCTCATCAAATTTGGTTAAAAAAAAAAATTCTAAAAAACTAAGAAAAATAATCTGCCTACTAACATCGTTCTTTATGAAGTCATCTGAAGACAGAGGTACTCTGTGATTCTGTTAGGTACATATTTGTTCTTTCAGGCATATTTCTACTGTTTAGATCAATTTTCCATTTACAGACAAAATGAATAACAAACACATATTATCTTTGTGTATTTGGAAGAATGGGAGAAAATGTTCCCAAACTACGTTTTATCTTGTAGATACTCCTTAGATGTTCCTTTGTTTTTAACGTGGGTACACAATGACACAGTGGTATAAAGTCAGCTTTTGTAAACCGTAGGTAAGGAGAATGATGGAGCTTTCGAATCACCGTGGTGCCATTTGCAGTTCCAGCCAAAGCCCCTAGCTTGCCAGGCTGCTACAATACATTCCAGAAGCTCCCCCTCTACCCAGCATAGTAAACAATCCACCAGATGTCAAAGATGAAATTTTGAAACCTCAAGAAGCAACTTGTTCCAATCTATGAGCCATTAACTTGAGATTCTGTTTCTTAACACTAGTATTTTTCTGCTACAATTGTCCTAAAACAGTACATTTCTTTTCTGTCCCATCAGTCTTTGGAGACATAGCAGGTTCCTCTTAGAGCTCAATTATGCTCCAGGGAGCACCTTAATAACAGTAGTGGGGACTGGTTGTTTTGTCCTAACCTACATCCTTCTTCTCCATTCTTCTGGAAATACAACCATTCTATCAGGTTGGTAACACACAGCACCTGACTTATATGTGCCCTAGAGGCCATTACTGGTTATAGGAAATGGGTCAACACCCATGACCACAGCACGTTGAACAAACATGCTGCTTCTTGAAGATCTCAGCAGCTGGTAGCTCTTCATAATTTATTAATACCACTTACCTGAGTCCTCCAAACTTTGACCATAGTGATTGGTTCAGCAATAATCATGTGACACAAGCTGGGCCAACCAGAGTTCCCCTTTAATCAAAGGCAACAGCCATTTGTTACATAAAGCACTAAGATGTGTTTGTGGCTGCTGGATGTCATCTTCTTGCCTCAAAAAGAAACCTGTCTACGAGGCAAACTAAGTAGGAGCTAGCCGAACTGAAAGACCTGACACCATTGCTTGAGCCCCTGGATCTAACCTTGTCCAAAAGCAGTAACACCAACGTGGTTGTCCCAGCCTAGGAGCCACATGTTCCCTTTTTTGCTTAAGCTAGTTTGAGTAGGGTTTTTGTCACTTGCAACCTACAGTGAAAAAATAGAGTATTTTCATCAAGGAGATAGCTTCGTGGATTTCTTATTTAGTATTAGCTGTAGCTTAATACTCCTTCATTGAACAAACATTTGCTAAAATACTGTCTTATGCAGAGCATTATCCCTAAATCCCAGATAGAAAAATTTAATGGACTTGCTTCTTGCCTTTAAGGAGTTCACCATTTATTTACTGAGACACACACTATCACTGAACATCTGCCCTCTTGCCTGCAACACACAGACACACACACACACACACAGCCAGCCAGGCAACAGAATTTCTACTGGCTAAGAAAAGGTTAATGGAAACTAAACTCAACTGTTCTTCCTTATAAGGGAACTCTGACCCAGAGCGTCCTGAAGTCCTATGCATACGCTTGACAAAAACCCTCAAGAGATGTGTGTTGAATACTGACTGATTCTTTTAAACCAATCTCTAGTCTGAATGGAAATCAGGTTAAGATAACATTTTGGAATTTATCCCATTTCAAGTGTTCTAATCACATAACAGACTGAAGAAGTAACTTTATTTGCTGCCCAGCCTGCTGATTCAAGGTCTCAGAAATAGAAAATGCTGCCTCTGGACAAAGGTATATGCACAACTCATATCTCAGACCTCCTGGGGAAAGCAACAATGCAATAAACAGGGGCCTTACAAGGGGTTCTAATTATGTGGCACTTTCTGACCAACATTTCATTTTCCAGAATCTAGAAATATTCTGTTTTCCTCTCTACCCCTGCAAAAATCTATTCAGCTCAAAACCCACCTCACCAAGAAGCTCACCTTGAAAAATCCAGCCAGCAAGTCTCCTTCCTTCCTCTCATGGTACTCTACCCAGTTTGGTACTTAATTATTGATTCTCAAGAGGGGATGACAGAGAGTAGTGTAAAAGAATTTTCTGAAGTTAAAAAAAAAAAACTCAATTTATTACAGCTTACTTGTTCTCCTACCTGAGCAAAACTATGTACCTTAGTTTTGAGTCCTCAAGAAATAAAAAAAAAATTCACATAAACTTTTTAAATCAGCTAAAGTTATCAATAGTATTTAAAATATTAGAACATGTAAATAGTTCTCTAATTACTAGAAGGATATTTTTAAAACAAATTATACATTTGCTTGAATTTTTATAAATTACATTGAAAATAATTTACATTTTTCTTAACACCCTGGGATCTATCATTACCATGTGATTTGCTACAATAATACTTTCAACGTCTGAGGTGTGTTGGATGTTGTTTTGAAATGCTTTTTTTCTGAGGTCTTATTTTAGATGCTTATGTGTTTTTAATCTCCTCTCTTGTCTTCTGCCTACTGTTCACAGAATTCTCTGGAGCAGAATATACAGCCAGTGCATGAGAGACTGACACCTGGAAAATCTTAGGAAAAACATGAACTAAGAAAACATGAACTAAGAATTTTATACCCAGCCAAGTGATCACTAAAGTATAAAGGCCACAAAAAAGGCATTTTTCAACATACAAGACTCAGAGAATAACGTTCATAGAAAACTTTCTAAGGAGTTTAAAATTTCTTGAAAGTCATAGGATGAATTTCAGCTAAGGAAGAGAGTAAGAATAGCAAACGGCAGTGGCCATTGAAGCCATCTAGTTCTAGGCTAAGAAAACAAAAATCAAATCTGTGGCCATTATAGTAATAGTACTATAAAAAGTAGAAATAATATAAGTATCAAAACTTAAATGAGGAAGAAAGTGATGGTAGTGAATGTATGCTGATAGCCTCTCTTTTTAGAGCTGGGGATTCAGAAAGAATCATATAGCTGGTCAAATAGCACACATAGAGATATATGCAAAGATAGAAATAAAAAGATTAGATCTAATAAAATGTAATCAACCAATTGTAAAGAGAAGGATGGCGGGAAAGCAAGTAAGAAGAAGTGAAAATATAGGCCGGAGTGGTGGCTCACACCTGTAATCCCAGTACCCTGGCAGGCCAAGGTGGGAAGATCGCTGTAGCCCAGAAGTTCAACACCAGCCTAAGCAACATGGGGAGATCCAGTCTCTACAAAAAATCATTTAAAAACTTGTTGGACATGGTGGTCTGCACCTGTGCTCCCAGCTACTTGGGAAACTGAGGTGGGAGGATCACTTGGGCCCAGGAGGTGGAGGCTGCAGTGAGCCACGATCATGCCACTGCACTCCAGCCTGGGTGAAAGAGTGAGACCCTGTCTCAAAAACAAACATACAAACAAACAAACAAACAAACAAAAATAGCTATAACCTGAAAACAAAGACAATAACTTCTTCGAAGTAATTACGGAATGTCCACACAAAAAATTAACCAAGTATTAGGCTACATAGCGAATCTCAATAGCCTCCCACCCCACCAAACTATGCACAGGTACATGTGAGTTAAAGAGGTAATAAAGATAAATACTTGAAAATACACTTGGAAATGGTAAAAAGCAGCTAATACCAAGTTTAAGAGAAAATATATAGTTAAAATATTTATATTAATAAACAAAAAAGCCTGGGCATAATGTCTCATACCTGTAATCCCAGAACTTTGGGAGGCTGAGGCTGGTGGATCACTGGGGCCCAGGATCTTGAGGACAGCCTGAGCAATATAGCGAAACCCCATCTCTACAAAAAATACAACAATTAGCTGAGTGTGGTGGCATGCACCTGTGGTCCCAGCTACTTGGGAGGCTGAGGTGGGAGGATGGCTTGAGCCTGGGAGGTCAAAACTGTAGTGAGCTGAGATCTCAACATACAAGACTGTCACCCAGGCTCCACTTCAGCCTGGGTAACAGAGTAAGATCCTGTCTCAAATATATATAAACATATAAATGAAAACAAAACAAAATACTGAATAAGTATCCAAATTTACACAAGAAAGAAGAGCAAAATGAAACTAAGCAATATAAAATAAGAAATAACTGGAAAAGAGAAACAAAAAAAAATAATTAGAGGGCAAAAATGTTGTGGAATTAAAAAATACCAGAGATTGTCATTTTTAAAAATAGGATAAATAACAAGCACAACTAATAAAGAATGGGAGGTCCATATACACACATGCACATATACACAATGAGAAGGGGGAAATAACCTCAAAACAGAAAATGAAAATACATAAAAGGTTGCTATCATTCACATCAACTTGCAAATACATTTGAAAATCCGTAAGAAATTTATTGGTTACTAAGAAAATGCAATTTATAAAAACTGACCCAGATGAGCAGAGTATATAAATATCTTAACGGGTAAAAATTAAATTAAGTGATTCCTCCCCACACTCTCTTATACCTTTGAATAAGCACCAATCTTAGGTAATTCCCTGGTGAAATTGAATTGTAAAGAGTAAATAGCTTCAATACTATGTCAAATTTGGAAATTTGAAATTACAGATACCTCCAATACTACTGAGACAGATCAAAAGCATAGAAAAAGAACACAATCTTTCAAATTATTTATATGAAGTCAGTATAATATGGATGCCCAAATTCAATGAAATAGCCTTCTCCTACAACCACAAAGGGCTGGTACTTGAGAAAACTGATACTGGTGCACAACCTTCAATACTATCACAACATATTTCTTAGACCTGTACAAATATGTTTATCTAAATCACATGGAAAAATAAATGTGCACAAATAGAAAATTCTTAGGAAAGAATTTAATGAAGAGGGAGTGAAGAATGGTTTTATTATAAGTCTACTGCAATTAAAATATTGTTGTTCTGTTGCACTAAAAGATCAATGGAACAGTGTAGAGTCTAGACACAAATCCATATATATATAGGAGTTTGGTTTATGATATAAGTGGCATGTTGAATCAGCAGAAGAGAGATTAAATGGTGTTGAGATGACTGGGAAACCATCTGGCGAAAATTCAGATTTGATCTCTATCTATTCTCTATCAAAATAAATACCAGCTAAAAACACTAGAAATGAATAGGAGTGTGTGTGTGTGTGTGTGCGCGCGCGCGCACGCGTGCATGCGCACGCACTCTGAGAATCCATAAAATGAAATATTCATAAGTTGAATAGGTAAAAATCTAAATTTTCTTCTTGGCAAAACATGTCACTAAAATGCCCTAAGATAAATGGCAAATGAGGAAAATAATATTTGCAAATTCTATCACAAAGGGATACATTTTCCAATATGGAAAGAGTTTCAGTGACTCAAAAGAATACCAACAATCCAAAAGAAAAATGGGCACAGAACACAATGAGAGTTCATAGAAAATGAAATGTAAATGACTTCAAATGCTCCTATTTGTTACAAGAGATTTATAAATTCTGAAAGTACGGATACCATTGTTCATCTATCAGATTGGTAAAAATCTAAAAGTTTGACATACGTATGTGAAGAATTGTGTATCTTCTTGCACTCCTGGTGGGAATACAAATTGATAGAACTTCTATGAAGGGCAATTTGGCCATCTTTATTTTAAAAAATGTTGACCCAAGGACCTAGCAATTTTACTGCTAGGAATTTATTCTACAGAGTACTCACCCATTAGTTCGATGAGACATGCACACAAGATATTCTTTGCATCATTGTTTATATCAGTAAAAATTTAGAAACAACATAAATTTCCAGCCATAGAAGAATGGTTAACTACATTACATAAATCCAAATAAAGGGCTATTAAGTAGCCACTAAAAAAGAATGAGGTGATTCAATAGGTACTAATACGGAATGAGCTCCAAGTGAAAAAGGCAAGGTGGATAACAGTGAATATTTTGTGTTTTTATTTTGCCAAAGACATTCGCTGAGCTCTCATGTGAAGGTTCTGAGTTTTTTTACTTCAACTATCTGCCATCAACAAATGAAAAATGTATGTTATAAAAACCAGGGAAAGATATATCTACTTTTCCTTTTCAGAAAAGGTGTAAGAACTCTGGCTTGTTTTTCAATCGATTTATATGTCATGGCTGATTTTATGATAATGAGGGTTTTTAAAATCTGGACACATGTTATAAATAACAAGAAGTGCATGTCCTTAATCACATATAAAACTGTGAACTCCTTGTTGATAAGAATTTTATCACCTTCAACTTGCTCTGTAATAAACTGTAAGATAAATGATTCTGAGATTTACTGCATAGTAACTTAGAGATTTATTTTTCAAGTCAAGGCCACTGTTAAAAACCAAGTCACTTGAGAGGGTGTATGTTATGTATTCTCAAGAGAGGTGCTGAATGTTGGTTGCCTTGTACCTTGCTTCTGAGGACTTAAGGACTTGACAAATGTCCTTATAATTATTATTATGCCTATATGACTAAATCACCATGATTAAAAGCCTTCAACCTCAAAGAAATCTTTAAATTGGACTTCAAATACAGTTTGGATTTTATTTAAAAAAGAGTTCTATTTTCCATTTAACTAGATCATTTATACCCAATGAAAATAACACAAATAAAGGATAATTTTATTTTAATTTATGAATTTCAACTTTTTATATTTCAAATGAACTGAAACTCAGAGGGGAGATCCAGTGAGAGATAATACATAGTCTGTCCTTGTACTGAGATAATCACCACTGGTGCTTCCTAGCCTTACTGCTGCCTAAGATAAGGATGTCAGTTTGAGGCCAAGGTTGTCCAAGGTCAAGGCCATCACAGGAGTAGGATACAAACTTAACTCTCCTTTATTAGTTCCCCTTTTCTATTAGGACAAAGATTTAGCTTTCAAAATGAAAACATGATTCCCAGTTAAGTAACTCGTGGATGACAGTGTACATTCATTTGAACTCTTTAAAGAAGATCTATTCCATTTCAGGCACTGTGTTTGGTAGACATAAAGGATAAAACAACAGTGGCCTTACCCTGCTGAAAGTCTAGTAGGAAAGATTGCAAGTTGATTAGTAAAGTCAGCATAATGTTAAACTGAGAGAACTGAGAAGCAGCCCCTGTCATAGTGGCCAATGGCTGTCATGCCATTACAGCATTTCATATGCTATTTCAATCTCCATAATACCCCTGTGAGGTTGGCATCATCAAAATCAGAGCAGTCATGGTAATACTGAGCCCAGGGAAAGCAGCACCATCAGATCATCTTGGTAATGTACCATATAGGGTAGTATCAGTAACAGTACTTGTCACATGACAACTTTCTATTTTAATTATCTTTTTGCTAATTAGTTGCTAAGCTCAGTGTATATGTTGTCGTCATGTACATTTCACACTATTTTAAATGGCGCCATTAATTTTTTTTTTTTTTTTTTTCTGAGACAGAGTCTTGCTCTGTCATCGAGGCTGGAGTGCAGTGGTGCAATCTCAGCCCACTGCAACCTCGCCTCCTGGGTTCAAGCAGTTCTCCTACCTCAGCCTCCTGAGTAGCTGGGATTACAGGCATCTACCACCAAACCCAGCTAATTTTTGTATTTTTAGTAGAGATGGGGTTTTGCCATGTGGGCCAGGCTGGTCTCAAACTCAAGTGATTTGCATACCTCAGCCTTCCAAAGTGCTGGGATTACATGTATGAGCCACCACGCCCAGCCAAAATTTTGTTTTTTTTAAATGTCTATACTCCCTTAATGTTGATGATTTGGGACACATCCCTGCTCACTCTACTGTTATCTCAGGATAATTTTGCAGCTGAGTCAAAGAGGGTCAGGATCGTTCTGTCACTTATCCTAAACCCTTTGCTCATAAATAGCAGAGTGATTTGCACCCTCATTGACTTGACCCAGAAGGCCATGCTTTTTCAAGACAACATCCCCCAACAGGGAAATGAAATTCTATAGGTCTAAGATGGGACCCAACAAGTACAGAAAAAAAATGAGCATCTTCATTTTTTTCCTTTAACTTAGCAACCTTATTGCACATATTCTAATTTAGGGTAATTCTTTCCAAGTGCCTTTACTGTTTTGCAACTTGAGGTGTATGTAGCCATCTTTATATAAACACCAAATTTGTTTTGGCACTGTGAGAGTGAACCTGTACAGAACTGCAATGGTATAGCCCAAACCTTAAATAAACAAATAATAACAACAACAACAAAAACTTTGGAGTTTATGATCTTGGAGTTCTTGAAATAAAAATAATTTTAATTTAGCTATATACAAAAAACAACCTTAGTTTCAAATTGTTACTTCAAATAAACACTTATGCTTTAGATCTCTTACCCAACAACATTTTAAAATATAATATCCATAAGCACTTATTATATTTAAAACATGTAGTTTTAAGCTCTATAAGTACAAAGCAAAAACACTTCTAGAATAAACACCAAAATGTCACTGAACCATTCATTAATACTAGCTAGGAAGACACAGCATGTAGCTATGAGGCAAGTCTTTTTTCTGGGCTTCAGTTTCCTCAGATATAAAATGAGATAACTGAACTAAGTTATCTGTAAGCCCCCTTCACATTTAAGGGTTCCCTGAATCTACTGTTATTTAACACACCAGCAAACTCCAACTGGCAGCAGGTCAAAATATATTTGGGTAGAATAAAACACAACTGCCCCCTCCCTCCTTCAAAATAATCTACCTGAAGAAGGCTTCTCCATTCCACAGTAAACACTAATCTGATTTCACTCCAGGTTTAGACTGTCCTTTGTGTTATACTAGGAATTTGTACAACACCTTGGCAGTCCTAGAAACTGCCATGTGAAATAAGCCAAAAACCTTTCTTATGAAATAATTTAATCATCCCGTACTACCCAACTTCCCATCCCTACAAAAGGAATTTTTCCCAACCAATTTGATCTTATTCAAAGAATGGAATGCCAAGATTGGAAAGCAGTGGCACCAAAGAACGATACAGTTTAAAATTTGAAACTCAAGATTCCCACTAAAATGGTATAAACTACAGAAATACATTTGGTATTACTAATGAAACAAACTCATGCAAAAAGCATTATCTTAAACTTTTTTCGATAGTCTAAAAATTAGCCTTGCTACATATCAAAGAGGTATTAGTATTGTCATATTAATGGAAAACATAGTATTCTTCAGAAACTGTTTTATCCTCAAATCTACAAATGAAGGCTTTATCAAATAGTATTAATTTTAAACTGAATCCAGCCCACCCCTATTTGTACAACATCTGTATTCTCCTCCCAGTCACCTAGGAAACAATGATACATGTAGACTTTGTGTCTACCGTTGGGAGAGCTGGCTTAGCAGATGAACTTAAACAGATGAACTAAACAAAAGTCTATCCTATCTTTGTCGTTAACACATTCATTCAACAGACATTTATTGAATAATTACTATATGCCAAAGTTCCTATCTTTTTTTTTTCTTTTTTTGAGACAGAATTTCACTCTTGTCACCCAGGCTGGAGTGCAATGGTATGATCCCAGCTCACTGCAACATCTGCCTCCTGGGTTCAAGTGAATTCTCCTGCCTCAGCCTCCCAAGTAGCTGAGATTACAGGTGTACACCACCATGCTCGTATTTATTTTATTTTATTTTATTTTTGTATAATTAGTAGAGATGGGTTTTCACCATGTTGGCCAGGCTGGTCTTGAACTCCTGACTTTAGGTGTTCCACCTGCCTCGGCCTCCCAAAGTGCTAGGATTACAGGCCTGAGCCACCATGCCTGGCACAAAGTTCCTATCTTATACTAGAGATACATACATCTACAAGACAGACAAGATCTCTTTTCACATTATTTACATCTTAGCAAAGACACCAACAATACATAAGTAAAATAACACAATTTCATAAAATTAAAAGTGTTTTAAAGAAAACTTGTAAAAGGAATGTAATCAAAAATTTTCAGGGGAGTTATGCTGGGAGACACTCATAGACTGTCACTCTGAAAAAACTTAGGAATGGAAACCTGAATACAGAGAAGAAATCACCCAGGGCAAGTGTCAAGTATAGGTCAGTTACAAAGTTCTTGAGACTGAAGTGAGTTTGGCTCATCTGGTATTAAGCTTTTGTACCTAATACATCCAAATGTATTTTTATTATAATTGTTTTTTAAACTCCCCTTATAATCCTGATGCACAATGAAAGCTGAAAGCCATCACTCTAAATTAATCTATAAATTGCCATATTCTAGCAGTCACACTATGTTGGGGTTCTTTGACCTAATAGGTAGACTTAGTTCAGGTACAATGGAGTTTAAGAAAGGCCATTGAGTGGGTGTTTGAGGGTGTGAGTTCTGGTCAGATTATTTTCCTGGTTTGAATACTAATTCTCATCAGCTGTGTAGACTTGGGCAAGTCATTAAATTCTTTAAGCCTTTGCTTCTTTATATAAAAAATTAGGATACCACTAGCACCTATCTTATTGTTCATTAGGTATTATATATATATACTACAGATAAACACACACACACACACACACACACACACACACACACAAGGCTTATCATCGTACCTAGTAAATAATAACTGATCAGCAAATTCCAGCTATGGTTATTAATTATTAAGTGAACAGCCTGGTCTTTTCATCTACTTTTTATAAACAAACAAATCTAATTTCTTGCTCTCAGAATTAACTTTTAATGCTTTAAATGAGAATAACTGATTGTGATTAGGTTGCTACCAATACAATCCCATATAATTTTTTTCAAGTTATTAATAAGACAAAATCTACTTATATTTCCTTATTCACCATACTTAGGAAAACTTGCTATAAACATTCTTTAAGATTCTTAAGAGGTATGTAGACTTATTTCTAATACATGACAGGAAAAATATTACCCTCTTGAAAATTTGCAAACTCTAATGGAAGAATATTCAATGTCACTAAGAATGCATTCCAAATTGGTTTGCAAAGGAAATGAAGACAGCTTGATGTGGCAGTGGGCATCCTCGTGACAACCATCCTCCAAGACCAAATAACTTGAGGTGATTTAAGTCATAACCTGTGTCACAATGGGACTTCCACAGGAATTGTGTCTTGGAATATCAATGTTCCAGTATAATTTACATAAAGCATACTTTATCAAAGATATAAATGCTCCACTTCTGCCTCCTTCCCACACACATGGATGAGTAAGGGCTTCCCTGACTGTAATGATCCACATTGGATACACACTGACTTTCTTAGAGTCTAGGTTTATTTTCCAAACATTAATAGAAAATGAATAACAGTACATTATCAAAAAAAGGCATAACACCTACACAGTGTTGAAGGAATATTTTGGTTTGCTGATCTAACAAATGTTACAGTTCTGAAGGCAAAGACTATTTTTACTAAAATACCAAAGTCTCACAACTTTAAAAAAGTCAGAAGCAAATTACCATGAAGATGTCTATAATGCTATTACAACACATTTAAAAGTATTACTTTTTATTCCAAAAAGTTTCAAAGGCTATAGCTATCATTTTCAAAATATGTTAGTTTCTATATATTTTTTTCATTCTAAAGTCACCTGAACATACAGGTAGTATCACTTGTCCAGTGCCTGCCTCTTTCACAGTAAGAGCAGAATGAGATTAAGCCAATGGCACTCTAAGGGATTCTATTACACCCACAAAGGTAATATCAATTAAATCCACAAATCAAAGCAAAGCTGTTCTGAGTTTCTATTAATATGTTTTAGAAACTAAAAACTCTGACAAAAATTCGGTTATTAGCTGTAAATCCTTTGCTAGTTCAATAATGTTTTTAAGCATTACAGGGAAACAAAAATGATAGAGCTTTAATGGTCTAACATTTAACTGACAATATTTGACTACAGATGGATGGTAAGTCATAAAAGAAATTGGGTTAAAGATATGATATTTTTAGTCATTCTTTTCTAGGTAGGAGCAATCAAGTAGCTTAGCAAGAGAAGATATAAGCTCAGGAGCACACAGACAGATTGTTGAAACTGAAATAATTAAATTATGCAAAGATTAAGAGGACAGATTGTCAACAAATGTCTGCATTTGGCACTACAGAACAGTTGACTGGGTTAAATGAGGTTAATATAACTTGTCATGCAAGACTGGTAATGAACTTTTCTTATTGAAAACCTAATTATAATATTGTACAGTAAGACATATTACATGCAATCTTAAAGTTGTGACACAGTTTAGACTATTAATCTTTGATACAGAAACATACTTTGCCAAGCACAAAAAGAAAAGATCCTATTATATTCAAGTAACAAAAACTGAAGCTTTACTTAGTCCAAAATATGCCCCTAGTTGATTCCCCCAACAACTCTGGAAGGTTAATGTGATTATCCTCATTTTATAGATCAGGAAGTAAAAGCTCAAAACTGAAAATAACTCGACCAAAGCTACACCATTCACGATAGACAAAGCTGTGATTTGAATACAACACTTTTAAACCCATACTAACTAATTTAGTCATATCTAATTTATTGTCATATCCAGTAAGGATGAACACCCAGTAGCTGTAGATCTGTTAACAATTTATTTCTTCTACCAGATTCTAGTTACACAATGTTCAAAGAGAGTTAAAAAGAAGAAAGCAATTGAATAAAGTAGAAATTACAAAGGATTTTGAATCTGAGCAACATGAACTAATATTGAATAAGCAGTGCACCTGGGAAAAACTATTTAACCTTTGTAAGCTTCAGGTAATGCTTCTTTAAAATTAAAATAATGTCTCTCTTATAGAGCCTGTGATGGTTAACTTCATGTGTCGACTTGACCAAGCCATGGGGTGCCCAGATAGCTGTTCAAAAATTATTTCTGGTCCTGTCTATGAATATGATTCCAAAAGAGACTGGCATTTGAATTTGTGGACTGAGCAAAGCAGATTACCCTCCTCAATGTGGGCTGGCATCATCAATCCACTGAAAGCATGAATAGAACTAAAAGGAGGAGGAAGGTTGAATTTCCCTTTCTGCCTGACTGCTTGAGCTCTGAAACACTGACCTTCTCCTACCCTCAGCACTGGCTTTTAGAACCCAGCTGGAATCTACACCATCAGTGCTCTGGGCCTCAGGCCCTCAAACTATACCACTGGCTTTCTTGGGTCTCCCGCTTGCAGGAAGCAGATGGTGGGATCTCTAAGCCTCCATAATGGTGTGAGCCAATATAATATATATATATATGTGTGTGTATATATATATATGTGTGTGTGTATATATATATATATGTGTATATATATATGTGTATATATATATGTGTGTGTGTATATATATATATATATATATATATTTAGAGAGGGAGATAGAGATAGAGATATGTCCATTCATCCATGTATCCAATTGGTTTTATGTGTGTGTGTGTGTGTGTGTGTGTGTGTGTGTCCAATTGGTTCTAATTTGTTCTTTGGAGAACGATGACTACTACAGAGCTATTTGATAAGCTCTGAAAGCTTTTAAGAGAGACAGTATAGTGTAAACAGTATTGAACGCAATGATCTATAGAAGTCCATTAACACACTCAGGCACTAACAAACATGCTTCTGTGTATCCCTGCTATAGATAGAATCATGTGGAAAAATAAGGCTCGACTATTCCATCTGTGTTAATTAGAAGAGGAAACTCATATGTCAATATGTTGAATCAAATATATCAAGAATACATACTTCAATGTTTGGACAAAGAAAACACACATATGTTTAAAAAAATCCTAACAAACATAAAGCATACGAATATATCATTTTATCTCCCCATCTTTTGTTCTTAAGAAAGTTATTATATAACTGCCTTCCTTTGACTAGCCTTGGAGTAAAAGAGTATGAGCCCTTTTTCAGTGAAAAAGGGCTCATACCTGTTGTATCTAATGCAACATGGGTATATGTCAATACAGAGAACACTTAGCAACTTGAAATATTGCTTCCTTACTATTTGAAGTCTACTAAGATCATCCACATTTCAGAGATTTATGAGGTTGAATAAAAAATTTTAAAGCATGTGGAGATTATGTTGACTGTCTGCTGAGATGTGAATAGATGAATCACCACAGCCCTTCTAAGGGAAAGCTATGGGAAAACATTTACTCCATATTTTTCTATGAGATTCCAAAACTAGGGAACTATTGAGTGTTTGGAGAAAGTGTTGGTGGAGGAAGCAAGAAAGTCCTTAAACCTTCTATCAGATCCTATAGGACTCATCTCCCTATGGACTCACCTCCCTACAAACCCCACCACACATCTGTTTACTTCTCTGACTGTATTTCTGACTCCTCTTCTACCTATTCAGCTCTAGTTATACTGGCCTCCATGTTATTCTTTGAACACACCAGGAACACTTTGGCCTTGTAACTCTTTTCCTGGAGCATTCTCCCCTAAAATATCTTAAAGGTTCTGTCGTCCCTTTCAAGTCTTTGCTCAAATATCACTTGAATTCCCAACGAATTATTCTTGACCCATTCAAATTAAAGTGTTAGCTTTCATCTTACAAGGCACTCCCAATCCCTTCATCTGCTCTTTAAAAAAATTTTATAGCACATCATCATCTTCTAAAATCATTTATGATTTTTCAACTATGATAATTGTTTATCATTTGTCTCTCTCTACTTACACATAGTAAGTGCTCAATATTTGTTGTGTTAAATGCAAAGTAAGTTATGCCATATAGAGTATTTCCTTAACCCATGTCATAACACCTCTGCCCCAACTCCAGAACACTACTTATCCTTCTCACTCTTTCTAATCTCCATGTTTTTGCTCAGAACATATTTGTATCTAAAATTGTCTCCACACTTTACTTCCACAAAATACAATCTGTCTTTAAAGCCTGCTCGAGTTCCATCTCCTCTGTGAGGCCTTCCTAGATTGCACTAGGTAGGATCAAATCTTCTTCATTCCCTTCATAACTGGACCTGAGTTATACCATTTAACAAAGTTCTTTCTGTGTCTCTTTCTCAAGCTATCCAAGAAGCTACAGTCTTTTAAACACATCTTTATTTTCTTTTTAGAAACTAGCACAGTGCCTGACACTTCTAAGGTTCCCAATTATATTTATGAGACTGGACTGGACATAATTTAATGGTTTTGTATTGCTGGTAGACAAAATATTAGACCTAAGCAAGCCTTATATTTTGTAGATAATAATACTTAACTCCTCCCAATTCAATGTAAATCAATTCAGCCTAATTAAATGGGAAGTTTCCTCCTTGCTGTCATTCCACTGTGCACAGAGGTGACTACGGAAACCCAATATTCCCCTTGAAGCTTAGGGAAAATTATATCAAGCTTCTCCATCAAATAAATGAAAATTTTACTTTCTGATGTATTAGTCTTGGTTTTGTAAATATCCTTCAATTTACTTCTCACAGGTCTAATTGTTTCTTTAGGAGGAAACCCCAACTACTTTCATGAACTCCAAGCCCTTCTCTGTCTCTTGGTTACCTCTGGTTTGGCCACACCTTCTGTCACATCCCAACACAACATTCTTCACTGCAGTGATAACCAAACCTGACTCCAGAGCTCATCTGAGCCCCATGGACCCTAGAAGGTCAATGAATTCTCTCTTTTTTTTTTTTTTTAAAGAATAATATCTTTTAAAAAATTTTATTATTATTATACTTTGAGTTTTAGGGTACATGTGCACAATGTGCAGGTTTGTTACATATGTATCCATGTGCCATGTTGGTGTGCTGTACCCATTAACTCGTCATTTAGCATTAGGTATATCTCCCAATGCTATCCCTCCCCGCTCC
Source organism: Hylobates moloch (assembly GCF_009828535.3). Taxonomy (NCBI): domain Eukaryota; kingdom Metazoa; phylum Chordata; class Mammalia; order Primates; family Hylobatidae; genus Hylobates; species Hylobates moloch. The sequence goes on from NW_026652285.1 coordinate 44,188,703, forward strand.
CCCCACTCCACAATAGTCCCCGGAGTGTGATGTTCCCCTTCCTGTGTCCATGTGTTCTCGGTCAATGAAATTCTTTTAGAGATCTATGATGCCCTGAACTTGCAGTCAACATTTGTGAATGTGTGAGTATGTGTATTTTCCTTGAGAAAGGACCTATAGCAGATTATTAAGGGGTCTAGAACTCCAAGAAGATTAAGAAACATGCAACTTACTTCCTGTTATCTGTTGTTATGTCCTTGAATAAACCCTAAGCCTTGCAAATAATATAAGGGCTTTGCTGGGTTAGAACTCTTCTAAATGTGGCGTAACTGAAAGAAAAACACAGTTTCAGAAATGCAGATTCAAGATATAATTACTGGGTACCACCTCAGCGTACCATGCTAAGGAAACAGTGAATAGGAGTACCTCTGATTTACTCAAACTCTAGAGAAAAATGGGATTATTTTTAAAAAGAGGCTTAGACTTTAAGATGCTACATTCTAGAAAAATTATGTCAAAAGGAGAGTCTTAATAATTTAATATACTGTATAGAGATAAGTGAAATACCTAAAAGTTTACTATAATCATATTACTGAGTTACTGCAGATGCCAGATAATCGTTTAAAACAGCTTAATTAAAAGTAAATTGCAGTCTGGTACAGGGGGCTTGCACCTATAATTCCAACAATTTGGGAGGCTGAGGCGGGCGGATCACCTGAGGTCAGGAGTTCGAGACCAGCCTGGCCAACATGGTGAAACCCCGTCTCTACTAAAATAAAAAATTAGCCAGGTGTGGTGGTGTGTTCCTATAATTCCAGCTACTGAGGAGGCTGAGACACGAGAATCACTTGAACCCAGGAGGTTGAGGTTGCAGTGAGGTAAGATCGTGCAACTGCACTCCAAGCTCGGCGATAGAGCATAACACTGTAAAAAAAAAAAAAAAAAAAAAAAAAAGTAAATAGCTGCATTGTGGATTAGAGAAGGATGAGTTCATAATAAAATACAATGCTTCTGGCTTTTCTGGCTTTCTGGTAACCTGCAGGTCTCATACCTACTGTACAATAATAATTAACAGTCATCATGACAGACAGGATATGACAACAAAGATGAGAAAAACTGTAGTTTCAATCATTTAGATCACTAGTTTTTCTGTATCATGCACTTTATTGTACTCTTATTCAAGAAAATGGGTATACTTTATTTTACATATATAGCTTCATGCAATATTACTAGAAGCATGTAGTTAGCAAGAATGCAACGGTCCTCAAAACTAAGAGGATTTGAGAATCAAAATTAAATTACATAAGTGGAATTGTTCAGAGAACTTATTTGAATTTTTTAATTTAGGAAATCCATGCTAGTATCTTTATTTATGATATTTCATTCATTTATATATTAATCATTTATTTAATAAACTTTCATTAGTTACCTACTATGTACTGGGCTGAGTTCTGGAGAGAGAAAGTGAATAGAATTTGGACTTCTGTGTAAGAGACCAGAAAGTAAACAGATTATTCCAGAAAAGTATGGTAAGTATTAAGGTAGAGATGTGCGTGTACAAGATGCTATAGGAACACAAAAGAGGAGCACTTAGGTTGGGTGAGAAGAGAAGGTTTCCTATGGGAGGTGAAGGTTTGCATGGGTGTTACAGAACAGGAACAATGGCTGAGGGTCACTAATTTACATAGTGCATGTGGGAAATGTTGCTGGAGTGATGAATACATCTCAGAAAGTCAAAGAATAAATGTTAGAGAGCTAAGCCAAGGCCAATTTATAAAGGTCTTATGTTCATGCTAATGAAAAGGTCCTTGTGTTGAAGGGAGCGGACATCTAAGGACAACTTTTACCCAAAGAGGTGACATGATTAGAAATGCACCTTGGAAACTTTCTCCAAGGTCACAGTGTGAAGAATAGATTGGGAAGTGGTGAGATTGCAAAGAAAATAATCACTCAGGAGCAGATGTGGTGATTTGGACGAGAATAGATGTATACCTGCATTAGGGCAGGATCAACAGTGATGAAGAGGGGAAACAAGATATAGGTAGGTAGGTAGGTAGGTAGGTAGGTAGATTGATGAGACTGATGTTGATTAGGGAGATGGAAATGGCAGGATTTAGTGACTGAATTGATATGGCAGAAGTGACTGAGATAGAGTCATGCTTTGGTATACTGAGTGGTTAACAGTGGTGCTATTTATTAGGGTAGGCAATGTCAAAGAGGAAAATTTGGAAAAGAATGATGAGAGTTTGAAGTGCTTGTGAGATAATCAAATTGAGGTAACAAACAGAGAGCTGGACATGTGCCTAGAGATCAGCAGAAAGGCCAAAACAAGAGATATACCTTGAGAATCATCAGTGTAGGTACATTAGTGGAGGCCATGGGCGAGGATAAGCACTTCTAAGATGTAAAGTAAGATAACCAGAAGATCAAAGACTGAGTCCTGGAGAAAGACCTATTAAAGGAGTGGGTAGCTGAAGAGGGATTTGTAAAGGTGACAGAAATAGCAGGAAGGCCACAGATCCTGGAAAGAGGGATTCTAGAAACCAAAGAAAGAGATTTTTAGTAGCAGAGAATGGTCAATAAGGAAAAAAGCATTAGAATTATCAAGAACTATGAAGATGGAAGTGTAGCCACTGGATTTGGCCACATGGAAGTCAGTGGTCATTGTGGCCAGAAAATTTCAGCAGATAATCCAAAATCCAGCAGGTTCAGAAGTATTAGCTGGGACTCTTTCTATCAGGCAACAGATGCTAACGAGCATATGCACAAAGGATGCAGGGGCACCGCCTGGCACCCAAGGGGAGCTGTACAATTAAGAAGGCAGGAGCCTAGGCAGCCTCAAGGCCAATATCCCAAAAGATAATTCATCATGTCACCAGTTGGCTGGACAACCACTTCATTTAAAGCCAGTTTGCTGAAAGCTAATTTACCAACCAATTCAATGAATTTACTTGTTTGTTTTACAATTTGAAATGCTTCATGGCAATTTGTTTTAGATGGACAAGGTTTAACAGCTTTGGAAAACTCCTGCTGTGTTTGAATTGACCAGTTTTCTCTTTTTTCTCTACAATAGCAGTGTCACGAGAGTTGAGTTTACCCCAGACAGTCACTGTTAGAGCCGACGGGAACTCCATGGCTGGAGGAGAGGCAAACAGGGGAGTCTGTACACCCTACAGCCTGCTTGCCCTGTTGCTCCCAGAGAGGAAAAAATGGGTGGGTAGAGAATGAGGGGCTGAGGCAGAGGGTAAGAGAAGAGTGTGAGGGAGAGAGGAATATGGCCTGAAAAGTATCTGTATAAAGACAGGAGACAATTGTCAGTGATTTTAAAGAGAAGGAGAGTGAGAACAATGAATTTCATTGCTCTGATTGGAACTTTGACTAAATTTTATTTTCCTATCAACAAAAACAGAGGTACCAGATAGTATTTGAGATTAGATAACCATTATGTTTTGGAATTTTAAAAACTTACCTTTGTAAGCACTACCGATATATTCAGAGATGGTTATTCACTAGAAAACTGCTCTGACTCTTAGCTTTGGCAGGAATTGCTTTAATGTGCTCAATTCATTCATAAGTTATCTTTTTGATTCCATTTAATCCATAAGATTTTACATTCATTGGGTCCAATAATATAAAGTTTCATACATGAAAAATGTGTTTTTTTCACTTAAATAATTAAAGTTTGATGTGTTTCTTCATATACTAAGTCTGAATGATCAAATAATCCTTGTGTCTTATTGTCTTTACACCTGGTCACAGTGTGCATATGTTTATAATAAGGACAATCAGTATAGACCAGCCCCTGAGCCAGGCTGACTGGGTCCAAATCTCAGCTTCACCTCTTATCAGCTCTATAAACCATGGGCAAGTTACTTAACTACCTATACCTATTTTCACAAGCCAAAATTACAACAATAATATCAACCTCATAAGGTTTGTGAGAATTAAAAGCATAAATAAATATACAGCATTTAGAACAGTGCCTGGTCTATAGATAGTAAGCATCATTGAAGTGTTTGTTTATTATTACTGCTGTTTTGTTATGGGTTTTGTTGTTACAGGGTAATAAGTGGGGATGAAGAAAGCAGCGAGACATGGTTTCTGCCTCAAAGTAGCTTTAAATCCATAGAAGATATGACATTGCACACGTGCGCACACACACTTCTAACAGCATGTTGAGTGGGACCTTTTATATTACAACTAGGGTCCAAAATGTATAACAACATGCCACCAGGAGTGTTCCTCTTCTCAAGGGGTCTATCAAGAGGTGGCAGAACCAGTTTTCCACTCACCAGTCTTTCTCCCTGCCTTCTTTTCCCTCAATCTGTAGAATGAGGAATGTAAAGGGTAGCTCAGATTTCTTGAGCGTCCGCTATTTGTGTTGAAAGGTGACTCATCATTACCCTAATCATGAGAGAGAAGCATAAATTATTTCTAAAGACAAGTATTTCAGAGGAGACTCATTTATAGCCATTGGTGAGAACGCCTGGCTTGTTGATTCCTGAGCCAGAGTTGAGCATGGTAAAACAGTTTGTAGGTGAGGTTAATGTCTATCCCCAGGAATGTGGGGCAAACTATAGAACCTGGTAGTCTCCACCCATTCGAGGATACAGTTGTCTGACAGCAGAAGGGCCTTCAGAGTAGCCTATGTCAGCAGGTCTCAGAAGGACAAAAGTTCAATACATTCGTGATGAAAATCAGTGAGGCAGCCCCTTCCAGTTTCCCATAGCATGTCAGTGGACACAGAAGAGGACTCCTGTGATTCCTGTGGTCCTCTATGAAGAATCAAGCAAGACAGAGGAAGGGCACAGCCAAGTCAGGAGTATTCCATCATGAGAATGAACTGAAAACATGGTCTTCTGGAAGCACTCCAGGGAAACTAGCTGACCCACTCTGCAGGAGTCGACAGCCACAGAAGTCACCAAACGGAGGATGAACAAAGCTATCACCCTCTTTCCCCAAATATAAAGCATCTACTCAGAAAGCCATTCTCTTAGCAGAGCATGAGGTGGAACCAGAAGGAACCGAGCAGCCCAGTTATCTAGCAAGCTCTGCTTCCACAACTTCTCTCTCTCCCTAGAGCTTAGGCCTAGTCTCTCTAAGGGGCTAGGCCTTGAAAAGGAAGGGGAAGTGAGGATCTAGAGACCATATTGTCCTACTGTCACCAAAGTCCAAGCAGCCAAGGCCATAGTCTACTCCTGGGAGAAAAGAAGAGAACTTCAAATCAGACACGACACTGGAGTATAAGCAGGAATGACCCGAGGTTACAGTATCTTGCCAAAATGGACTAGAAGGAAATTCAACATGGAAATTTTAAAGCTGTGACTGAAGAAATAAAAATATAATGTTTTTGTCTCCATGTATTTCATGGCTATGAAGTCTTTAAACAATGTTAGAAAGGAAGAATAAAAGGACTAATGGACTGTTAATGTAGAAGCTCAAATGTGAAACTTAAATACATTATATCTTTGATTACATAAAAGTAAATTTAGCTATCATATCAAACAGAAGTTATTTAGAAATAAGAGTGACAAAGTATAATAATGGGATGCATAAATTGAAATTTCATACAAATATCCTAGAATCATTCACTAGTAATTGATAAAAGGCATGATGAGAAATAATATGAAAATGTCCCAGGTACTGTCAACACCATTATAATTTCTTACTATCTTGTTTGAGAAAAATGAGGTATTGGCAGAAAGGATTCAAGAGCTCTGTTGAATGTTCCATTTTTGTACAAAAACAAACAGAAAAAGAGTTACCAAAAAAAAGTTTTAAAAATTCATTGAAACCAATATTTTGAAAATGTGAATCAAGTAAAATATGTGAGATAGTTATTATTTAAAAGACCATTTGTGCTAGTCAATGGTTGGTTTAAAACCATAGAACAACATTCAGATCATTCTGAAAAGCATCTATTCATTTTAGCCAGACCTACCTAGATGATTTCTTTATTTATCTTATTTGCCTTATGTGATTTTCCTCAAGACCACTAGGTATGAAATGAAGACATTGTTATCTTTTATTTAAAATGTACATTTATTTTACTCTGGTACTCCAAAATTGCACACTAGAAGACATGAAGGACACAAGAGTGAACTTACCAGAATAATACCTGCTTCATTCACAAAACCAATCAAACGACAACATATCACACCCTTCTGCAAAAAAACACACTTCTTTCTTCCATTATTTATTGGTATCCCTCTTCCACATAGTAATAACATTCCTAAATTCAACAATCTTCCACTCCTTACAGAAGTTAATTTAGAACCAAATTAGCAGCTTCCAGAATTCTGAGAGCCATAAGCTCATGGTGCAAGTTTCAATTAAAACTCCCTCTCACTTCAGCCCTTGCACAAGCTGATGACAGCTCTTTTTTAAAAAAAGGTTTTTCTTGCTAGGAGAGGTCTGCCCAGACTTTCCTAATAAACCAGTTATGGAGGGAATAATGACAGCACAATTTAAAAAATATCCAGCAGCATTCTAGTTGCATTCTACAGAAGAAAATTTCAAAAAGTTACAAAGGGTAAGTGGAGGGCAGGGTGTAGGAGAATAAAGAAAATAAAACTGTAATTTTTGTTTTATATTGCCAATAGCTGTATAATGTTATGACAAATAAACTGCTAAAGAATTATTCTTGCTGAATCTAAAAATAAGTGCACTATGACATACCTCATTTAGAGGAAGAACTGTTATTATCTTAGAGAGAATACCAAAATGGCTTGCCAAATTTTTACTTTAATAGGTAAAGCAAATCAAGTTAAAAACTATTACCCATCATCATATCATGACATATTTAGTAGTAGTATTTGCATGATAATCTTGCCAAAATGGACTAGAAGGAAATACTAGAAGGCTTTGAAGCCACCAGACACTTCTGTTTCAAAGTGGAATGCACAACTGGAATGACTTTCTGAATATGCATCTTATCTGCTATCTTCCTTTGTAATCTAGTTTTCACTCTTTTGTACTTGTTAGTATCAAAGAGAAAATTAGGACAGATCCTATACCATCTGTTCTCTCTGAATCCAGCCCCTACCTTCCACTTGGGTAGAAAGGAAGACAGCAGTAAGTACTGAATGGAGATTTAGAATTACTGAGAGTTTAAATCGGAACCTCTCTTCACCATTCTTGGCAATGTCAGCATCACTAAGCACCCTTTTTTAACCCTGACATTTTTCTACATGGATTATGCTGTGTAACTGACAGTGGATGCTTCCTAGGGGTGCTGCCATAATTTTAATAACATTATTATTTATATTTTTGAAGGTCAGAAACATAAATGCCTACCAAAAAGAAGTAACTTAAATGAGTGAGGATACCTGGGTAAAGATCCAGAGACACTTTTAAAAATTGCATTTGATATGTAAGAATATATTTCACTGATACAAAAGAAGAAGCTAGCTTCCAGATTTTGTTGAAATAAACTGTCCTCTCCAGCTATGTTTCATTTCCTCAAAATTAACAAAGCCATGGATATAAAAAACCATTTCCAATAAAACAATACAATGTAAGAGCACAGATGAAGGGCAGGTTGTATCAGGCATTCACATCAGGGAGAAAATAGGGAGTGGTGAGAACTGTGGTCTACTAGGGAGTGGATACCTGTATAAATAAAGTCATCGTTGCTAAGTTCCAGCTGATTCTTGCCATGTTGTAAAGTGAATCATCTGTTGCTCTTTGTTTTTGTGTGTGAAATCATCCAATATTCATATGTTGACTAAAAAATAATTTTGTTTACAGGTAGTATGCATTCCAAATAAAACACATTTGCAGTTCAAATGTGACCCTCAGGCCTCCAGTCTGCAATACGTGCTCTTTATATTCACCAACGGTTGGAAACAGGACTCTCAACATTGATTCTATATAAGAAGAGACTGAGAAATGCAGCCTTGGAAGGAGAGAGTATGTAGGTGAATGTTATTTATATGCAAAGACAAATTATGTACAGAATGTGGCTATGCATACAGATTAAGGGTAGATCAGGAAAGTCAATTGAAAACTATGTCTTGATAGAACCAAAAAAAATATATTTCGAGGCAAGTGCTCTAATTAGTTCTGTTTCATTTAGACAGATTTGAATCTTTATTGATGTTATTAAATCTATGGATATTTTTCTCATTAGGAAGAGAGGCAGGGAAGAAAAATATACACTGATATAAAAATCCAAATTCAGGGCCAGGCGCAGTGGCTCACACCTCTAATCCCAGCACTTTGGGAGGCCGAGGTGGGCAGATCACCTGAGGTAAGGAGTTCGAGACCAGCCTGGCCAACATGGCGAAACCCCTTCTTGGTTTAGTATAAAAATATAAATTTTAAAAATTTTTTCAAATATTTTTATATTTTTTATAAAAATTACCCGGGCATGGTGGTGTGTACCCCGTAGTTCCAGCTACTAGGGAGGCTGAGGCAAGAGAAACCCTGGAACCCAGAAAGAAGAGGTTCAGTGAGCCAAGATCACGCCACTGCACTCTAGCCTGGGTGACAGAGTGAGACTCTGTCTCAAAAAATAAATAAATAAATAAATAAAAATAAAAATCCAATTCAGCCTTTACTGCTTAATTTCTAATTTCCAGTGACAAGTAGGAAAGAAGATGGTGAGAGATGCACAATGGAAAATCAGAGGAAAGAAGCACAGGAGAAGAAATTGGAGGTGGAGAAGTTTGAAAGGATTCTCTAGTACTCTTTCTGTAAAATTAATGAGTCAGAGGCAGAAAGTATCAATGGCCAATGAACTAAGTTACAGCAGAATAGACAACACAAAGATGAAGGGAAGGGACAGGTAATGAGGTGAACAAGACACTTACGAACCAGAAACCCCAGTATTTAGATCAGGAGTCAGTATTGGGAAGAACGTCTGGACTGCTAATCCTGTGAGTCAGGATAAGTAGCAACACTGTGGATTAAGCTTAGGTCTTTAGAGCTTTCATCAAGGTATGAATTTTACCAAGAGGTTCCATTAAGTTTCATTTTTTAAAAAAATTAGTAAAACAAACCTTTACTATGTACTGAGTGTGGGTCAGAAATTAAGTCACAATTCCTGTCTCTAAAATACCTACAATGTGTTAAGGGATAGAAATATAAATAGAAACAATACGGTAATGAGGAAAAGCACAGGGTGCTGTTGGAGCTCAAAGAAGGCAACATGTACCCAAGGCTGCTATACAGCATTGCTCAGGCTGTGAACTGCATAAAACCAGGAGGTGTCATTCATGTAAGTTGGAAGTAAATGGCCCCTGGATCTGTGTTATGTGGCAGCTTCACGCATCTAAGACCAGATTGGCACCACGTAAGGCTTTTCATTATTATTTATTTTGGAGGGGGAGGGTGTTAGGGTTTTTGTTGTTGTTGTTTTTGTTTTTAAGACAGGGTCTCGGCCGGGCGCGGTGGCTCACGCTTGTAATCCCAGCACTTTGGGAGGCCGAGGCGGGCGGATCACGAGGTCAGGAGATCGAGACCACGGTGAAAACCCCATCTCTACTAAAAATACAAAAAAAATTAGCCGGGCATGGTGGCGAGGGCCTGTAATCCCAGCTACTGGGAGAGGCTGAGGCAGGAGAATGGCATGAACCCGGGAGGCGGAGCTTGCAGTGAGCCAAGATCGCGCCACTGCACTCCAGCCTGGGCGACAGAGCGAGACTCCGTCTCAAAAAATAAAAAAAATAAATAAAAAATAAAAGACAAGGTCTCACTCTGTCACACAGGCTAGAGTGCAGTGGCGTGATCATAGCTCACTGCAGCATCTACCTCCTGGGCTCAAGTCATCCTCCTGCCTCAGCCTCCCATGTAACTGGGACCACAGATGCACACCACCATGCCTGGCCAGTTTTTTTTGTTTTTATTTTTGTAGGACATGTCTTGCTCTGTCGCCCAGGCTGATTTCAAACCCTGGGCTCAAGCGATCCTCCTGCCTCGGCCTCCCAAAGTGCTGGGATTACAGGAATGAGCCACTGTGCCCAGTGCATAGAAGCCTTTTTGGAGGAAGTGGCTCCTGAACTGAGTCTTGAAACTATAAGAATTTAGCCAGATAGAGGTTGGTTGGGAGAGGGAAGATCTCATTCCTGATAGAGGAACTTGTTAAAACAAACAAACAAACAAACAGAATAAATGTCTTTAATAGTTTTATCATTGTCATGTTCAAGGACATTTGCAGCCAAATAGCAAGTCATAATTTTTTTGTTTTTGAGACAGGGTCTTGCTCTTTCACCCAAGCTGGAGTGCAGTGCTGTGATCTCAGCACACTCCAGCCTCAACCTCCCTGGGCTCAAGCAGTCCTCCCACTTTAGCCTCTTGAGTAGCTGGGACCACAAGCAGTACCACCATGCCCGGCTAATTTTTTATTTTTTATAGAAACAGAGTCTCACTATGTTGCCTAGGCTTGTTTTGAACCCCTGGACTGAAGTGATCCTCCTGCCTTGACCTCATAATTTTTAACTGTGAGGTCTCAGAGAGAAATAATAGAAGCTTTCTCACTGGCACTCAGATTTACTGAACATGATATGCGTTAGAAAAATCTCCAAACAGAATATCTAAACAGAACTGAAATGAAGTGAATCAGAGTGGAGTGGAGGAAACACAAGAATTAAAGATGGTGTAATATATAGCAAGGACATCACACATGGAAAGCTGTTTGCTTATGCCCATTTACTTTAGAGGTATCTAAAGTGCAAAGGCATCTTGTAACTGGTGAAGAAAATGGGCATAAACACACAGAAAACCATAACAAACTAGAAGAGCCACATAGATCTGGAAAGGAAAGAAACACTAGAAGGGTTTTTTTCCCACAACTCCTAAAGTCTTCCTCCTCTGAACTGCTTTTTACTGAACAACTCAATTGTCAATGATGCCTTATCTGCCTAATTTTTTGTTGTTTCTTTACAACTAGACTATATGTGCCCTGTCACATAACTGCATTTTCCACAATGCCTTGACTATCCCATGCCATGAATGTATGTTAATGATAGGCATAAACAGAAAATAGGAAACTATATCACCAATTGCTTTCTATTATATAATTATATATATTAATGATATGTGATTGTAACACCACTACCCGCAACTGCTACCATGTATGCAGTATTTATGACTGCTATCAGTATGAATTAGTTGCATATCACAGAATCTATTAATACACTGGAAAGGATTTGTGAGTAGGGAGAAACAAAGAAATCAAGTGGTAAATTGTAAACGTATGTGGAAAGGCAGTATATTTACCTTATATGTCTTATATTTGGTGGCGATGAAAGAAACAAGTTACACTTTGCTACTACATTTTGTTCCTTAAAATATAGGTGCAAATGCTGCCACTGCATTTGGTAGAACCAAGATCTATGGCTGTGTATTGAGGGAGGTGCATGAATTCCTTATGGAAAATTTCACAAGGGGCCACGGGGAGAGGCAGATTGCTAACTGCCAGTAAAGCAGCTTTGGAGACAAGCACATTAGAAATGCCCACATTTCTTTTCTACATTCATCTAAGGTAAGAATGATATTGAAATGGCTGCAGGACACCTTGAATCAACTTTTAATTTGTTTTTAGATTTATTACCTAGGAACACCAATTTATTTCTTGAAACAACTGTTCTTACTTGTGAGCTTTTACTTGTTAAAGGACAATGAATTTGATTAGCAAATAATTGACAATCTGGGCATTGCTTTGCATTATAAATTGCTAAAAATAAAGTCATTCCACTTTCACTGCACTCAAAGATAAACCACTCATCTGCAATACAGTGTACTTTCTAAGAAGAAAAATACTCCAGAATCTGAAGTGATAGCCGACTCTGCATATGATTATCTTAGCACCAAGCCAAAGGCATATGTCTGTACAAGTATTTATATATTTCCTTCAAAAATTAAAATAAAGTTAGAAATAAAAAATCATTAGGGGGAGGCATGTCGAATGGGAAAGGTTTCAGACAAAGATAACTGATTAGACGAGCTAAAATGGAAGACATCGTAGGAAAATTAAGTTGAAATACCCAGCAGGCCTTTGAAAATGGAGTTACGGCCGGGTACGGTGGCTCAGGCCTGTAATCCCAGCAATTTGGGAGGCCAACGCGGGTGGATCACCTGAGATCAGGAGTTCAAGACCAGCCTGGCCAACATGGCAAAACCCAGTCTCTACTAAAAATACAAAAATTAGCCAGGTGTAGTGGTGGGCACCTGTAATCCCAGCTATTTGGGAGGCTGAAGCAGGAGAATCAGTTGAATCTGGAGGTGGGGGTTGCAGTGAGCTGAGATCATTTCACTGTACTCTAGCCTGGGCAACAGAGTCAGACTCCATCTCCAAAAAAAAAAAAAAGAAAATGAAGTTACAGTTTTGGAGAGAGTTCTGTGTGAAGTCATATTTTGGGGCATCATGAAAATATAGTTGAGTGTTGAAACTGGGGAATGCTAAGCAAAGAACCAGGAGTGAAAACCATGAAAAACTTTTAAAAACATTCACATTTAAAATCTGAGGGTGAAAAACAAGACATCAGGTAACTGGAGAAGAATCAGAAGTGTGAATTCAGTATGGTTCGAAGCCAGGGTCAAAGGACATAAGAGATCCTGATGATGAAAATGCAGCAATCAGGTGAGGGCCACACATTAGGTATGAGAGTTCTGAGAGAGGACAGCACACTTGACCAAAAGCTATTTGGTTGCTTTGTCTTCAGATAGTGAGAGCTAATCTTTAAAAGTAGAAGAGGAGGAGCTGGGGTTACTGGAAATGAATGAGAGACTGAGGGCCTTCCCACAGTTATAAGGACATGGTAGGCAGAGAGAAATTTCATGGAGGCATGAGGTGTAGGAAAAAGCAAGCTGGGAGGAAGGAAATGACAGATGGAGGTGAACATGACCAGAGATGCAGAGCAGTTCCTGCCAGACTGCCATGATCTTTGCTACACATTTGGAAGTGAGGGAAAGTAGGACTGAGAGACAGAAAAGAAAAATCAAATCATGTGTGGCCTCTGTGAGAGGGAGCTTAGGGTTGCACGAAAGAGAAGTAAATGGCTTGTGGAGCTGCATTAATGGGATTAATGGGCAGACTGAATTTGTGTGAATCTGTAATAGGCCACAATAGGCCTAATTCTACCCTTTCCTCCCTTCAAAAGGAGCAGAAGGTGAGAGAACAAGAGCTGAGACAGGTCCAAGGATCATCAGTGCATATGGTTGACTCTGAGGTGGGCAAACAAGGGAACTGTGAGTGGGAAAAATAAATCCCTAACATCATAAAGACTAGAGGCCAAAGACCGGGATGTATGTGATAGCCAAAAGGCACCCGGTGATGTCAACGTGAAGGCAGGCTGGAGTGATGACTGGTCTTAGTGGTGGCAGGCAGTGTGGATAGTGTCAGAGGGAAAGATCCCCAAAGCAAAGTAACATCCATTGATCAGAGCTATTTTCCAGGCTACTGGTGAGTGGCTGTGCCATCACAGAAGGCAGAAAGTCAGGTGACAGACGGGTCACATAGGTTTTCAACATGGAGATCAAAATCATTAAATGAGAAAGGACATGGATAGATTAGGCATTAAAAAATAGAAGCCAGGAGCGGAAGTGTTACCAGCTATGCAGTGTAGTAATTTTATGTCATGCAATGGTAAATCTTTCTCTAATAGAGTCATGTACTACATTACAGCATTTTGGTCAACAACAGACCACATATAAGATGGTTCCATAAGATTATAATGGAGCTGAAAATTTTCTATCACTTAATGATGTCATAGCCATCTTAATGTCACTGTGCAATGCATTACTCACATGTTTGTGGTGATCTTGGTGTAAACAGACCTACTACGCTGCCTGCTATATAAAAGGATAGACCCTATGATTACATACAGTACATAATACTTGATAAGAAATGATTATGTTACTAGTGTATGCATATACGGTACTTTTAATTGTTATTTCAGAGGTACTCCTTCTACTTATTTTAAAAATGTTAACTGTAAACAGCCTCAGGCAGGTCCTTCAGGAGGTATCCAGAAGAAGGCATTGTTATCACAGGAGATAACAGCTCCATGCATGTTATTGCCCCTGAAGACATTCCAGTGGGACAAGATGTGGAGGTAAAAGACAGTGATATTGATGATCCTGACCCTGTGCAGGCCTAGGCTAATGTGTGTGCCTGTGTCTTCGTTTTTAATTAAAACATTTAAGAAGTAAAATAACATACTTTTTAATTGAAAAGGCCTATAGAATAAGGATATAAGGAAAGAAAATATTTTTGTACAGCTAAATATTTTTGTTAGCTAAAATCTGTTAGTATTTTAAGCTAAGGTTTATCACAAAAGAGTCAGCAAGTCAAACAAAATTTAAAAGTTTATAATGTAAAAAAATTAAAGCTGATGTTAATTTATCATTGAAAAAATAAAATTTTATAAATTTAGTATAGCCTAAGTATGAAGTGTTTATGAGGTCTAAAGTCGTGTATACTAATGTCCTAGGCCTTCACATTCACTCACCACTCACCCGCTGACTCACCCAGAGCAACTTCCAGTCCTGCGAGCTCCATTCATGGTACATGCCCTATACAGGTATATCATTTTTAATCTTGGATACAGGAGTTTCACTGTATATTTTCCATGTTTAAATACATTTAGATACACCAATATTTAACCATTGTGTTACAGTTGCCTACAATACCCAGGACTGTAACATGCTATACAGTTTTGTAGTCTAGAAAGAATAGGATAGACCAGGGGTCCCCAACCACTGGGCCATGGACCAGTACCAGTTCGTGGCCTGTTAGAACGTGGGCCACACAGCACAAGTTAAGTGGCAGGCAAGAGAGCGAAGCTTCTTCTGTATTTACAGCCACTTCCCATCACTTGCATTACCACCTGAGCTCCACCTCCTGTCACATCAGCATTGGCATTAAATTCTCACAGGAGCATGAACCCTGCTGTGAACTGTGCGTGCGAGGGATCTAGATTGTGTGCTCCTTATGAGAATCTAATGCCTTGTGATCGGTTGTTGTCTCCCAAAACCCCCAGATGGGACCTTCTAGTTGCAGGAAAACAAGTTCAGGGCTCCTACTGATTCTACATTATGATGAGTTGTATAATTATTTCATTATATATTACAATGTAATGATAATATAAAGTGCACAATAAATGTAATGCTCTTGAATCATCCCAAAACCATCCCTGCCCCCCTACCCCGGTCTATGGAAAAATTGTCTCCCACAAAACCCATCCCTGGTACCAAAAAGGTTGGGGACCTCTGGGTTAAACAGCATAGCCTAGGCTATACCATCCAGGTTTGGGTAAGTACACTCTACGATGTTCGCACAACGACAAAATTGCCCAAGGATGCATGCATTTCTCAGAATGTATTCTCGTTAAATGACCTAAGCCTGTACATTAAAGACCTAAGTTTTCACACATGTAGACAGAATCTTGTGTCATTCATGTATTAGGAAAACCTATCTTTTCCCATACTCAAATATTCAACTTAAAGGAGGCCCAACTAATATTCTAAATATTCTAAAATATACTCAACCCAGGCCCCAAACTTCACTGGGTTTGTAGATTTTTAGCTCTTGTTTCCCCTACCTTTAGGACTAGCACACTAAGGCTTGGTTTTTAGTCTCTTGGAGCGTCATATAGGGTTATCTTACATTGACTTTTATGAGGTTTCATTTTCTGTTTACCTTACTTTCCTTAAACTATAGGGAGCTATATTTTTGTATTGAACAGAAAGGATCGCTTAAAGCAAAAAAAAAAAAAAAAAAAAGCTTCTAACAAAACTTCCTTTGCTAACAGATGTTTTATACTGAACCAAGATACGATCTTAAACTCAGTACAAGTAAAAGCATTATTCAAGCTTAGTAGGTTTTAGGATTTTTTTCCTTCTAGATAAGAATTTTATCATACAGTCCACTGTAGATAAAATATAATAAATCTATAAACCGTCACAATGGCAAGTGTAGCAATGTGTACAAGGTATCATTGTTTTTTTATCGACAAGACCACACTTCAAGGAGGAATTCTTATGCATATGTCATAGTCTTTCACAACTTAAAATACAAGAGAATAGAGCATATTACAGAAAGCGGGTGCATAAACTCAGTATGTTTTGTTTTATTATAAACATAAATATTTTCCATAGTATAGTATAAAAGCATCGGAATAGAGTAAGTTATACAATCAAGAAATTTAAAATGAAAGGGGGAGTAAAAACAAAATATAATTCTCTCACTTTTGTAAGATCTCAGGCAGTTTAATTTTTTGTTCAAACTCATCATTGTTTATTATTATCTAGTAAGATTCCTGTCAGGAATTTAGACTAGTCCACATCAAAGATGTTTAAGAGTTAAAAAATCTGACACGTGACATTTGCAAATAATTACTTTAAAAATATATTTTCTACTGTGGAAACATCTCGAATCCTATTTCTTTAGCATACTATATTTATGGCACGAGTAGTTAGAAGCTATTTAAAGAAGTAATCACTAAAATGCAGGAAAATTCTGAGAAGATGAATAATATACCTGAGAGAAAATAGCAATTTTGTGAGATTCATTCCATTCTGAGAGTATATTCTAACTAAATGCGAGGCACAAATGTTACAGGATCCTTATCTATTTCATAGTCATGAGCTCACTGTTAAAAATGCCTGCCTCCACTCAGACAAGCAGGGATGGATGTTTCTTTTACTTCAGAGGAGTTTCTCCTACTAAGTAATTAATCTATTTTATTCCCACAGTGACTTTCCAGCCACCATAGAACTTGGATGCTACAAATTTACTTTTATCTCAAAATATTTTTAAAATTTTAAAGAACAGTTTAAACTTTTATTAAATAGAAATTTCATGCATTATAACGATGAACTTGATTAATAGGGAATATTCAGAAGATATTAAACCTTGATTTTCCTTGGCTCTTTCCTATATGCTAGGTTTCTCCTGTTTTCAAGGAATTAACAGCCCAGTTTGGGAGAAAGAAGCAACACAACTGAAACAGAACAATTTGATGTGAAATACAGTGTGCCAACTAAAAATGCATTACTGCTTCCAATATGGAAGACTGGGCTGGACCGGTCACACTGGGCCTAAAAGAATTGCTGGCACCAGTCGATTATTAAAACGGGCAGGGAAAAGAAAGGGGCCTCAGCACTCACGATCGTAAAAGTTAATAGTCATCAAGCAGTCGTCCACTTGTCTGGCAAAACAGCAAGGTGTACACTACTTCCAAGGTCTCAGGCAGGGAGTGGCTCCTCATTCTCTCATTCCAGTCTGTGTTTGACTTTGCTTTGCTTTATTAGAAACCAAATTAAAATGCATACTATGTAAAATAAAATGGAAGAGTCACTATTTGCTGGTGAATTTGGACAGTTTAGGTAATTCTGAACAAATCAGATTTTTGAGAAATGAAATTTCCTCAGTAGAAACAAACTTTAAAACAGAATGCTAAGGAAATCACAGACTCCATGCTTTTTCTGAAGGGGCAGGCACTAACTTAGCCAGACTTCTGTGATTTGTAGGGGACCAGCAGTGCTTTACTTGTCATACCAATTAAACATAACCTACATATATTCCCATCAGGAAATTTTCCATTTGGGGAATATTTTTCCACAAACATTCTGTTTAAACAAAATTTCAAAATCATAGTGAGACTTCGCTAATGAAATCTGCCTCCAAAAACAGGCAGTAAATTTTAGTGGTTCACATGACTGCAGGACCCACCATATGGCATTCACGTGCCTGAGATGCTGGTGTCCATCACTGGAGGAAACTGCTTAGTTGAAACTACCATGTTGGAAACCATCTACCAATAGAACACAATTGGTTTTACATTACACAATAAAAGGGGAGAACCTTATCATACATCCTTCTTTTTTTTTTTTTTTGAGACAGTTTCACTCTCATCACCTAGGCAGGAATGCAATAGCACAATCTCAGCTCACTGCAACCTCCACATCCTGGGTTCAAGTGATTCTCCTGTCTCAGCCTCCTGAGTAGCTGGGATTACAGGTGTGCACCACCACACCCAGCTAATTTTTGTACTTTTAATAGAGACGGGGTTTCACCATGTTGGTCAGGCTGGTCTCAAACTCCTGACCTCAGGTGATCCACCCACCTTGGCCTCCCAAAGTGCTGTGATTACGGGCATGAGCCACTGCACCCAGCCTATCATACATCTTTCTTAGAAAGGGCTATCATCCCCAATGTATTTCAAATTCAATTCACTTGAAAGGGAATTTAATCTAGACATAATTCCCTAAGAATCCATTTTTAGGAGGAAGCCTGTACTTTGTACGTACTCTATTTGAAAGACATGTGACTTGTAATACTTGACATGGGAATCCAAAACAAACACCCCAAGGTTAAATTAATTTCTCAAAGTGTGTCTTATTGGATACAAAGGAAGGAGATACCACGGATACACAGTTCCCACTAAAGTCATGAGTAGCTGTGAGGATGTGCAGATCCACCTAGGCCACATTCTCTGCCTGTTGCCAAAGAAATTCTTAATACTTTTTACTAAAAAGAAGAAAGCCTGTATCATATGAGATTTCTCTTTGTATAAATCTTGTAAGATTTGAAATTTTTTGACCTCAGTTAAACCTTCTAAGTCCCAAGATTAGGCAGCTAGAGTACATGAAAAGGCTAATAGTTATTGAAGAGCGACTCCTCACCTCCCCTCAAAATTCTAGCATATTAGATTCTCTAATTATAGAATACAGGTACTATTTGCTTGGCCTTTTTTTTTTTTTTTTTTTTGAGAGAGGGGGTCTCTCTCTTTCTCCCCGAGGGGAGTGCAGTGGCGCGCTCTCAGCTCACTGTGCGCTCCGCCACCCGGGGTTCCGCCATTCTCCTGCCTCAGCCTCCCACGTAGCTGGGACTACAGGCGCCTGCCACCTCGCCCGGCTAATTTTTTGTATTTTTAGTAGAGACGGGGTTTCACCGTGTTAGCCAGGATGGTCTCGATCTCCTGACCTCGTGATCCGCCCGCCTCGGCCTCCCAAAGTGCTGGGATTACAGGCGTGAGCCACCGCGCCCGGCCTGCTTGGCCTTTTAGTAGTAGGAGAAGTAAGTTGCTAGGATAAAAGCAAATGGTTCCTGAAGGCTCTTGAGTGTTTATTTTCTTTATGATAATATAGTCACAAGGGATTGACAAGACTGCTCTAATTTGAGGACCCAGACACTTCACGAGTTGAATTCATTTCCATTAAGATAATTTAACTATGCCTTTAAAAAATATTCCTACTTTATAAAGCAAGGAAGATCTGTGCTCTTCCTGAGGACAAAGGGATTATCGCAGTCACTCGCCATTTGAACTGTCTGTCCATGCTCACTTTTAAGTTGTATGGAAACTGATCTTCTATTACCACAGCTCACTACAGCTTTGAGCCCTATAAGGAAAAGTAGATGCCTTTTTAAACTTCAACTTCTGTTTTAATAAAAATATTTGTTTTTTTTTTTTAAAAAAAGAATAGAGTGGGAAACTGCAATTTTTTTTTTTTTTTTTTTTTGATTAGGAAAAAACTGCTCTTCAGCCACAAGATGATAAACAAAATGATAATCTGAGCCCTTAGGTCAACTCACTGTATTAAAGATAAAGCAGCAAATAGGAAATACATAGCTTAAATAATAATGAATGATAGAAGAAGGATGCATGATGCCTATTAAATATTTTATCAGACACTGTGGAATACAACGAGAAGCATTTTACAATCACTACCTTATTTAATCCTTACTATGAGAAAAATAATATATTACATTCGACAGATGAAGTTTTTCCCTTTGAAACAAAAAAGTGATGTCGAATTTACCAGTGTCCTTTAGCAACAGAGAGGTTCTTTTCTACTTTTCTTTTCTTGTATCTGCCATACACACTCACATGGGATGTTATGACTGAACTAACAGGTGAACAATCCTTAGACATAACTTTTCCTCAAATGTGTGACCCAAAGTAATACTCACCACATAAAGTTATCCTCTCAGTGTTTCCAGCACTACCTGTGTCATTAATCACCTCGTATGTTCATTAAAACACAAATTCCTGGGCCACTCCATAAATGCAGACTCAGAATCACCAGGAGGGCCTGGGAATCTGCATGTTTACAAGCTCCATAGGTTATTGTTAGGCACATCAAATAATGGAAACCCCGGCCTCTACACTATTCATGCCCCATACTCTCTTTTGCACATAACTCATATGTCTTATTTTTTATATGCACTACATCTTATGAGATGAACACAAGCATACAAAAGCACTTTATGTGCTAAATATATGATGCATTTTTTTTTTCTCAAACATGTATTTGGCACTAGAATTTCAGAGGTATTTCTTAAGTTGAAGTCATAGCATAGAATAGGAAAAAGAATTATTGGGGTATGTGTGTGTGCACATGACAAATATTGTTAACCCACCAGCCCACATATCACTAGAGATGCACACAGCTCCCTCTCCATGGAATTTTACTTCCCCAACAATAGCTTCAGAATGAAGAATGGCCCTCCAGGGTTTCAAACCAATGAAAGGAACCCAAGTTCCTTTAAGACCTCAAATGAGTGTACATGGCCAAGCAAAACCTGACAATTTCCTTTTCTTCCCCCTTAACTTGGCAGGTAAATATCAAAGAAGAAAATGGCTCTAAACTTCATAAGTATCTATCAAAAACATAAAAGAGCCTATTTGTCCTAAAAGACACTTTTAGCATTTTTGAGTCTTACTTGATCAAATTCAACATAATAAAACATAAAATAGTATAATGGCTTACTTATGTTAGCAAAATGCTCATTATTAAAATTTATTTTTTTTTTAGATGGAGTCTCGCTCTGTTGCCAGGCTGGAGTGCACTGGTGACATCTTGGCTCACTGCAACCTCCGACGCCCTGGTTCAAGGGATTCTCCTGCCTCAGCCTACTGAATAGCTGGGATTACAGGCATGCGTCACCACTCTCAGCTAATTTTTGTATTTTTAGTAGAGATGGGGTTTCACCATATTGGCCAGGATGGTCTCAAACTCCTGACCTCAGATTATCCACCTGCCTAGGCCTCCCAAAGTGCTGGGATTACAGGCATGAGCCACCGCGCCCGGCCTGTTGAAAATTTTTAAAGCACATCAGGGAATAAAATTATTTAACTCATTCCCCAAGTGGGGTAAAAAAAAAAAAAAAAAGAAAAAGATATTAAGTAATTTGGTGGTATATAGATAGAACATACCAGACAAGGTAGTAAATAGTCAGGGCTTTTTGTATATAAAAGAAGGTATTTTACGTTATTCAACATCCACCACTTAAGTAAGACTTAATATGGAAAAAATGTGATGCAAAACTTGTGTGTGTCCTACTGGATCCACACAGTCAAACTCTGCAAGGTCAAGGCCATGGCATTTACTGTGCATTTTGTCCTCACCACCACCTGTTCATCTCCTGCCAAGTTCTCTAAGGATAATGAATGTAGAGGAACAGAGAAGAAAACATCTCTCTTGAATCAGATCTTTTTCTTGGAAGTTCTCCTCAGTGTGGCAATGCTGGAGGCATTTCTCCTCTAGCCATCCAGCCCCTTTGAAAATCTTTCCTTTTCTGCTTTTTAATTTCCTGTCTTATTACAATTATTGGCTGCTTCTCCTGAAAATCACCCTGACAACAGTCCTAGCCAAGCACAGTTGCACTGCATAATATTTATTACTATGTACTAACATATTCTTTTCCAAGCTTTACTTATTAATTTCATGCTAATTTCCCAGTACGTATTAAAGATTTTTTATTTAGGTTACTTTTACATCTAAATACACACAGCTGGGAAAATCTTCCCTTCTTGACTTTCTATCATATTCTTGCAGCTAATAACACTGCTCTCTGAACATACTAATAATATGAACAATATAGGTGGCATCATTTTCTCATTTTCCTCAATTCTTTAACAGGTATATCCATCACAGTTTAATCCATAGGGGCATTTGAAATAAAAAGTAAAAGCAGGTTTCCTCTGTGAGAATGTAGGCCAAAGAGTAGTAGAAGAAAGCACGGTTAAAATCTTTCAGGCCTCACTCATTTGCCTGTTACTATACAAGGTATAAAAAGTTCAGAAGCAATTCACTCAGGCCCCCACTGAATGAACACAGATCAACAGCACCACAGCTTTGCCACATCTCTCACACCCTTGCCAGGAGATATCAAGCCCCATCATCAGTTCAGCCAGAATCCAGACAGACAGCCAGATTTTTAATGCAAATCTCCAGACACCGCTATTAAGGGTGCTCTTCGAGATGTTACCAGTGTGCAAGTATCAGAAAAAAAGGGAGGAATACCTCCCATGATGAGATATTGCTATTACCTAAGAACAATGGCTCTCAAACATACCATATGGAACTGGGTCAAAGGATAACTAATGGTATCAATCAATGTCAGGGTCCGGCGTGGGGGTTGCAAGAACACCACTTTACCCAATGCTCATTCTTAGCAAGGGCCTGAAATCTAGACTTTCGGCTCTCTATAGGAAAGGAGTGGTAACTTGAAGGAAAACATGTAAACCATACTACAGTTTCATGACCTGGTTTTAACTTTTATTTTCTCCTTTTGTGTTCTCTTCTCTTTTTTCCTCTTCAATATTTTCAAAGCCCCAAAAGTGGAAGTGCCCTGGCCTTCTCTCAGTATCTGTTACTCCTTGATTCCTTCTGTAATTGGTCTCTACAATGACACTATTGAGCAGATTCCACGTATGCATACAGCAGGTGGACTATTTTCTTGCTGTGAAGTGTTAACCTAGAACTAGCCTTCGGCAACATTATGAAGGAGGCAAAACATTCTCATGAGCAGTCCCCGTTTTTGCTTTTTCTTCTGTCTTGTTGCCCCATTTTTTTCTCCTTATGCTCACTTCCATCTCTGACCCATTAAAGCTTGCTCTCAGGCAAGGGCCTGACAAGAGCTTTACATGCTCATCCAAATTTAATTTCATGTGTTGCTTAGGCCAGAGGAATGTGCACCTGAGTCTCATGTGTAACTGATAAAGATGTTTGTTTCACTCTTATAATAAAGGGAGGGAATGAGTAAGAAATAGGCTGTCAACACACATTTACAAACACACACACAAATACACAAATTAGAACAGCAGATGCCAAGATGTAGGATGCCCAACCTAAGACTGGTCAGTCTTCTGTAACAAGCAGGCATGAACGCATGCGCGTTGATGAGCTAAGTGCATGCTCAGAGAAACCAAGTGTCTTTTCAAAGATGGTTCTTCAGTGAACTGGAGAGAACTCTTTAGGGTAAAAAAGGTGCTGTGGGGGAAGCCACACACTCTAATGTAATAAAAATCTAGTGTGTAACTGATGCATGAAAGAAGAGAGGAGATATTAGGAAAAAAATCAGTTCAGAGCAATCCTGCATATAAAACTAAGTATAACACAGCTATTCATTTCCACACTTTTCTTCCCTGATTCTGACAATTGAAAAGCATGATCCCATCCCTTTATCTAAAGGAAAGACATTCACTTGTAGCAATTCTACAAATATCTTTATTTTCATGTAGAGTAGCAAAAAAACAAAACAGAAACAGTAATAAAACAAAAACCAAAGAGGCTTACTTTGGAAGTAGATAGACCTTCTTTGTTTCTTTCTTGGCTGTTTAGGCCAGGTAAGAACTATACCCTGTTAGTGACATAGACCTGGCTTCTCTCACTCAAAGGCTAATTAGGACAGCCTTTGAACAAAGCTTCTCCTGGAGCAATCTGCTGCCTTGCACAATTTAAAGCAAGGTAATGTGACAGAATTCGTGTTTATTTATTATGCATCTATTATATGCCAGGCTCTGTGCTATGTGTTTTATGTGTAGTCTCCTTGCATATGACACTGCTTTGGGTAGTCATCTAAATATTTTACAGATCAGGAAACTGAAGAGAGGTAAGGCATCTCATCCTTGAGCTCAATGGCCACTCTGATGAGCCGGAGCACCTTACAGAGAATGGACGTGTGCATGTGAAGAGCATCATAATCACATATTCATGGGGTATTCATCTCCTAGTACTGCATTAACAAAATACTTCAAACTGCGTGGCTTAAAACAGCAGAAATTTATTGTCTCACAATATTGGAGGCCAAAAGTTCAGAATTAAGGCCATGCTGTCACTGAAACTGATAGGGGAATCCTTCTTTGCCTCTTCCTAGCATCTGGTGGTTTGCTGAAAATCTAGAACTCGTTGGTTTACAGCTGCATAACTCTAACCTCTGCCTTCACGGCATCCTCCACATAGCATTCACCTGTGCCTCTCAACCTTCACTATCTTTTTATAAGGATGCCAATCAGATTAGACTAGGAGCCCATCCTGCTCCAGTATGGCCTCATCTTACTTAATTATATTTGCAATTACCATATTTCCAAGAAAGGTCACATGCTAAACTATGGGAGGTTATGACTTCAACCTAGAAACTACGTTTAGTCCCTAGGTTATTTGCTATATTAAAAACATTTCAGAAATTAACTAGTAGCCAATACATTTAAACTATCTGCAAACTACAAAATTTGAAAAATCTAAGTAATCATATTATTAAGGTGACTCACTTCTCTATTTCTTCTTAAATTCATGCCCTCTCTGCTCTGGTCTTACACTGTATGTTTTTTAAGGCAAATTCTATGTGTATCTTAGCTTCCTGTCTCCAAGGGCATTTAGTTCGTGAATTTGCCTCCAGAAAGATTGATGTCCAAAGATGCACCGTGTCTAAAAAAAATACACAAATAAATCATGGCAATATGTGGTCAGCCCAGACCAAGATTAGGGATGAAATTTGTTAGGATTTTATGAAAATGTATGAGATTACTAATTAGAAATATATTAGAAACAATGTATAGAAAGTATTAGAAACATATTAGGAGCTATTGTTATACTTAGTTCCTGTAAAAAGAACAGATTTGACTTTCTATAAAATCTTCAAGTTTTTCTTACATATATTATTGTTGGACTGATGCTTCGTACATGAAGATGAGCTAGCAAAAAGTCTCTCATCATGTCAACTCATCTATGAACAAATGGGAGCATGTCATGGAGTTTTAAACAGAATCTCACGAACATATTTTCCCTAATAATTAAAAACTCTTCTTAAAAATAATACATGATAGTATATAATACTTTATCACGTGGGCATAATAATTTTGGGCAAGTTTTAATTTGATTAAATCTTTTGAACATAAGTCTGATGTGTAATTACTAGCATGTTTGATACCAACAATGAGCTCACAAAATCTTTAATAGCAATTCTATAGAGCAGATTAAACAAGCCTTTGAATATCTTTTTAACAGTACTCAATTTCTTCATAGATTAGATCAAGTTAAACTTCAGTTCAATTAAATTAAATTATCCCCTCATTTCTAATTGGTTCATCTACATTCAAGAGGAGGTATACTGGCATCATAATTATTTTTTCTACATAGTTTGATCCAACTGAATTCTGTTTCAATACATAGTTTGAAGTTCTCTCTTCCCTCCAGGAAATTCCTAGACACAATTCCAACAAAAGTCTACCCACTTCTTATTCCTCCACATCTTCCTGGGTGCTCAGCTCTAAGCAAAGGCCTCCAAAGCTAGAAAAAGGGATGAGAGAAAAGAGAAGGATATGCTCTCTTCGTCTCTTACCCAGACAGATACCCCTTTTCCCACTGACTCCATCAAGAATTCTGGGGAAACTGGGATAGGACAATTGGCATTAACGAAACTGGAAAACACAGAACCATTTTAGGAATTAAAACAGTAACAGAGATTTATTTTAACCAAAGGTTTACTTTTACTTAAAAAATATACACTCTTTATAAAATAACTCAAACAATACAGAAGATTACTAAACAAAATCTAAAAGTCTCCTCTGTTTCCCCATTACCAAAAGCTGGCCACTCCTAATTTTGTTATTTCTTCAGACATATTCCAAGAATATATGATCATATATATGAACATAGTTTTCATAACACAAAAGGGAACATATTCTCCATATTCTTCTGCAATTCTTTGAACATATCTTCAAGACAGACAGGCAGACAGATAGACAGATAGATAGATCATCGCATTTTTTAAAAAAGTTAACCAGTATTCAATTCTATAGCTATATCATAATTTATTTAGCATTCCTCTTTTGATGAACATTTAGGTTCTTTCCACTTCTTTCTATTACAGACAACTTTAATAAACATCCTTGCACACCTTCCTGTGGGCACAAGTGAAAGTCTGTCTATACAGTACATTTCTGGAAGGAGATGTGCTAAGTAACACTTTTGCTTATGTTTAATTCTTGTGGTAAATGTCAAATTACTTTCCTGAAAGACTGCACCAATGTATACTTCTGACAGTGCTGTGTTAGAGTGCATGCTCCCCCACATCCTTGATAACACTAGATACTATCAAGCATCTTCATATTTTCCAATGTGATTAGGAAAAGGAAAATTTTTATATTAAAAATATCAAATTGGCCTAATAACAGTGCTCATTTATAGAGTTGCTATCCATAGGCAGACCACGTGCCTGTAGAGGTTTATATCACTAGAATCACTGTCTACAAGCAATTTTATATTTCCCATTCTTGTTTAATCTGTGGATAATATTTTGATGCCACCATATGGTATTTATTGTTATAAATACTATAATGATTATTATAATGTTGCATCATAGAAATAGTTAACCACTGAGTTTGAAGAGCCTTGGGAGACAGGGTTTTAGACTTCGCCCAGGAGCTGGTGAAAGAGTTCATGTCTCTCAAATACCTACTGCCCTAAGGCAGACCTCTCAGCACTGCCTCCCAGACACCCAAGTCTACCATGACCCAGAAGTCACTATGCTTTCTTACCTGCGAAGAGTCAAATTAGCTACTCACTAGCTTTGTGACAGTGAGCAAGTTACTCAACAACTCTTTTTCCTTTTTTGTCCTGTAAAAGGAAGAAATAATATCTATCTCTTAAAATTGAAACAAGGATAAATAAGAGGATGTATATAAAGTAATAAGCACAGTGGCATATATAGTAAATGCATAAAATTCATATTTTAATATTCTTGCGATATTTTGTGGGCATGTCCATTGAGGAAAAAGGTCTATTTTACAAATTCAAGACAGACAGACACTGATTATTCTCATTCCCAAACCTTGAATATATAATTTTGGGACTAGTCATCAATATGTGCCGATACCACTTCAATAAGGATACTTCTGAACATCAGTCTATCAGGAATTGCCTCTCTATGATATTTCGAATTTCTGGGATAAAGATCAGCCAGTCCCTAAACTCCTACTTCTAAAAGTCCTTTAAACTCAAACACCCAAAAAGAAAAAGACTTCCCCAAATTCTGCACAAGATCATCCACTTACTTTGGTCACTGTGCTTTAGGAGTAGAGCTTTCCCTTGCTTAATCAACAATATATTCAGATTTTTGTTTCAAACA
The DNA here is from genome assembly GCF_009828535.3 of Hylobates moloch. Classification (NCBI taxonomy): domain Eukaryota; kingdom Metazoa; phylum Chordata; class Mammalia; order Primates; family Hylobatidae; genus Hylobates; species Hylobates moloch. Next base: position 44,216,043 of record NW_026652285.1, read on the forward strand.
CTGAGTGGTGGGCTTGTCCTTGAACAGCATATATGGTACATTTGTATATGTATGTTGTTTTAAACAAAATTACCTATATGTTACAATACTGGGTACTAACACACATGCATATACACCCATCCTTAAGCTGCTGTCTGTATTGTTCATTTATTGGATGTACAAATTCTTTTGCCCCAAAGATAGGATTATTTGCATGCTGAAACTATCTCAGCTTTTGTGTTTTAATCCCATCATTCCCATGCTCCATTCTACCTGGCCCTTCATGGCTTCCTGACGGCTATCATTTTTTCATATCTTTGTACTTGTCACCAAGCTACTCCTTCTGTCTAGAACTACTACATCTTCCCCACACAACCACTCACTTATCAAATACCTGTTCATCCTTCAAGACCCAACTGAAACGTCTCTTCTACCCCTTAACCCTTATTCCTCCTTTTTCATTCCCATAACACTCTGTATATGTCTCAAGTCAGCTCTTGCTGTATATATTTTATTTGTGTATCTGTCCCCATCCAATGGGATTATATACTTCTTGATAACATATACCTCTAATGTGGTTTTCAAATCTTCTATCTCCAAGACTTTACATATTAACAGTCATATATAGTGTTTCCACTCACATGTGCTATTCATATTAAAATTTATCTGCAGCCTACAGCAAGTAGAGAAAAATCTGCCACATCAACAGAGGATTTGTTCTTGTTATCTTGATTTTTGTGTCACTTTTATATATTTCAAGTTACAAATTGATTTCCCCAATGGCCAGAGATGTGGAGATTTGAAAGAGCAAACCAAATACCTTTTGTCTAAAAGCATATGGGCTCAGTGGTGTTGACAGCTTAATACACAAGGCATGAGCAGATCCATGTCACTTCACATAGCTGCGCAATGTGGGCAAGGCAGCAATGATCTCTTTGATTGCTTGATTGCTTGATCAAAAACCCCATTTGAGTTGAGATCCGCAAGTATCTAACACACCGAACAATCCTACTGAACAAAGCAGGTCAGTCCATCTGTTTTTAAAGAACTTGTACAAATACCTAAGTAAATAATAAGCATTAAATTGGTATTTGCTGAGTGAATACTAGCCCTTTTATATCAATTAAAACTCCCATTAATATCCAAATATCATATTAAAACTTTTGCTACAGAGACTTAGTGTAATTAGTTCAATGACAACAATCTTTTCCCACATCCAATAATTTTATTTATAAAATATCTGAAAACATAGAAGTCTTTCAGGTATCTGGGGCTTCCTTATAATGAGGGATGGGCAGGATGATTAAGAGTAGGACAAAGGGAATGTTTAATTTTGTGTAAACATTTCAAAAACTCTTTAGGATCATGTTATAAATTGCCTAAATTCATGCTGTACATTTCTTCTTAAAATAGGGTCTCCACATCTTCCTAAAAACAGAAAACTATGATACAACTTATTTCAGGATGCCAAGCATTATTAGCCATCTGAATGCCATGTCCTCTGTTCTTTTTTTTTTTTTTTTCTTTTTTTTTTGGAGTTGGAGTCTCGCTCTGTCACCCAGGCTGGAGTGCAGTGGCGCCAACTCTGCTCACTGCAAGCTCCGCCTCCCGGGTTCATGCCATTCTCCTGACTCAGCCTCCGGAGTAGCGGGGACTACAGGTGCACGCCACCAGGCCTGGCTAATTTTTTTGTATTTTTAGTAGAGACGGGGTTTCACCGCGTTAGCCAGGATGGTCTTCATCTCCTGACCTCGTGATCCACCCACCTCCCCCTCCCAAAGTACTGGGATTACAGGCGTGAGCCACCACGCCCGGCCGCCATGTCCTCTGTTCTAATCCACCTGTTACGTAACCATTCTGATCATGATATTCACCTGGGCAATGTCCTGTAAGGACTCTACGACTTATGAAGAATGTGTTCAAATTTCCTAGACCAGCAATGAAGGCCATTCACAGGTTCCCTGCCAACCAAACACTCTAGTGAAATCTCCTTCTGTTTCACTAGACATAAGCTTCAATCCAAGCAAAGCAATATTCATTTTCTGAGCATTTACTATATAAACACCAGACACCGTTTAATAGTTTAGACATATTTTCCCATGTATTCCTTACCATAGCCCCCCACCAGGGAGCCATTGTCTTAGATTTAGAAATAAGGAAAGTTAAATGCTACTGTAACTTTCCTAAGGCCACACACTGAGAATAATGTAGCCAGAATTTGAATACTGATTCTAAGCCCTCTTAAACATAAAGCTGTATTGAATGGGTCTGTAATTTCTGACCTCATCTCTTCTGTATCCTCAATGGCCAGCGTGGTGCTGGGTACATAGTAGACAGTATAAATTTTTGTTTAATAAAACAAGACTCTGTGTCATTGTTTATTTGCTTTTTGTCTATAAAGACAAAGGCTGCCCACCCTTCTTTCAAATACCTTTTCAAGTTCACTTTCTTCCACAATGCTTTCCACAGCTAACCTCTCCAGCTCACTTCCATTTCTTCCTAGCTCATGGTCTGTGCTAGAAGCTTGCAACTAATGCTTTACTTCCTTCCAACACTTATGTATTTGTCATCCTTCTTTTTCATTTATTTTTATTCATGTGGTCTCATTAATTCTTAAACTTTGAGCTCTTTACACTACCCAAATGTCTGGACTCCAGTGACAGCCAATTTAAGCACTTCTGTACTAGACTGTCCTATACTCCCCTGCAAGCCTACAAGATAAAAACCATTTTTAAGCATTGCTGTTTTGCCAATTTGGAGCAGCTCTTTTTAAAATATAAACATTTTCTCTCATTGTGGAGTAAATTGTTATAACTTTAATCTGTACAGAGTGCCTTAAGAAACAACGGAACCGCATTGAAAAAAAAAAACAAACCATCACATCATCAAGGATCAGAAAACTGAAGTGTGACTTTCAGCCACTGGTAGCCTCTGCTTCAGGGTGATGTCATATCTGTGAGGTGAATTACCTATGCCTTCCTGACCTGGAGAGTGAATGGGGAGGTAACTATGTGCTTTACTCCCTCACACAGCACTAAATGGAACATTCTAATAAACATGTTACTTTCTTGCTCTGCTTTTTCAGTCTTCAACTAAAGGAAGAAAAATGTATCTCATATACAGTAACCTTTATGTCTGAGCTTAAAGAAGGCAGTGGCTTAAATCTTTATGTAAATATACTATAGCAAAAGTACATATTATTGAATAAGACATCCAAAGGATATCATTGTGATACTTGCCTTTATATAGTGTTTTTAATGTTCTTCCAAATCTAAGCTTTCGAAGAGGGGAGATTTGGGAATTTGAATCAATTAAAGAATCTAAGCCTGAGAAAAGAGTTTGAATGAATAAAAGAGAGTAAAATCATGAGAATTATGAAAAGGCATGAAGTTTTGTTCTCTGAAAGCAATTTGGCAATTTACGTGTCCAGATTAAGGACATTAATAAATAAAAATTTTTTAAGAGAATTTATGACAAAGAATTGTATGTTATCTTGTGACATTTTGATAACAGCCATCCTAAAAGGTATGAGCTGATATCTCATTGTGGTTTTTATTTGCATTTCCCTGATGATTAGTGATGTTGAGCATGTTTTCAAATGCTTGTTGGCTATTTGTATGCCTTCTTTAGAAAAGTGATTATTCATGTTCTTTGCCCATTTTTTAATTGAGTTATTTTATTTTGCTATTTAGTGTGACTTCCTTAAATATTTTGAATATGAACCCCTTATCAGACATATGGCTTGCAAATATTTTCTCCCATTCTCTAGGTTGCCTTTTCATTCTGTTGATTGTTTCTTTTGCTATGCATAACCTTTTTAGGTTGATGTAGTCCCAATTGTTTATTTTTGCTTCTGTTGCTTGTGCTTTTGGTGTCATATTCAAAAAAATCATTGCCAAGACCAGTGATGTGGAATTTCCCCCCTATGTTTTCTAGTAGTTTTAGATGGACATATTAATCAGCTTGATTGTGGTAATTTCACAGTGTATAAATATGCCAAGACATCATGTTGTCAAATACATACCATTTTTGTCAATTAAATCTCAATAAAGCTGAGGGGAAATGAATTGTGTATATATGGTGTACATGTAACTTTAGCTTTAAATTACCTTTAAGGAGATGATATGAATGGGTATTTATAAGCCATTTATAACACTAGAATCATCTCCCCAAAGCTGACAGGAAATTACTTTGGATTTTATCATGAATCTACTCAATTTTCAAAAGTCTTTCCTTCATCCCATTTTCTCTATAATGATGTGGAATCATCTCCATCTCTCATTTGCCCCATGTGGTCATCACTTCCGTTCACTCCCTGCTCTGCTTCTCAGTCCATTTAAGGTCTTCCACCTCCTTGACTCTCCTGTAAATATCTGAAAAAGTCACTAGTGTCCTGTGGGACTCCACTCAGTATTTGACACTGTTGTTCATCCTCTTTTCATAATTGTCATGACTTTACCCTCTTCTATTCATTCAAACTCTCTTCTCAAGCTTAGATTCTTTAATGAATTCAAATCCCCAAATCTCCCATTTCTCATCCTCCTTTTTCTCTACCAGCACCTCCTAAAACGTCTATTTTCCCCTATTCAATCCAAATGACACTATCATGCTGCTCACTCCCTTTATATCTCCAACCCTCAACTTTCTATTAATCTCCGAAACTGAAATTTAAATTATCTATTAAATCTGTCCACAAAATCTTGCTATTACTTCAAACTCTGTAAGTCCAAAACAAAACACAAAATTGTCCTTTTTGTTCTCCAAACTTAACTTTTTTATTCTCTTGTATTACCTGAGTCAGTGGATGATGTTGCCATCCACTGGATTCCAAGTAAGAAATCTAAACTGCAGAAAGGCAGTGTGGACTATGGAAAATACACTACTCACAAGTGGTTTGATATTGACACATCACTTCCTGTAACTGGAGTTCAATTCCTTATTATTATAACGTTCTGTATGTATCTCACATTTTCGTCATTCATTAAAACACCAGTTAATGATCACTCAGCGTGCACCCAAACCATCAAAGTTAGGTAAAGTTAAAATAAATGTGCATACACATATACAGATTTTAAAATGAAAAATAATCCTTTTTACAAGTATAGGTGACGTTGACATTTGTTTTACATTGTTTTACATGACACTGTTTACAATTTTTGTAATTTGTCATCATAATGGGTAGTTTGAATCAGATTCCCTCCATTCCCACCCTTTTCTACTAAATTAGGAAATCCAACTTAGAATTATAGATCACAAAAATTTTCATTAAGTGTTTGATGGCTCTTTCTAATAATTTAGGGTTTCTCTTGGGAAGTGGTAAGTGTGCTCGTACGTGGGAGGAAGAGTTAAATAGGCATATGGCAACCGGGAGGATTGATTGTGACCAAGACTATGTGTTCCATAAACGCTGTTTCCTCTTCTTCCTTGATACATAGCTACACTACGTTTCCTAACTTCTCTTTAAGTTAGATGTGGCCCTGTTGCTGAATTTTAGCCAACAGAACTGGGCAAAAGAAGGCATTCCACTTCTGGATCCCATTGGTCCATGAAAGCTCCCACAGTTGATCCAGCTAGAGTCCCCAAAGTGAGCCTGGGCATCATAAAAAGATGACAGTAAAACTAGAAGATGGAAAGAGACTGGGTCCCTGAATCACTGTTTGTAGGAGAGCCGCCCAACCAGGAACATACTGAACTCTGATGCAAGTGAGAAGTGAATTCCTACTGTGTGAAATCACTGAATTTATCTGCCACAGCACCAAACTTTACCGTAAATAACACACACACATTGGAAAATATTTTTTAGCCATAAACAACTGGTTCCACTGCAGTACTAAAAGCCTACTCTACCATCGGGAGTATGCAACAGTTATCTTAAAAAGAAAAGAAAAGAAAACCTTTAATTTCAGTTAGATCTAAGAACTTAGCTAAACTCAAAAAAGCAATCATGTGTTACCAAAATCTATATTACAAAAAACAAGAATAATCACTTTGAATCAATTTCTAAGTAAGTCCTTAAGGATCATGACATATACATCACAGAAAGAAACACTGACATAGCATCTCTCATTTCATTAAGTATAAAGAAGCAATTTAGAGATCATCACATTAAAGAATATTGTTTTAACTCTGAGAGACAACCTAGGAAATACCATTCTGGACGTAGGAATTGGTACAGGTTTCATGATGAAGACAGCAAGATCAACTGCAGCAAAAGCAAAACCTAATAAATGGGATCTAATTTAACTGAAGAGCTTCTGCACAGCCAAAGAAACTATCAACAGAGTGAACAGACAACCTACAGAATGGGAGAACATTTTTGCAAATTATGCATCTGACAAAGGTCTAATATGTAGCATCTAGAAGGAACTTAAACACATTTACAAGAAAAAAAACACCCCATAAAAAAGCAGGCAGAGAACATGGACAATTTTCCAAAGAAGACATACATGCGGCCAAGAAGCATATGAAGCAAAGCTCAATATCACTGTAAGATACCATCTCATACCAGTCAGAATGGCTATTATTAAAATGTCAAAAAATAACAGGTGCCAGTGAGGTTGTTAAGAAAAGGAAACACTTATACACTGTTGGTGGGAGTATAAATTAGTTCAATCATTGTGGAATGTAGTGTGGAGATTCCTCAAAGAGCTAAAAATAGAACTACCATTCAACCCAGCAATCCCATTACTGGGTATGTATCCAAAGGAATATAAACTGTTCTATCATAGAGATACACACATGAATATGTTCTCTGTAGCACTATTCACAATAGCAAAGACATGGTACCAACCTAAACGCCCATCAGTGGAAGACTGGGATAAGAAAATGTGATACATATACACCATGGAATACTATGCAGTCATAAAAAAGAATGAGATCATGTCCTTTGCAGAAACATAGACAGAGCTAAGGGCCATTATCCTTAGCAAGCTAACACAGGAACAGAAAACCAAATACCGCATGTTCTCACTTATAAGTGGAAGCTAAATTATTAGGACACATGGACACAAAGAGGGGAACAACACACACTGGGGCCTACCAGAGGGTGGAGAGGAGCCACCCTTTAGAGGAGGGAGAGGAGCACAAAAAATAAGTATTGGGTGATCTTTACGTCAAACCTCTGTGACATGAGTTCACTCATATAACAAACTTGCACGTGTACTCCTGAACCCAAAAGTTAATATTTTATGTCTATATGTGTGTGTGTGTGTTGTACTTATTTGCTCTACTTGTGGTATATTTATTTGATTTCCCAACCTCTAGGTCTTAATTATTTGTTTTTCTTTTTTAGTAATTTATTTCTGATAGTAATGAAATTATGGCCAAAAAAAGTCACACACATTCCATCACCAAACTAACTTTTTTTAATTTGGATTTTATCATGAATCTACCAGATTTTCAAAAGTCTTCCCTTCATCCCATTTTTTAAATTGTATTTATCTTTACTGTCGTCTGGTCCCTGTGCATGTGCATATTCAATATTTGCATATCTACCTTAACATCATGGAGTCTAATATCTGCATTTTCCATTATCATGATCCTGTGTATTTTGCCACATTTCCTACTTCTTCCCTGTGAATTGACCTGTTCTGCTTCTCTCCCCTCTCCTCCATCTCTGACCCCAAGCACCTTTCAGTGTTTCAATTTCTCCAGTAACTGACACCTGGCGGGTAAATTCCTGTTAAACTAAATTCAAATCTAGTAACAGGGAACTTCTTTTTCTTTCCTTTAAATGTTATTTAGCAGTATTTGTAGGACTTATATGTGTTTCCAAAGAAAACTAGGATACGAACAGGATTTTGAGCCATTTTTTATGAATGCAGTTGTTTCTTCACAAAACTGCTCTAAAGCAGGATGCAGTATAAGTCGGGCCTTTCTGTACCCCTCATGAGAGGCCTTGGTCACTAATGCTTTAACAGGACTTTGTTATAGAGCTCTCTGGCGTGGACTTCATAGGCAGAATAAGAGAAATTTCAGGTTATTACTTTTAACACCTCCTGCCTTTTGGTTTATGTTTATTTTGAGCATCTTTCTAGGTATGAAGTGTCAGGTACACAAAAACCTTATGGGAAGATTAACGGACCCAAGTACTCGGACAATGCAGGGTGGTATGTCAGTTGGTAAACTTCAGTCTTCCTCACTGTAACATTTTAGCGAAGCGTAATTTTTAAGAGCTCAGCCTCTGGAGCCAGGCTGCACAGGTCTGAACGCCAACTTTGTCACTTATAAAACCCTTTGCTCCTCTGTATCCTTATCAGTAAGCTGAACCTAACAGTACAGCTTACCTCATAGAGGTGTTAGAAGGATTAAATGAGAAAACTTACATACATAGCTTACAATAGAGTCTGCTCTGTCGTGGGTATTAGAAAAATGTCCTTTAAGCAGCAACATTGTAAATACTGAATAATGACTTTCTTTTAGCAAAAGAGAAGTCCCCAAATTGGCAAATAATACTATAGCCTTCCCACAGCACTGACGGTATGAAAACAATGTCAATTACTTCAAAGCCAGGTTGCAAATGGATGGCCTGCAGTTTGGCTCCTAGAAGTGTTTGGTTTGGCCAGCATACATTTGTAACTGGTTCTGCTTTTCTGGTTTACACCGACTGATACTGTCTAAGGAAGATCTAGTTCCAGAAAAACAGACACGCTTTGGAACAAGACAGAGCTGGTTAGAATGCTGGTTTTACCACTTATGTCACCTTGGGCATGTTTATTAACTTTTCTGGGCTTCATTCTCCCTTATCTGCATCTCTGGAAAATATCCCTTTCACAGGACCATTGTGCCTGGCTCACAATGCATATTCAATATTAGTGTTGTCTCTTTTTCCCTCTTAACATGTCTCAGTAAGTTGTAATCAAATCCACTGTGCTTAATTTTGTACTAAAACACAATATATATACAGTCCAGTCTGTTTTAAGCTTTCATTTGCTCACTTGTCTATTTAGCCAAAAATATGTCTTAAAGGCCCAGTAGGGGATGGGTAAAACTGAGAAATATTAGAAAGAATAACTTTGGAGATTGCCCTTGTTGAAGTCCCAGTTATGCTACTGACTGGCTGTGTGACCTTAGGCATGTCACTTGACCTCTCCGTGTCTGAATTTCCTCATCTATAAAATGATGATTACAGTTATATATACCTCTTAGGGCTGCTGTGAGTATTAAATGATTTAATAAGCATGGTACTCTGTACAGTGCCTGGCACAGTATGGGGAGCTTTACACAAGTGTTGACTCTCATTATTCTTCCTCCTTCTCTTCCTCCTCCACCTCCTTCTTTTCTGCTTCTCCTCCTCCTCCATCACCATCACCATCATCATCATCATCATCATCATCTTTCAATTCAATGCCACATATAGTAGTACAATTGAAAGTAATCTCATTTCAACTATCTGATCTTTGACAAACCTGACAAAAACAAGCAATGGGGAAAGGATTCCCTATTTAATAAATGGTGCTGGGAAAACTGGCTAGCTATATGTAGAAAGCTGAAACTGGATCCCTTCCTTACACCTTATACAAAAATTAATTGAAGATGGATTAAAGACTTACATGTTAGACCTAAAACCATAAAAACCCTAGAAGAAAGCCTAGGCAATGCCATTCAGGACACAGACATGGGCAAGGACTTCCTGTCTAAAACACCAAAAGCAATGGCAACAAAAGCCAAAATTGACAAATGGGATCTCATTAAACTAAAGAGCTTCTGCACAGCAAAAGAAACTACCATCAGAGTGAACAAGCAACCTACAGAATGGGAGAAAATTTTTGCAATCTACTCATCTGACAAAGGGCTAATATCCAGAATCTACAATGAACTCAAACAAATTTACAAGAAAAAAACAAACAACCCCATCAAAAAGTGGGCGAAGGACATGAACAGACACTTCTCAAAAGAAGACATTTATGCAGCCAAAAAACACATGAAGAAATGCTCATCATCACTGGCCATCAGAGAAATGCAAATCAAAACCACAGTGAGATACCATCTCACACCAGTTAGAATGGCTATCATTAAAAAATCAGGAAACAACAGGTGCTGGAGAGGATGTGGAGAAATAGGAACAGTTTTACATTGTTGGTGGGACTGTAAACTAGTTCAACCATTGTGGAAGTCAGTGTGGCGATTCCTCAGGGATCTAGAACTAGAAATACCAGTTGACCCAGCCATCCCATTACTGGGTATATACCCAAAGCATTATAAATCATGCTGCTATAAAGACACATGCACACATATGTTTATTGCGGCACTATTCACAATAGCAAAGACTTGGAACCAACCCAAATGTCCAACAATGATAGACTGGATTAAGAAAATGTGGCACATATACACCACGGAATACTATGCAGCCATAAAAAAGGATGAGTTCATGTCCTTTGTAGGGACATGGATGAAGCTGGAAACCAACATTCTCAGCAAACTATCACAAGGACAAAAAACCAAACACTGCATGTTCTCACTCATAGGTGGGAATTGAACAATGAGAACACATGGACACAGGAAGGGGAACATCACACACTGGGGAATGTTGTGGGGTAGGGGGAGGGGGAAGGGATAGCATTAGGAGATATACCTAATGTTAAATGACGAGTTAATGGGTGCAGCACACCAACATGGCACATGTATACATATGTAACTAACCTGCACGTTGTGCACATGTACCCCAAAACTTAAAAAAAGAAAGTAATGCACGAATGTTTAAGCAAATCAAATAATTAAAAAAAAAAGTAATCTCATTTCAAAGATCGAGTGTTAAAAGAGGAATAAGAACTATTATTTCTATGAAATAAGTACTATTTTTACTCTCAAAACTTCAAAAAACATCTTGTCATTCAGCCCAAAATGAATTTAACATGTTCTACTCTAAACTTCTGTTTGAGTTTTAAGAGTGGCAATGCCTAGGTGTGTTTCTTTTACCTAGTTGGGTAGAGAGTGCGTAAGAAGGAATAGACCTTGGAGGGAGGGTAAAGGAGATGAAATGGTATCCATGCCAAATTTGTTGGCTAAACATTTTTTTAATACAAGTATGTGCAATACTGTGTGAAGTGCTAAAACACATTAGGGGTAGTTTGAGGACACAGACAAAATAAAAGTTATACTAATTATACACTTTCCTAAAAACATATGCTGATATATTTTGAATTATCTACTAAAGATATCAGCTCAAGAATTACTCATTCTTCCCACATTTACATTTTGTGCAGTCTGTAAAGTGATTCATTCACACAAATTAATAAATGTTTCTGGCCTGAGACTGTCATCAGAATGAGCAAATTGAACTGTCTACTGATAGTTTCCATGAGAAATGACATAAATCCCTGTGTTTGCACACTGTGATTTCAGCACAAATGAAAAGTGTGAAAGAGTCACCTCAGAGGAAGAAAATAAGCAAATGAAACTCTGGCTCTTATTCTGAAAACACTCTTCAAAAATTTTAAAGGAAACTGGAGTTTTAAGATGAGAAATATTAGGTGACTTGGTTAAAAACAAAGCTTAACACATTTTATGAGGCCAGCATTGTCCTGATACCAAAGCCGGGCAGAGACATAACCAAAACACAGAATTTCAGACCAATATCCTTGATGAACATTGATGCAAAAATCCTCAATAAAATACTGGCAAGCCAAATCCAGCAGCACATCAAAAAGCTTATACACCATGACCAAGTGGGCTTCATCCCTGGGATGCAAGGCTGGTTCAACATACGCAAATCAATAAATGTAATCCAGCATATAAACAGAAGCAAAGACAAAAACCACACGATTATCTCAACAGATGCAGAAAAGGCCTTTGACAAAATTCAGCAACCCTTCATGCTAAAAACTCTCAATAAATTAGGTATTGATGGGACGTATCTCAAAATCATAAGAGCTATCTATGACAAACCCACAGCCAATATCATACTGAATGGGCAAAAACTGGAAGCATTCCCTTTGAAAACTGGCACAAGACAGGGATGCCCTCTCTCACCACTCCTATTCAACATAGTGCTGGAAGTTCTGGCCAGGGCAATCAGGCAGGAGAAGGAAATAAAGGGCATTCGATTAGGAAAAGAGGAAGTCAAATTGTCCCTGTTTGCAGATAACATGATTGTATATCTAGAAAACCCCATTGTCTCAGCCCAAAATCTCCTTAAGCTGATTAGCAACTTCAGCAAAGTCTCAGGATACAAAATCAATGTACAAAAATCACAAGTATTCTTGTACACCAATCACACACAAACAGAGAGCCAAATCATGAGTGAACTCCCATTCACAATGGCTTCACAGAGAATAAAATACCTAGGAATCCAACTTACAAGGGACGTGAAGGACCTCTTCAAGGAGAACTACAAACCACTGCTCAATGAAATCAAAGAGGATACAAACAAATGGAAGAACATTCCATGCTCATGGGTTGGAAGAATCAATATCGTGAAAATGGCCATACTGCCCAAGGTAATTTATAGATTCAATGCCATCCCCATCAAGCTACCAATGACTTTCTTCACAGAATTGGAAAAAACTACTTTAAAGTTCATATGGAACCAAAAAAGAGCCCGCATCACCAAGTCAATCCTAAGCCAAAAGAACAAAGCTGGAGGCATCACGCTACCTGACTTCAAACTACACTACAAGGCTACAGTAACCAAAACAGCATGGTACTGGTACCACAACAGAGACATAGATCAATGGATCAGAAGAGAGCCTTCAGAAATAATGCCGCATATCTACAACTATCTGATCTTTGACAAACCTGACAAAAACAAGCAATGGGGAAAGGATTCCCTATTTAATAAATGGTGCTGGGAAAACTGGCTAGCCATATGTAGAAAGCTGAAACTGGATCCCTTCCTTACACCTTATACAAACATTAATTCAAGATGGATTAAAGACTTACATGTTAGACCTAAAACCATAAAAACCCCAGAAGAAAGCCTAGGCAATGCCATTCAGGACACAGGCATGGGCAAGGACTTCATGTCTAAAACACCAAAAGCAATGGCAACAAAAGCCAAAATTGACAAATGGGATCTAATTAAACTAAAGAGCTTCTGCACAGCAAAAGAAACTACCATCAGAGTGAACAGGCAACCTACAAAATGGGAGAAAATTTTTGCAACCTACTCATCTGACAAAGGGCTAATATCCAGAATCTACAATGAACTCAAGCAAATTTACAAGAAAAAAACAAACAACCCCATCAAAAAGTGGGCAAAGGACATCAACAGACACTTCTCAAAAGAAGGCATTTATGCAGCCAAAAAACACATGAAAAAATGCTCATCATCACTGGCCATCAGAGAAATGCAAATCAAAACCACAATGAGATACCATCTCACACCAGTTAGAATGGCCATCATTAAAAAGTCAGGAAACAACAGGTGCTGGAGAGGATGTGGAGAAATAGGAACACTTTTACACTGTTGGTGGGACTGTAAACTAATTCAACCATTGTGGAAGTCAGTGTGGCGATTCCTCAGGGATCTAGAACTAGAAATACTATTTGACCCAGCCATCCCATTACTGGGTATATACCCAAAGGACTACAAATCGTGCTGCTATAAGGACACATGCACAGGTATGTTTGTTGCGGCACTATTCACAATAGCAAAGACTTGGAACCAACCCAAATGTCCAACAACAATAGACTGGATTAAGAAAATGTGGCACATATACACCATGGAATACTATGCAGCCATAAAAAATGATGAGTTCATGTCCTTTGTAGGGACATGGATGAAACTGGAAAACATCATTCTCAGTAAACCATCACAAGGACAAAAAACCAAACACCACATGTTCTCACTCATAGGTGGGAATTGAACAATGAGAACTCATGGACACAGGATGGTGAACATCACACTCCGGGGACTGTTGTGGGTTGGGGGGAGGGGGGAGGGACAGCATTAGGAGATATACCTAATGCTAAATGACGAGTTAATGGGTGCAGCAAACCAACACGGCACATGGATACATATGTAACAAACCTGCACATTGTGCACATGTACCCTAAAACCTAAAGTATAATAATAAAAAATAAAAATAAAATAAAAAATAAAAACAAAGCTTATCAAGTAAGGAAAATATATAGACTTGCATGTGTCTTTACAGTAGAATGATTTATAATCCTTTGGGTATACACCTAGAAATGGGATTGCTGGGTCAAATGGTATTTCTGGTTCTAGATCCTTGAGGAATCGCCACACTATCTTCTACAATGGTTGAACTAATTTACACTCCCACCGATAGTATAAAAGCGTTCCTATTTCTCCACATCCTCTCCAGCATCTGTTGTTTCCTACCTTTTTAGTGATTGCCGTTCAAACTGGTGTGAGATGGTATCTCATTGTGGTTTTATTTGCATTTCTCTAATGACCAGTGATGATGAGCTGTTTTTCATATGTTTGTTGGCCACATGAAAGTCTTCTTTTGAAATGTTTCTGTTCATATCCTTCACTCACTTTTTGATGGGGTTTTTTTTTTTTCTTATAAATTTAAGCTCCTTGTAGATTCTGGATATTAGCCCTTTGTCAGATGGACAGTTGCAAAAATTTTCTCTCATTCTGTAGGTTGCCTCTTCACTCTGATGATAGTTTCTTTTGCTGTGCAGAAGCTCTTTAGTTTAATTAGATCCCATTTGTCAATTTTAGCTTGTGTTGCCATTGCTTTTCATGTTTTAGTCATGAAGACTTTGCCCATGCCTATGTCCTGAATGGTGTTGCCTAGGTTTTCTTCTAGGATTTTTATGGTTTTAGCTCTTACATTGAAGTCTTTAATCCATTCTGAGTTAATTTTTGTATAAGGAGTAAGGAAGGGGTCCAGTTTCAGTTTTCTGCATATGGCTAGCCAGTTTTCCCAACACCACTTACTAACCAGGGAATCATTTCCCCATTACTTGTTTTGCAAAATGTTTTGCAGAAAAAAAATGACTTAAAATGTACAAAACCATTTCTCTAACTTACATCAAGGACTAATTCATGAACCTAAGGCTACCTTAGACAGTTCTCATGGGATGTTCTCTTTATCAGTAGTTGAGTTGGGTGCAGAAGCTAAGCAAGAAGACTGAAGGCATAGCTTCCAGTATAAAATAAAGTGTTGATTTTTAAAATCCAGCTGTTTATCACAATGCTATACATCTGGTAACTAAGATTAGGATGAAAATGCTTTTCCTTAAAATTTTATAAATCAAACAGCCAGTTTCTATAAAAATTCATTTTTCTTAAATAAAAGGATTAAGACACCATAAAAACACCATGCTGCTAACAATTACAGACCTCATTTCTGAGATAAATACATCTCTTACATATTTCATCAGTTTAAATGAGAAAATATGTTTAATTTAAAAATAATTATGTTCAATTTTTTTCATAAAAGTTATTTCTCACTGTAATTCCTAGTCACATTTAACTTTCTAATTTAACTCTACCAAAGATATAATTTAAATGTCATTGATGATCACTGTATAACAAAGTGATAGCCAAGTTCACAAACCAAAATTAAAGAACATCTTGAGGTCTTTGATAGTGTGTCCCATTAAATTGGTCATTATCTCCTAAAGTGATTTTTGGCACAAGAGACAAATGTGATATCCAGAATGTATCTTGTAACAGATATTGCATATCATTTGGCTAATTCATCAGTGGGAAATTTGGCACTGCATAGTATAGTACTATAAATTCTCCACAGAGTAATGAATAATGTAATTACAGAAACTCTTTGAATCAGATATTGTTCAAAATGAAGATGAACTTTAAAGTATTTCTGAATATGTCATATAAAACCAGTTGGTCTTTTTAATGCTTTTCAACAGATCTTCCTTGCCCTTTTGAAAAATCAATATAAAAGAACATAGACAATTGCTGTATTTCAATCTCTTTTACTTTTATCCTTGGCCCCATACAGCTTAACTTCACTTTTATTTTTTCCTTAACTGCTCCAAATTATGCTGAGCTATTCTTTGAGGAGAGTGGTTTCCTTGTCCCCGAAATCCTTCTTAGTTCTACAGTTAACCCCTAGAGTGATGCATCCTCCATTATAGGAGCAAGGAAGGAGAGAAGTAGCTGACAGATAGAGAAGGGCCAGAATTATTTCAATTCTGTTCAATTTTTTCTTCCATCTCTAGTCCTGGAGGGGAAGAGGAAAGAGAACTGGAAAAGAAAATTAATGTTGTGCGGGTGTTTTGCCAAAGAACAGGGTAGACAGAACATTGTTTACCTATTCATCTGTATTTTTATCTAGCATACCTGCCTGATAACAATTGACACTCACCTTAGCTGGAACTGATTACTAAATAATAGTGTAAAACGGTACTTCTAGAGTAAAGAGAACAGCAACAGTACAACTTGCTGCAGTTTTAAATTCTATTTTGAGCAAAACACTCACAAAAAATATCAATAATTTAGGTACTGAAAAGTATTTAAAACAATGAGTGAAATACTAGACTTTCATCCTTTACCCCAAAAAAACAGGAGTACAAGTCAAAGGAAAATATTCCTGCAGTGGAACATTTATAAGCAGTTGTCGGTGTTGGTATTGTTAAGAATAAACAGTTCAAATTGCTCTGCAAAGGCCAAGTTTGGTTTGCGTTAATTAACATTGACTACTTGTGACACCAGCTTCCAAGAGTTTACTTAGATCTTTGAAGTCAATCAAAATAAAATATCCTACTTGCATTAATGTAATGAACATTTAGAAACAAAAGAATATGAAAGTTTCCTAAATTCATCAAAAGTAGTGCTATTAACACATGGCCAAAATAGCATCTCTAAATCATTATATCACATCTGCTAAACTATATACTGTAATTCTCCCTTTTGTTGTCCCATTTTTCAAGTTAAAAATCGAGATGGTCAGGGACACATAAACATAAATGTAACCCTTTGTGCTTTTCAAATTATTATGAAGTTTTATCACATATTTTGAAAAACTAGAACCTAAAACATCTCCAGTTGCACAAACCTCAAGACTTTAATAGCAGTCCATGCAACTATTTACTTGTGATGAACTTAAGTGAATAGTGAAGTCTTAGCCCATCCAGACACAATGTAAATCATGAGACTTCGATCACTTTAATTATTCATATGCCATAGCTAGAAATGGAATTCTGGCCAATGGGAGAATGGGAAAGAGTAATTAGCAAATAGATGCCTCGTTTATATTATGTACCATAATTGCTAAAATTGCTTGCTTTTTAAGGAATAAGCTTTTCACTTCTATATAAGGAAGTGAATGTGTGTTGGCATTTTTATAAGCAAAATGATTTCTTAAATCTTAACACTCAGATGAGGAAACCAATTCCAAAAATGATTTTATGAGTTAAAACATAAAACCAAAGAAAGGAGCTTTACATGAAAAATGGAAGAAGTTGGGAGAGAGGCAATGAGGGGGGTAGGGGGAAGAGATAGGAGGGTGGGGAGAGGGGGAAGGAGGGAGGGAGAGAGAGAGAGAGACTGACTTGTTTTCTTCTCTATCAAATCAATTGGACCAAAAGGAAATAAAAATTTCAAAGTCATCTCAAACAAAAAAATACCAGGTATTGGAGCCCATCGTATTTTCTCTGTAACATCTGCCAAATATTGGCACACCAAAAACAGCAGTAAGCTTGGCAAAATTTCAGAGAGAGGCAAAGAGCACCTGCTGATAGAGACAGAGGGGAAGTATCTGTGGCAGGCGCTGCAAACTACTGCCCACAGGCCAAATCCAGCCTGCTGCCTCTTTTTGTCTGGTCCATGAGCTAAGAATGGTTTTACATTATTAAACAGTTGGAAAAAATCAAAAGAAGAATGTTTCATGGTACATGAAAATTATATGACATTTAAATGTCAATGACCATCAATAAAGTTTCATTGGAATACAGCCATGCTCATTCATTTACATTTTGTCTATGGCTGCTTTTACATTATAATGGCAGAATTGAGACCTTGTAGCAGAGACCACGTGGCACACAAAGCCTAAAATACTTCCCAGCTGGCCTGGTCCTCTACAGACAAAGTTTGCCAACTTCTCCTTTAGGGAATCCCAAGGGTACATTTCCCAGGACAGAGGTCCCCAACCCCCTGTTAGGAACTGGGCCGCAAAGCAGGAGGTGAGCGTCAGGGGACCCAGAGGAGCTTCACCCGTATTTACAGCCACTCCCCACGGCTCGCATTACTGCCTAAGCTCTGCCTCCTGTCAGATCAGCTGTAGCATTAGGTTCTCATAGAAGTAGGGACCCTTTTGTGAACCATACATATGAGGGATCTAGGTTGTGCACTCTTTATGAGTATCTAATGCCTGATGATCTGTCACTGTCTCCCATCACCCCCGGATAGGGCTGCCTAGTTACAGGAAAACAAGCTCAGGGCTCTCACTGATTCTACATTCTGGTGAGTGGTATAATTATTTCATTATATATTACAATGTTATAATAAAAATAAAGTACACCATAAATGTAATGCACTTGAATCATCCATAAACCCTCCCTGACCCACTCCCTGGTCTGTGGGAAAACTATCTTCCACAAAATCGGTCCCTGGTGCCCAAAAGGTCAAGGACCACTGCCGTGGAGCATTTCTCAGTCCTATACTGACTCCTTCTGGTACCCTTCCTTACTTCCAAGAGGCCCCAGAGTTTTGACCCATTTAAAGTTCCTTTGTAAGAAGTTCTTTTTCCTATCAAACAACCTCAAGAGTAGGATACAGTTGCCCAAGAACAAGATATTGTTGTTCTCTACACAGTTGGCACATGGACTTTGTCTTAATGTGTTCTGGCTGCTATCACAAAACACCATGGATTGGATGGCTTACACAACAGAAATCTGCTTCTTACCATTCTGCAGGATGAAAAGGCAAAGTCTAAGGTCAAGGTGCCACCCAATTCAGTTTCCAGTGAGGGTTCTCTTACTGCTTTATAGAGGGACATCTTCTCGCCGTGTTCTCACATGGCAGAGACAGAGAGAGCGTAAGAAGGCATACACTCTGGCGTCTCTTCGTTTTTTTAAGAGGGAACCAGCTCAATTGGATTAGGGCTCCACCCTATGATCTCTTTTAAGTTTTATCACCTCCTGCAGGCCCTATTTCCAAATACAGTCACATTGAGGGTTAGGGCTTGAGCATATGAATTTTGGGGTAACACAGTCATTCTCTGGCAGACTTTTCCTTTTTGAGGGTGTTGCTTCTATTCATGATTAGAAATCAGATGGGTAGAAAAAAAATACCGTACATTCAAGCTAGTCACAGCTTTCCAAAGCCTTGCAGCAATCTCAGTCATTAACCTTCATCTCTAAGCCTTGACTGTTTCTCAATGGTACCTAGAAGGTTCACTGATGTTCTGCTTCCTTTTTCTATTCCAGAAGGTAAAACCCTTTGAAATTCATTCTTTCTTTCATTTGTTACTGTTCTCTTATATGATTGTGTTTTTTTTTTTAATAGGAAGAGTAGTAACTTTCTCCATGTGTTCTGTACTAAAGACAGTGATGCCAATTCAAAGTTTCAGTGTCCCATATATTCGTTTCCTAGGGCTGTGTAACAAAATGCCACATATTAGGCGGCTTAAAACAATAGAAATTTATTGTCTCATAGTTTGAGAGGCTGGAAGTCCAAGATCAGGGTGTTGTTGGGAGGGTTGATTCCTTCTGAAGGCTGTTTGAGAGAATCGGTTCTGGGCTTCTCTCCTATCTTCTGGCGATACGCTGGCAATCTTTGGCATGCCTTGGCTTGCGGAAGTATCGCCTTGATTTCTGCCTTCACATGACATTCTCCCTATATGTGTGTCTATGTTCAAATTTACCCTTTTTATAAGAACATCAGTTACTGGAATTAAGGGCCCATTCTACTTAGATGTGACCTCATCATTTTTACTTCACTCATTGTATCTGCAATGATCCTATTTCCGAATAAGGTCACTTTCTGAGGTACTGTGGGTTAGGACTTCTTTTTGGGAGACACACTTCAACCCATAACATCCTTTATACAGAATATAGCTTGAAAGCCCATTTTATAAACTTACATTTGTAAATCGTAGATCTTCAATTGTAATGGATTCCACAAGGCCCCAAGATGTTGGGGTAGGTTGGAGAGCTTAGCTGGGAAGACAGAAAGGTGGAGCTCATCCTCTGCCTCCATGCTTCAGCCTGAACAGAGCTGATTTCATAATTTTTTTGTTTTGTTTTTGTTTGTTTTTCGTGAGAAAGGGTATCACCCTGTTGCTCAGGCTGGAGTACAGTGACATGATCATGGCTCACAGCAGCCTCAACCTCCCAGGATCAAGCCATCCTCCCATCTCTGCCTGCTGAATAGCTGGGATTATAAGTGTGTACCACCCAGCCCACATAATTTTTATCTTTTGTAGAGACTCACTATGTTGCCCAGGGTTGTGATTTCATGTTCCTTATATTGAGGTTTGGTGTAATGTTTGGTTTTAATTTAGACTCCTGACTAAAACAAAATACAAAGAATCAGTGTATTATTGGTGTTTCCTTGAGTTTGTTAATCAGTATTATATGAAAAAAAAGTTTCCAAGGGAATATACTGAGTCAAACAAGTTAATCTCTTTACCACAGGAACTCAGAGTCTTTCATATGTAAATGTGCACCATGGATCAAGAACAGGCTGCACTGCTCTCCAAATGTATTTGATTGCTGAACCCATTAAGAAGGCACATGGCTGACACTAGCATTCCCCATAAATGCTCCTCTTAGAAAAAAGACACTTTCAAGATAAAACTTTCATGAAGAAAAACATGAATGTACATCGGGTGGTAATTGTCAGTGGAAGATTTTTCTTAAAGAAAATGGGCTGAAAGTAAAATTCTATTTTAATATTAAAATGACTTGAATTTTTCCCCTTATAGAGATTTTACAATGTGCTAAGAGTGATCGCAGCCAGCTTTAGTATGTATGTATGTATGTATGTATGTATGTATGTATGTATGTATGTAGTATGTATGTATGTATGTATGTATGTATGTATGTATGTATGTATGTATTATAACACTTCACAGGAAAGACTGATGACACAAAGTTTATAGGCATACATTCTGGGCAGTGAAGAACAAAGGCAATGGTAAAGGTAAAGACAAACCAAGAAATCAAAAACAAAACAAATAATATACTTATTTTTAATCAGCTACATAAGACCAGCGTGAGTTTTATGGTTGAATATATAGATCAGGTGTCCACAAATGTTTTCTCTCAATAACCAGCTAGGAACTATTTAAGCTTTACAGGCCATACAATCTCTGTTGCAACTATTCTACTATGGCACTGCAGCAGAATGCAGCCATAGATAATATGCATAGGAATGAGTGTGGCCGTGTTTCAATAAAATTTTCTTTGAGGATACTAAAATTTAAATTTCATATAATTTTCATGTGTTACTAAATATTATTCTCCTTTTATTTTTTTTTCAATCATTAAAAAATTTTAAATACCATCCTCAGTTCGTGGGCTCTAAAAAAACAGCGGGCTAGATTTTGCCTATGGGCCTTAGTTTGCCAACGCTTGAACTCAACATTTGGCTTTAATTCTTTCTTTGGTTTATCATGTTTAGGCTTAGAACAAATAAGTTTGGAAAACATTTTATAGCCTTGGAATGATATCATAAATAGCAATACTACGTTTTTTTTTTTTTTTTTGACTTCACCTTTTTAAGGAAGAGACATGACAGAAATGGAAAACAACAGCACTTTCACTTTATAGCCTTGGAATATCGTAAATAGAAATACTATGTTTTGTTTGGTTTTTTGACTTCATCTTTTTAAAAAAGAGATATGACAGGAATGGAAAACATTATTTATTTAGCATATTAGGAGGTGGTGATGTTTTCAACAGATTGTTATAAAGATCCCCAATTTTCAAATTCTGACCAGGCAGCTAAGACATGGCCCTTAAATTCCATTAGGTCTATAATTACTTCTTGTATAAATAAATAATATCATCCATTGACTTTTAAAAAGTCAAGAATAACCTATTTTTTCCTGGTACAACAAACATATAATAGAATCTGCTTACCACATCAGAGCTTGGTGCAGATTTATATTTACTTTGAAAATTTAAGTCTAAATCTTACATTGTGATAATTTTTATCTTTTCTTTAAATGCTTTGTTTTCTGCCTCCATGTTTCAAAGCAAAGTCATTTTATTTGAGGTATGAGATGCTTTCTCCAAACCACTGTGTCAAAACTCCTAATTTCTTAAAACATGCAGAAATGAGTAATTACAGTCTTTGTTGGAGAAAAATGCCTCCAACTCACTTGACATTAATAAACAAGGTCTACCTTAAGCTGCCAGCATCCCCAGAATGAGAAGACTGAGAGGATGAGAAAAGGAGATTTGTTGGAAAAGCAGCCATAGTTGTAGGAAGGGAATATAAATCACAATTTAATATATCAGAATGCCCAGGCATTCCAAAAAATCTTAGTAGAAGGAGAATAGTTTGGAAGTTTCTTTAAGAATTAAATATTTATTTATCATACAACCCAGCATCTCCACTCCTGGATATCTGCTTAAGAGTAATGAAAACATATGTCTGCACAAAGACTTGCATTCAAATATTTACAGCAGCATAATTGGTACGAGCCAAAAAGGAGAAACAATCCAAGTGCTCACCAACTGCTCTAGACACACTAACTATAGCTATCAAATTGTACAGTTTTTTCTCTATGATGGCTCCATTCATCATTTTCAAATTTTATCATATTCTGTCACTTCCCTTTTAAATATTTGATGGCTCCTGAGTACTGGAAGGCTAAAGGCCAAACGGTTGAACATGATGCACTACCAAACCTTCTTTATAGGCATTATTATCTTCCACTTTCATGCACCCTGCATTCCAACTACATAGGACTAACAACATACTCCTGAATATTCCATGTATTCTTATAATTCCATATCTCTACTTCTGTTGATTTCTCTGCCTGTAACCCCTTCCCCATCATGTTGACTTGGAAACTCATCTTTCAAGGTCAAATGAAATAGTCTCTCCTCTTTGATGCTTCCCTGAGTCCTTACACTTTTCCAGGTAAATTCTGCTATCATTTTGCACCTGACGCCTCTTCACTACTGTCGTAATTCTATCATTTTTTGTTTTTTTACTTCACTGCAGGTATCTGTTCACTCTCCCTCACGAAAAAAAACAAAAAACAAAACAAAAAAAACCCCCAAAACTGTAAGGTCCAGGAGGGCAGGGAAAATGTTCTACTCGTGTTTAACATAAACAGTGACAGAAAGTAATAGTTCATACATTTGTTAAATGATGAGTATCCCTCAACACTACTGCCATTTGCACTAGAAATCAAATATTTAAAAATGTACTTCTTAATGTATGTTAATAAGGCAGCGAATGGGGCTTATATATGGAGGAGATGTTGAAGACTGTGCATTGCAAAACATGCAAATAAGCCAACTGTGAAAACAGAGTCTTCTTCACGGTGCTTCTGTATGTTTGTAACAGGCATTCCTGGTAGCCCTATCACCAAAAGCCTGCAAAGTTAAGTTAGACTTGGGGGCTCTGCTTTGCAATTCATTGGTGATCAGGATTACAAATTTAATTTTAGGATCCATGGAATGGATTACAGAGCTGCCTAAACTTCCCTTATGTTGTGTCTTAAGAGATTCCTTCCAGAAGAAACCAGAATTTAATAAGATTATCTCTGAACTTGTCTTAATTAAATGCATTCTTGGATTACTACTAATGAACACACTAAATTTTTTAGACCATGGTTAGGAAATTAGCCAATTTAGGAGGCAGATTCACTTAAGCGTAAAATAAAATTGAATGAAATCTCTAGAGAACTCAGTTCCACTTTTGTGAGGAATTGAAGATTTTCTTTGCTGGTGGTTTAATTGTGTAAGGCACTTGCTCATTTACTGCTTTAAAGAGTTTTCTATGACCATTCTGTTTGTGTTTAATGCCAGGATGAACAGACAGTTCAGGGCAGAACAAAGGCAGGAAGTTAATATCACTAAGTAGCAGAGAGACCCTCAAAGTTACTTACAATCCATGGGAATGTCTGCCCCTGGTCGGCTCACAGCATGGGAGGACAGAGGCACATGGCATAGCTAAAGATGGAACAGAAGTTAATAGCCTGGAACCTGCAGAGTTTCATGAAAAATGATTTAGTATATGTCTACTGTGAAAGCTAAGCATTTGATGGCTTAAGTGAGAATCTACTCTTTGACTGTAACTGAAGTATGAAGTTGCTGACAGAATTTTGCTCTCAACTAAGGGATCTATAAAAATTCTTTGTTGCTTATGAACAACAAATTTATGTGAGTTTATTAAAAGCAATAGAATTGGTTCAAACAATTACTTTGTAAATAGGCTTCTAACTAATAGGAATACTAATTATTCTTCTTATTTGTGCATATATTAGAATGAATTGATCTCATAGGTACCTGTCAAACAGATAAAATGCATTAAAAGATCTTTATACTTATTTCTCTCTCATAGTTGTCTAGTTCGTGGTGAGAGGCAAAGGAATCAAAGATTGTAAGTCACTTTCACATTGCAATTGCCTAAAGGAGAAAATATTGTACTTTAATCTACACAAAATAATAAAGTATTTGTGTAAAATGTTATGAATTTTACTTTGGGCCTTTGTGTTTACATGCCAGTACATATGTCCACAATAGCTTTTAGACACATACAGGAAATGAAAGGTACATAATTAGTTAATTGTTCTATAGGACTAAATGGCAAGTGAAATGCCAAGCAAAGAGCACATTTGCACTGAACTCAATATTCTTCCTGACATACTCATATCTAGCTAGATCCTCTTCCCTGTAAATTCTTTTAGAGAAGGGATGAACTTCTATCTTACTTATGATTCTGTATCTTAACAGCACAGGGCACATAACTAGGTGCTCAACACATGTTCATGGCATTGAATTGAATACAACCATAATAGAATCATCCCTAGGGAAACAGCAAATACTTTCATATTACCACCCAAGAAGACATCCTTTGTGAAAATACCATTGCTGTAATTTGTACAGCACAGGTTTTGCACAAGCATAGTCAGTGGCCCTTTCTTAAAACATTCTCTCTCCAATAAAATCTAGACAGTGTAACAGGGTTCATGGTCATATTTAGCAAACATATGCCATGCAACAGTCACCTTGTTACACTTTTGCAGGCACTAAAGTATGTGTGTGTCAGACAGAGGTTGGAGGAAAAGGAATGAAGGGATGTTTAGTGTTTGGCTTCCATAATCAAGTCGACGGGTAAGCATAGCAGTCCCCTGCCCAGACACTTTCATCACTTCTCTGTGAAGCCAGAATTTCTGTCCATGGTATTTAGTGCAGTACTGTGCTTATAATGTGCACAATAAAAATGTGTGTTGATTAAAGCCATTTAATAAAATTCTGGGCCTAGGAGAAATGGAAAAACTTTGACATCTACAGGTTTAAAGCAATAGTTTTTAAGTCTGGATTGAAATTCAGCTGTCCTGATGAAGTCTGATGCTCTTTGAGACAGACCATTCTGCTCTGGGGAAAGTGAGGTAATCCACCAGGGAACCAAACAGACAAACAAACCTGGTATCTTGGGCATGAAGCTTAAACAACAGTGCATCCTGCCCACAGCATCCCCTCCAGAGCCCTTCTGCTGAGCTGTCCTTAACAGTGACCTGGAAGACTGGAAGAATTTGAGATCCTCTTCTAGGACTCAACTCACTACCTCGGAGTGATTGGGGCCTGGAAAAGACAGAATCACTGTTTCCATCCAAATATCTCCGTGCCAAGCTGCAAATCAATTCACTTGAATCACGAACTGCCAGGATTATCTATAAATAATTTTTTCCAATAATAAGATGGCTTTGCTTTACTGATTTTCATCATGTATTAAAGCAAGATTTGATTAAAGGCAAAAGAAGAAAAGGGACATGTGGTTATTTAAATTTTAATTAATGGCAGTCTGGGTCTTGCTCTAACTTTCCCTATCCACACAATCCCAGTGTATCCTGCACATAGAATTTTGGGAAGTGAAGCAGGCATACAGTTTGTTTATTCCTCTTTATCTCAGATATACAGACTCAAAAACAACAATGACAACACACTCTCATGTAGTACTCATTACATGTCCAGCACTCTCTATATATTAATTCAATCATAACAATAGCATAAAAAACATACTGTATTAGACAGATATATTTTTATAACCATTTTTAGATGAGTAAATTAAAGCATAGTATGATTAAATAACTTGCCCAAGGTAACATCGTAAACAGCAGTGTCAAGATTTGAACCTAGACAATCTAGCTGCTAAAGTTCTTCATTACCTATGAAATTTGCCAAGGAATCTCACCAAGATTGAATTTAATTTTCCATTACAGACACTGCATCCTTCATTTGGCTATCTGATATGACCATTCTCTTTTGGTCCTTCTTGTAGAAACTCATGCCTCATTCATCCAACACACACAACACATTTATTGACTACCTATTATGCACAAGTCACCATGCCTAAATCACTTTCACATGGCGATTGCCTAAAGAGCAAAACTTTATACTTTCATCTATGTAAAATAATAAAGCATAGCGATATTTGTTGGTAGAATATTATGAATTTTACTTCGGGCCTTTGTGTTTACATATCAGTACATATGTCCACAATGGTTTATCCATCTTGCTGGGGATACAAAATGGACAAGGCCAAAGTTACAGTCTACTGGGAAGGGTAGGTCCACATTCCAATGAATGCTACATAATCTGTTCAAAGTCCTATATAATCTAGGAGCACAAAAGACTGGATGACTAAGTGGTTACCAGGCAAGGAAACTTTTACACAATGAATGCTAATTTAACCAAATCTAAAGGAATGAGAAACATATCAACCAGTGGTTTCATGGCTGTGTAATGATTGTGCTCAAAATTTTCTAGTGAGAAAAGGCTGCATTTCCATTTCTTTGCAGTGGATCTATTTAGAATTACCAAACTTTTAAAGAAGGTTGTGTGTGTGTGTTGGGGGTGGAGGTTGGGAGATGAGGGAAGGGCTTTTTTCCCAGGAATCTCAATTGCTGTTAAAAACTTTCTAAAAATTTTAGTACATACATCACAGATTTGACAAGAAACAGCACCCATCAGTGTCTGCTTTAATCTCTTAAATAGTATACAGATTCCTGAACCTCTCAATGGTCAACTGTAGTAAGTTTTGGTGACAGTCTGTACTTTCTAAACCTGTATCTCAAATTTTTAAGTGATAGAATCAGCTAGCCTAGTCATTTAAAGATATTTAGATCATTGACAGGAAAAAGTAATTGCCATGCATACGCCAATAAAATTGTCCTGAACTCAGATAAAAAGAAACTGTTATAATTTGCTGCTAACTTGGGTTAACTAAAAATTGCACACTCTCCTACAGTTAACTTTCTACTGCACTTCTTGACACAAGTATTTAAGCATGTGCTACAGAATATCACAGACATTTTTCCAGAGTTTCAGAAACTGTTTTAGATACTGACAAGGTATGAACAACATTAATCTGGGAGTTCAGAACAAGGGCCAATCAGGGTGAACCCGGGCAAATCAGATTGCCCAACAGAGATTATAAAAGAGGATCAAGAGAATGTATGGGACAATGCATTCAGGTCAGGGCGTCATAGAATGGGTTTATGAGTGGCCTTGAAGGGTCTGGAAACTGCTTGATAGTGTGTACAAAATTGTGTGTGTGTGTGTGTTCAAAGCTACATTTTTCTGGGGAGATTTTTATTGTAATATCAAAATGGATTGTATTCCCCTTCCATGCCCCCCACTCCTCACCAAGGAGGTTTAAAACCACCAGATTGAGTTTTCACTAGTGAGAAAGAAGTTGATATCAGGTTCCCATTGTTTTATAATTCACTGTTTATTGTATCTATTTCTGCCTGGTGAACTGTATAACAAAATGTTCCCTTAAAAATTACATGTTTAAAGCCCCTCTAGTGTTGGTTTTTAAATAACTGGACTCAAAAGAGTCGATCGTAGTTTATCCCATACTTGACACTAGCAACTCTGCGCAAAGGTGATATCTAGACTATTAGATTTTACAAAATCCTGCCATATGGGCTTTAGAATAGTTAGTAGATGTCATTACTTTTCTGGTCACTGAATTTAGTATTAATACATAGTACTCTTTAATTTTGAAAAGTCTGATTTATTATGATGATGATGATGATGATGATCTGCTTACCAGTTGACCTAAATAGGTAAGTTAGGGAAGAAAAGCTAATTCCAGACCATGTACTTCCAATAGCCTTTATTAACTAATTTAAGGGCCAACTGAAATTTTCTTAGTTCTTGTCCTATTTTGAGATTTTGCTTATACCTTCAGACATTCAGGACCTTCATGGGAAGCAGTACAACTTAGAAAAAAAAAAGACTATGTGTAAATCTTGGTCTCAGATAGACCCCACTTCTAATCCCAGCTCCACTCCTTACAAGCTATGTTCCTTTGAACACATTACTCATCCTAAGTCATTGTCTCCTTCTAGAATGGATTTAATAACATAGCACAGATTTTGAAGAGCAAATAAGAGAATATGTGCATCTGACAGATACAAAGTCTACACACGAAAATACATGACCACCCTCCAAAGAGTGCTCCCAAGGAAAAAGGTGACCAACTATTTGACACCATCCCCTGTGCATCCAACAGCCTCCTGGGTTCCCACAGCACTCACTTTGCTTTAACACTAATCTTTTTCCATCTTGTATGCAAATCAGTTGTTTTCATGACTCTTTTGGAGCCCCTCACATACATCTTAATTCCAAGATAGTACAATGTGAGACGGGCCAATCAAGAGCATTACTGGGATCACTGGTAGCTGTGTGAATGCATGTGTGAGCTAGTGAAAATGACTCATGTAGAAAGAGTAACAGCTCCAAAAGCCAACTAAAATCAACATGTCTGAGGGAGTTCTTCACCCATTGCTTTAGGTACTAGATTAGGTTTCTGTAAATTATGGCCTTGGGCCAAATCCTGACTCTTCCCTGTTCTGTTCTACTCTCAGTGCAGTTGCTCTTGATCATTAGGTATTACCTACAAACCCCATGCCAAAAACATTTGCAATCTGGACATTTACTGGAAAAGTTTGCCGACCCTCATCCTACAGCAGAACTGTGCAGTAAAATATAGTGTAATTTTACATTTTAAATGTTATGAAATATACACATCACATAAATATATATGAGTTTAAGTTTCCAGGAGCCATATTAAAAATAAAACAATAATTTTAATATTTTAATCTAATATATTTAAAAGCATTAAAAATTACTATTGATCAATTTTATATTCTTTTAAAATAATTCTTTTTAATTTTACATTCCATTCTAAAACATGAGAAATCTGCTATGTGTTTGGCACTTATCACGTATGTCTTTTGGGACCATCCACAGTTGTGATGCCCAGTAGCTAATAGTGGCTCATTGCTGACATATTGCATGGGGCCTGTTCAGAGGTCCACATGTGGCTGCAGCATTTTGAGGAGAGAAGTGGTAATAAGATCAAGTCTTGGCCAGGTCACAGGATCAAACACAGGCCAATTACCTCTGGGGACCCCATCTGCCAATGGCTAATTCCAGAGCCTATGTGAGACAAACTGGGGAACAAAAACCAGGTAAGACAAAGAGTAGGAAATTTAGAACATACTTGAGGGAGGTGGATGAAGGGAAATGTCTGCCTCAGAAGAAGCAGCTACCCAGAGCTGCAATGAGTGAATGTGTGTGCCCAGTCGTTTTAAATTTAATAAGGTAAATATCAATTTCCCTACCACTAAGATGTGGGTTAATTCTTACATTTTTTATATGCCCTTAAAGAACCACTAGCTCTTGAAAAGCAAGAATTATGTTTAATTCATCTTCATATGAGATCAAGGTACCTCCCACAGGTTTTGCCTTTAGGATGTGCTTCCAATATATTAGTTGAAGCTGATATTGAGCAGTACACTGGTGATAAATAGATAATGAACAAATGACTGACTGAATGAATGACTAAAAATATAATAATAAATCCATTTTTTCTGTGGCTGATAACAGTTTCAATCTCCCCAGAATGCCTGGGGTTGAATAAGGATCTGAGTCCATAAGTTAAAGAAACAAAGTTCTACTGACAAACACCAAACATTCTTGTCACAGAAGAGTGATCATCACAGAAGAGGTGGTCCTTTGTTCATTTGGTAGTTTGTTTGTTGGGAAGGGGGAGTAGGGGCACTGAGCCTGACCACAAGTCATTCATATGTGTTCTTTCTGATGATTGAGATAGGCAATTTTAATAAATGAACACAGAAGCGCTTGTAGGGTTGAGGAGGTGGAACAAGATGGCCAAATAGAAGCCTGCACTAATTGTCCTCCCTGCAGGAATACCAAATTTTACATCTACACAAAAAAGCACTCTCCTAAGAACCAACAATCAAGTGAGCAATCACAGTAAGTGGTTTTAACTTCATATCACTGAAAGAGGGACTGAAGAGGGTGGATAAGACAGTCTTGAAATGAGAACACCATCACTCCCTCATCCCCCAGCAGCAGCCATATGGTGTGGAAAGAGAATCTGTGTGCTTGGGGAAGGCAGAGCACAGTGATTGTGGGTTTAGCATTGGAACTCAGTGCTACCAACACCAGGCAGGACTCAGCTAATACCCACAGAGGGAACATTTAGACCAGCCCTAGCCAGAGAGGAATTGCCCATGGCAGAGGTTGGAACTTGAGTTTCAGCAAGCTTCACTACCATGGGATAAAGTGCTCTGGGGCTCCTAATAAACTTGAAAGGCAGTCTAGGCCACAAAGACTGCAACTTCTTAGCAAGACCTAGTACTGAACTAGGCTCAGAGCCAGTGGACTTGGGAGCTGGGGGGGTGGGTAGGTGACCTACTGAGACATCAGCCAGGGTAGCTAAGGGAATGCTTGTTCCATTCCTCCCCCCAAACCCAGGCAGCATAGCTCATAGCTCCAAAAGAGTCCCCTTCCTTCCTCTTGAGGGAAATGTAAGAGGACTTTGTCTTGAAACTTGGATACTGGCTCAGCTACAGAAGGACAGGGCACCAGTCAGAGTCATGAGGCCCCTGTTCCAGGTCCTAGCTTCTGGGCATTTCTAGACACATCCTCAGCCAGAATCCACTGACTTAAAGGGAAGGACCCATTCCTGGCAGGATCCATCATCTGCCGACATAAAAGCCTTGAGGCCCTGAATAATCAGCAGCAATAGCCAGGTAGTACACGTCATGGGCCTTCGGTGAGACTCTGAGATGTGTTGGCTTCAGGTGTGACCAAGTGTATTCACAACTGTGGTAGCTACCAGGAGAGACTTCTTATGCTTCAGAAAAGGACAGGGAAAAAGAAAAGAGACTTGTTTTTCAGCTTAGGTAATAGCACAGTCACAGTGAGGCAGAGCATCAAGCAGGCTCTTGCCGTCCCCAATTCCAGGACTTGGCTCTTGGACAGCAATTCTGGACTATCCTGGGCCAGAGGGGAGCCCACTTCCCTGAAAGGTGAGTCCTAGCCCTGGCAGAATTCACTACAATCTGACTGAAGAATCCTTGGCAGATACCCTGGCAGTACTCCCTGTAGGCCTGTGGTGGTGCTGGACATGGGGAGAGACTCCTCTGTCTATGGAAAGGGGAAGAAAGAATGGGAAAGATTTTGTCTTGTGGGTTCAGTGCTAGCTTAGCTACAATATATTGGAGGAGCAGGTAGATTTCTAAGGTTTCTGACTCTAGGCCCAGACTCCTGGACAGCCTCTCTGGACCTGTCTGGGACTCAGGAGGAATTTGCCACCCTAAAGGGAAGAACACAAATCTGACTAGCTTCACCACCTGCTAATTGCAGAGTCCTAGGTCTTTAACTAAACATAGGCAATAGCCCAGTAGTGGCTACAGCAGGCCTTGGGCAAGACCCAGTGCTGCGCTGGCTCCAGGTCTGACCTAGTATAGTCCCAGTGGTGGGGCCACAGGAGTACTTGTGTCACTCCTCCTCCAGCTCCAGGCAGCTCAGCACATAGTGAGAAACTCCATTTATTTGAGAGAAGAGAAGAAAACAAGAATCTGCATCTGGTAACCCAGAGAATTCTTCCAGATCTTACCTAAGACCATCAAGACAGTATCTCTACAAGTTTGCAAGAACCACAGCACTACTGGGTTTGGGGTGCCCCGTAACGCAGATACAGCTAAAGTGACCACTGGATCGCAACACCCAAGTCTCTTTGAATACCTGGAAAGCCTTCCCAAGGACAGGTACAAACAAGCTCATACTGCAAAAACTACAATAAATATCTAATTTTTCAATGCCCAGACACTGACGAACATCCATAAGCATTAAAACTATCTAGGAAAATATGACCTCACCAAACAATCTAAATAAGACACCAAGGGCCAATCCTGGAGAGAAAGAAATATGAGACCTTTCAGAGAATTCAGAATAGCTGATTTCAGGAAATTCAAAGAAATTTGAGATAACACAGAGAAGGAATTCAGAATCCTATCAGATATAGGTAACAAGAAAATTGAAGTAATTAAAAAGAATTAAGCAGAAAATCTGGAGTTGAAAAACGCAACTGGAGACAGAGCAAGACGCTGTCTCAAAAAGAAAAAAAAAGAAAGAAAAGAAAAATGCAATTGGCATACTGAAGAATGCATCAGAGTCTCTTAACAGCAAAACTGATTCAGCAGAAAGAAAGAATTAGTGAGCTTAAAAACAGGTATCTGAAAATAAAAAGTCAGAGGAGACAAAATAAAAAAGAATAAAACATGCCTGTAAGATCTAGAAAATAGCCTCAAAAGAACAAATCTAAGAGTTATTGGCCTTAAAGAGGAGGTAGAGAGATAGGGGTAGAAAGTTTATGTAAAGGGATAACAACGGAGAATGTCCCAAACCTATACAAGGCTACCAATATTTAATATTGATACACTATATACAAGAGTGTTATAGAACACTAAGTAGATTTAACCCAAAGAACACTATCTTATGGTATTTAATAATCAAACTCCCAAAAGTCAAGAATGAAAAAGAATCCTAAAAGCAACAAGAGAAAAGAAACAAATAACATACAATAGAGCTCCAATATGTCTTGTCTTGCAGCAGACTTTTAGAAAGAGTCAAGATAAAATCTGAAGAAAAAAATTTTTTTTTTTTTTTTGAGACGGACCTTGCCACCAGGTGGTGGAGCAGGCACCCATTCTCCTGCCTCAGCCTCTCCGAGTAGCTGGGACTACAGGCGCCCGCCACCACGCCTGGCTAATTTTTTTGTATTTTTAGTAGAGACGGGGTTTCACCGTGGTCTCGATCTCCTGACCTCGTGATCCGCCCGCCTCGGCCTCCCAAAGTGCTGGGATTACAAGCGTAAGCCATTGCGCCCGGCCGGAAAAAAACTTTTACCCCAGAATAGTATATCTAGTAAATATATCCTTCAAACACGAAGGAAAAATAAAGACTTTTCCAGACAAACAAAAGCTAATGGATTCCATCAACACCAGAGCTGTCCTACAAGAAATACTAAAGTAGTTCAATCAGAAAGAAAAGGACACTAATGAGCAATAAGAAATCATCCGAATGTACAAAACTCACTGATAATAATAAGTACACACACAAAACTCAGAATAGTTTAACTCTGTAATTGTGGTATATAAACTATTCATATCTTAAGTAAAAAGATGAAAAGATAAACAAATAAAAAGTAACTATAACTTTTCTTTTTTTGAGATGGAGTCTTGCTGTCACCCAAGTTGGAATGCAGTGGCACCATCTCAGCTCACTGCAACCTCCGCCTCCTGGGTTCAAATGATCCTCCTGCCTCAGCCTCCCTAGTAGCTGGGATTACAGGCACCCGCCACCATGCCCCACTGATTTTGTATTTTTAGTAGAGATGGGGTTTCACCATGTGGGCCAGGCTGGTCTCAAACTCCTGACCTCAGATTATCCATCCGCTTCAGCCTCCCAAAGTGCTGGATTACAGGCATGAGTTACTGCACCCAGCCTACTTTTCAAGACATAGACAGTACACTAAGATATGAATAGAAAGAAACAAACGGTAAAAAAAAGCGGGGAGATTAAGTTATAGAGTTTTATTAGTTTTTTTTTGTGGTTTATGCAATCACTTAAATCATCATCAGTTTAAAATAATGGGTTATAAAATATTATTTGCAAGCCTCATGGTAATCTCAAATTTAAAAACATGCAATGGATACACAAAAAAATAAAAAGCAAGAAATTAAAACATATCACCAGAGAAAATCACCTTCATTAAAAGGAAGGCAGAAAGGAAAAAAGAAGAGAAGGTGACAAAGCCACCTGAAAACAAATAACATCGCAGGAGTAAGTCCTTATTCATCCATAATAAGATTGAATATAAGTGGACTAAACTCTCCAATTGAAAGACATAGAGTGGCTGAATGGATTAAAAGAAGATACAACAATCTGTTGCCTACAAAAAACACACTTGGCCTTTAAAGACACATAGACTGAAAAAAAAAGGATGGAAGAAGATATCCTAT
Organism: Hylobates moloch; assembly: GCF_009828535.3. Taxonomy (NCBI): domain Eukaryota; kingdom Metazoa; phylum Chordata; class Mammalia; order Primates; family Hylobatidae; genus Hylobates; species Hylobates moloch. Next base: position 44,250,440 of record NW_026652285.1, read on the forward strand.
GCAAATGGAAACCAAAAAAGAACAGGAGTAGCTATACTTATATCAGACAAAAAATATCACAAGTCAAAAACTATAAAAAGAGACAAAGAAGGTTATTATATAATAATAAAGGAGTCAGTTCAGCAGAGGATATGATTGTGTGTCTGTGTATATACACATATATATAGATATATATACACACACACATATATATACACATTATATATACGCATCCAACAATGGAGCACCCAGATATTTAGAGCAAATATTATTAGAGCTAGAGAGAGAGAGAGATAGACTCTAATGCTATAATAGCTGGAGACTTCAACATTCTACTTTCAGCGTTGAACAGATCTTCCAGATGGAAAATCAACAACAATAAGAAAAAAATCAAACTTAATCTGCACTATAGGCCATGTGGGCATATAAATATTTACAGAACATTTAATCCAATGACTGCAGAGTACACATTCTTCTTCTCAGTACATAGATCAGTCTCAAGTATAGACCATATGTTAAGCCACAAAACTCGGGAGACTGAGGCAGGAGAATCGTTTGAACTGGGGAAGGGGAGGTTGCAGTGAGCCGAGATCATGCCACTGCACTCCAGCCTGGGTGACAGTGTGATACTTCATCTCAAAAGAAAAAAAAAAGTAAGAAATATATCAAGTAAATTCTCCGACCATAATGGAATAAAACTAGAAATCAATAACAAGAATTTTGGAAACCATACAAACACATGGAAATTAAACAGTATGTTTCTGAATGACCAGTGAATCAACGAAGAGATTAAGAAAAAACTGAAACGTCTCTTGAAACAAATGATAAAGGAGCCACACATACAAAACCTATGGGATACAGTGAAAGCAAAACTAAGAGGAAAGTTTATAGCTTTAAGTCCCTACATTGAAAAATAAGAAAAACTTCAAACAAACAACCTAATGTTGCATTTTAAAGAACTAGAAAAGCAAGAGCAAACCAAACCCAAAGTTAGAAGAAAGAAATAATATAAGGGCAGAAATAAATGACACTGAAATGAATAAAAACACTGATGGAACAAAAACTGGATTTTTTGAAAAGATAAACAAAATTGACAAACCTTTAGCCAGATTAACTAGGAAAAAAAGAAAGAGAGGATCCAAATAAAAAAATCAGAAATGAAAAAAAGACATTAGAACCAACACTGCAGAAATCCAAAGGATCATTAGAGACTACTATGAGCAACTATATGCCAATAAATTGGAAAACCTAGAAGAAATGAATGAATTCCTAGACATATTCACCCTACCAAGATTTAATCATAAATAAATCCAAAGCCTGAATAGACCAGTGACAAGTAACAAGACCAAGGCCATAATAAAAAATTTCCCAACAAAGTAAAGCCTGGGACCCAATGACTTCACTACTGAATTCTACCAAACATTTAGAGAACTAATAGAAACTCTATTCTAACTATTCCAAAAAAATAGAAGTGGAGGAAATATTTTCAAACTCATTCTATGAGGCCAGTATTACCCTGATCATCAAACCAGACAAAGACACATCAAAAAAGAAAACTACAGGCCAACATCTTTGATGAACACTGATGCAAAAATTCTCAGCAATATACTAGCAAACTGAATTCAACAATACACTAAAAAGATCATTCATCATGACCAAGTAGGATTTATCTTAGGGATGCAAGGAGGGTTCAACATATGCACATCAATCAATGTGATGCATTATATCAACAGAAAGAAGGACAAAAATCTTATGATCATTTCAATTGATGCTGAAAACTTTTGCTAAAACTCAACATCGCTTCATGATAAAACTCCTCCAAAAATGGGTATAGAAGTAGTATACCTCAACACAATAAGAGCTACATACAGCAGACCCACAGTTAGTATCATACTGAATGGGGAAAAACAAACTTTTCCGATAAGATCTGGAACATGACAAAGACGTCCACTTTCACCACTGTTATTCAACATAGTACTAGAAATCCTACCTAGAGCAATCAGACAAGAGAAAGAAATAAAGGGTATCCAAATTGGAAAGGAAGAAATCAAATTATCCTTGCTTGCAGATGATAAAATCTTCTATTTGGAAAAACTTAAAGACTTCACCAAAAAACTATTAGAGCTGATAAATTCAGTAAAGTTGCAGGATACAGAATCAACATACAGAAATCAGTAGCATTTCTATATGTCAGTGGTGAACAATCTGAAAGAAATAAGAAAATAATCACATTTATAATAGCTACAAATAAAATTAAATACCTAGGAATTAACTGAACCAAAGAAGTGAAAGTTCTCTACAATAAAAACTATAAAACATTTGGTGAAAGAAATTGAAGAAGATACAAAAATTTGGAAAGATATCCCATGTTCATGGATTGGAAGAATCAATATTGTTAAAATGTCCAACTTCCAAACAATCTAAAGATTCAATGTAATCCCTATAAAAATACCAATGACATTCTTCACAGAAGTAGAAAAAAAGATCAAAAAATCTGTATGGAATCACAGAAGACTCAGAATAGTCAAAGCTATTCCAAGCAAAAAGAACAAAACTGAAGGAATCACATTACCTATTTTCGAACTATAATACAGAGCTGTAGTAACCAAGACAGCACGGTACTGGCATAAAAACAGATGCATAGACCAGAAACAAATCCATATATCAAGAGTGAACTCATTTTTGACAAAGGTGCCAAATGCATGCATTGGGGAATGACATTCTCTTTCATCAATAGTGCTGGGAAAACTGGATTTCCATATGCAGAAGAATAAAACTAGGCCCCTATCTCTCACCATATACAAAAATCAAATTAAAATAGGTGAAGAACATAAATCAAAGACCTCAAACTATGAAACTACTCAAAGAAAACTTTCGAGAAACTCTCCAGGATATTAAACCTGGCAAAGGTTTCTTGAGTAATACCCCACAAGCACAGGCAACCAAAGAAAAAGTTTGAATCACATCACGTTAAAAAGCTTCTTCACAGTAAAGGAAATAATCAACAAAATGAAGAAATAACCCACAGAATGTGAGGAAATATTTGCAAACTACCCACCTGATGAGATTAATAACCAGACTATATAAGGAACTCAAGCAACCCTATTAAAAATGGACAAAGGATCTGAAGACACATTTCTCAAAAGAAGACAAATGACAAATAGGGATACGCAAACATGCTCAACATCATTGATCATCAGAGAAATGCAAATCAAAACTACAGTAAGTTATCACCTCACCCCAGTTAAAAGCACTTATATCCAAATGACAGGCAATAATAAATGCTGGCTTGAATGTGGAGTAAAGGAAACCCTTGTATGCTCTTGGTGGGAATGTAAATTAGTACAATCACTGTGGAAAACAGTTTGGAGGTTTCTCAAAAAACTAAAAATAGAACTACCATCTGATCCAGCAATCCTACTGTTAGGTATATACCCAGGAGAACGGAAATAAAAGAGATAGCTGCACTTCCATGCTTACTGTTGCACTATTCAAAGTGGCCAAGATTTAGAAGCAACCTGTGTCCGTCAACAGGTGAATGCATAAAGAAAATGTGGTACATATATACAACGGAGTATTATTATACAATGGAGGCATAAAAAGAATGAGATTGAGCCATCAAAATATGCCATTAAAAAAATGAGATTCTGTCATTTGCAACAACATGGATAGAACTAAATGTCATTATGTTAAGTGAAATAAGCCAGGCAAAGAGACAAACTTTGCATATTCTCACTTAGTTGTGCGAGCTAAAAATTAAAACAATTGAACTTGTGCAGATTGAGAGTAGAAGGATGATTACCAGAGTCTGGGAAAAGTAGTGGGGGGAATGGGGCAGAAGTGGGGATAATAGGTACAAAAAAAATAGAAACTATGAATAAGATCTAGTATTTGATAGCACAACAGGGTAACTATAGTCAATAATTTAACTGTACATTTTAAAATAACTAAAATAATATAACTGAATCATTTATAACACAAAGAATAAATGCTTGAGGTGGTGAATACTCCATTTACCCTGATGTAATTTTATACATTATATGCCTTTATTGAATATCCCTATACCCCATTAATATATATACCTACTATGTACCCACAAAAATTAAAAATTAAAGTTCAAGAAGTGCTTGTAGGCCAACTCTGCAGCAGAACAATTTCTGCCCCAAATTCTACACTTGCAAAGTAGACTTGATTCAGATTGCTCATGCTTTTACTTTAAGTTAGGATCCTGATCTGCACAGGCTCCATGACAGTGAGATTCTAAATTGGCCATGAACTGAAGAGCACCTAAGGCTACAGTCAAGCTTACAAGACTTCAGTGTTGCAAATGCTGTTCTGTAGATTCCAAGCTCTGTGTTTCTAAGTAAATATTCCTGTTTTGGCTTCTGGGCTGTCTATCCTCCATATCTTAAAGGCAATCTTCAAATTTCTCATATCACAGGAAAGCAGAAAGGAAATATTACTATTTGTACTAGGTTTCAGAACCACAACTTAACCAGTTTTTCCTAGCTAAATAAAGGAATAAAGTAATGTTCTTCCATGGAATATGTCAAGCTACTTTGACATACAATATACTCACAACATACATACTGATGTAGGCTGAATTATGATCCCCTCAAAGATAGTCATATCCTAATCCCCACAGCCCATTTATTAATTTAAATGGCAAAAAGGACTTTACAGTTGACTGTAAATTAAGGATCTTGAGGTGGGGAGATTATGCTGGATTATCTGGGTGGCCCAATTAAATCATGAGAGTCTTGTAAGAACTCCCTTATAAGAGAGAACTAAGAGAATCTGAGTCAAAGAGATGCGGACAATGGAAGCAAAGGGTAAAGGAGAGAGAGGGGGGAAACTGGAGGATGCTACATCACTGTTTTTGAATATGAAACCACACCAAGAATACTGGTGGCCTCTTGAAGCTAGAACATGAAAATACATGAGTTCTTCCATAGAGCCTTCAAAGAAATGTAGCCCTGCTGACCTACTTGAAGACTTTTGACCTCCAGAATTCTAAGAAAACAAATCTGTGCTCTTTTTTTGAGCCACTGAATTGGTGGCCATTTGTTACAGCAGCAATATGAAACTGTTATACGTACATGACACATACAAATGTTTCCCGTTTGCAGCAACATGATGCAGCTGGAGGCCATTATCCTAAGTAACAGAAAACTAAATACTGCATGTTCTCACTTATAAGCAGGAGATAAACATTGGGTAAACATGGACATTAACATGGCAACAATAGACACTGGGGACTACTAGAGTGGGGAGGATGGTAACGGGGTTTGGGTTAAAAAAATACCAATCAGGTACTACACTCACTGCCTGAGTGATGCGATCATTCATATGCCAAACTTCAGTGACGTGTAATAAACCTGAACATGAAACCCTTGAACCTAAAAGTCGGAAACAAACACATTTCTACTTGAATAAAGGATTTAAAAATCAGTTTATTTAAATGTCACGTTTATATTAGTCCCTTTAAGGAGTTGAACTCAAAGTACTCCAAAGACCTTATATTTCTTCCGAGACATTAAAGATGCCTTCTAGTTATAAACTACCATCTTTTACAAGTTAAAAATGACGGCTGGCTTTAGAGAGCAGTCTTTCACGAAGATGTTGATATCAAATGGGCAGGTTCTAAGAAGGAAAAGGATATAGCAACTAGAGGGCATCCGAGCTTCCAATCTAGCAATGGGCTGGCACAAGCACTGTTTGTAACTACCTCAAGTTAGTCTGATCTGTGCTAGGAACCTTATCACACCATCTTAAAAACCTGCCAAGGCCACACTATTAATTAGTAAATTATAAAACCAGAAGTTAAACTGAAGCCGATATGATTCCAAGACACATGCTATCAATAATCTACCATCCAATTTCTGATCTATTCACTATAAAAATTGTGTGTTGATTTTCCTTGCTCTGCTCACTCCCTGATGCATACTCTAACGCACTTATAAATTGAATTCAGTGTCTTTTTTTTTTTTTTTTTTTTGAGACAGTCTTGCTCTGTCGCCAAGGCTAGAGTGCAGTGGAGCAACCTTCACCTCCCAGGGTCAAGCAATTCTCCTGCCTCAGCCTCCTGAGTAGCTGGGACTACAGGTGCATGCCACCACACCCAGCTCATTTTTGTATTTTTAACAGAAATGGGGTTTCACCATGTTGGCCAGGCTGGTCTTGAACTCAGACCTCGTGATCTGCTTGCCTCGGCCTCCCAAAGTGCTAGGATTACAGGAGTGAGCCACCACACCTGATCGGTATTCATTCTGTAACTTGTATCCTTCTCCCTTACTGGTCCACACTTTAGTTTGTATCTCTTCTCCATACACCCTGCTACCTTCTGCACTGGTCCTATACTGAGCTAACATTCCAGTCCCCATTATCACACTGCTTCACTGGGGTAATCCAGGGATCACCTTTCTTTTATGAACAGCTTTATATCTGCTCTGTCATCAGCCTTCATCCAGGAGATACCTGCTTCAAGCCCCCGACTTCTGCTAGGGTTTGACATCTGAAAGTGCCATATGTAGCTAGAAAAAGGGCAAACCAGGGTCTTCATTTTACTGTCCTGCCTTACCGTCCAACAATAAAACATTGTCCTAAGATCACATGAGACAATTGCACTAATAAACCCAATAAGGATAAGAAATAATGTCCTTTTCAAATCAAATGAATCATTTTTCCCTCCTTTAAAATTCAAAAGGAGAATCACAGATTTATGTTATATTAAAGACTCCATGCTTCATTATTTTTAAAGCTGTAATGATCACTTGTAGCCAACAGACAACCCACTTGTCTCCGAATTACAATTCAAAAATTAAGGTAAAGTTTCAGTAGCAAATATTTATATTCCAGTCAAAATCTGCTTTAAAAATTATATACAGCTATCTTCAATTGCTCAATTCTTGGTATGAGTATTGTATGCAAAACTAAAAGCCATATTAAGATGTGAGAAAATCTTATATTACCCTGCAAAGGCATCATCCGCACCATAAAAACAAAAAAAAAATCATTATCTTATACAATATTCTGTGGGGAACAGCCTTGATAACTTTAGAAAAATAACTACACGAATTCTGAGAACTGCAGGAAAAATTGCCATCTTCTACATTAAATGAGAACATTTATGTGAAAATATGTTTGAAATCATAGTTAAATAAATTGTAGGTATTATTAGCATTAGAAAGACTTCTAGAGCTTGCAAGAAGCCAAATTTTCAAAGCCCTAATAGCCAAAAATTCAGTTAAGTCTTTAAAATGTCATTCCAGGCTTGAGATTTCTCTCTGCAGTGAAGCTCAAAAGTCTTTCCTTTAATCAGACTGAATAAAATCCATTTGACCTACTTTCAGATTCACCAGAAGGACTGGAGCTATTTCACTGAGGTCCCTTCCTTAATTGTTGTATTACTTACCTATTTCTGTGTAACAAATTGTTCCCAGACTTAGTAGTTTACGACAACAATATACATTTATTATTTAACAATCCCTATGGGCCAGGAATTTGGGAGCAGTTTGGCTGTGTGGTTCTGGCTTAAGATCTCTAATGAGGTTGCAGTCAAGATATTCACAGAGGGACAGTGCCTGCTCCTACAGTTACTCAATCACGTGCATGACTGTCAGGAGGTCTCAGTTCCTTGCCATGCAACCCTCTATATAGAGCTGCATTCATGTCCTTACAACATAGCAGTTGGTTTCTCCAGAGCAAGTGATCCATTAAGACAGAAGTATTACATACCTTAGCCTTGGAAGTCACTACCATTTTCTCTTGGTTACACAGATCAGCTCAATTCAGTATGGGAGGGAATCACACAAGGGTGGGCCTACAAGGTGGCAGGGATCATTGGAGGCCATCTTAGGAGCTGACAACCACAACTATGAAATTCTGATGACCCATAGGTATTAGTATGCTAGTGCTGCCATAACAAACTACCACAGATTGGATGACTGTAACAACAGAAATGTTTTCCTCACAATTCTGGAGGCTAGAAGTGTAAAATCAAGGTGTTGGCAGCGTTGGTTGCTTCTGAAGCCTCTCTCAACTTGTAAATGGTCTTCTCTCTGCGTCTTCACAAGGCCTTTCCTCGGTGTGTCTGTATCCTAGTCTCTTCTTCTTATAAGAACACCAGTTATACCCACCTTAATGTTTTCATTTTAACTTAATTACCTCTTTAAACCCCTAACTCCTACTACAGTCACATTCTGAGGTAGTGAAGATTAGGACTTCAACATGTAAATTTGGAGGAGTGTGCACAGGTTGGCAGACACAATTCAGACATAATATCCTGTTATCCACCACCTTCTTTACTACAGGTGTTCTCTGTTCTTGGTCTTGTAAAATAAAACATTCACGCTGCTTACTCAGGAATTCCATGTACCTTTTAACAAATAGTATGCAAATAACCATTTCTTATCTATCCTACATAGGCTTCACAGAACAAGTTCTGAGAAGGTAAGGACCAATCTCAAATTCCTTCTCATGAACAGCAGTTCTCCCTCTGTGATCTGGATGCTGATGACAGCACCAACCTATGCGCCAACCATGCCACTCCACCTGCTGGCTCCATTCCAGCCTCTTTGCTGCACCTCTAACATGCCAGGCTTGGCACCCTGCAGCGCCTTTGCTAATGCTGTTCTTTGTATTGTTCTTCTGCTATATTGCAGCTGACTAACTCACCTATTCAGGACTCTGCTCCATAAATGGCTCCTCTTCAGAGAGGCCTTCCTTGACCACACACTCTATTACAATCTTTCTCATCCTCCCCAGTTATTCTCCAGAAGTTTACCCTGATTTGTCAGCATTGAACATGTCACTATTCGAAAATGCATTATGCATTTTTTATGCTTTATTTTCTGTCTCCCACACTAGACCATGAGGCCCATGATCATAGGGACTTTGTCCTGTTCACTATGTATCCCCAGTGCCTGGTACATAGTCGGTAATCAATATATTTACTTGTTGAATAAATGAACAAATGACTATATCAATTAGGTTAATCTGCACAGTCTGACAGATGGAACAGATAACAATTAAGGTAGTCTCTATGTTTTATGATCTATATCTTCCAGAGTTTCTGATCACTAATAGGATACATTTTTAGCTTTGGTGATATAATTTCAGTAAATTGCTTTAATTAAATTGGAAATTGGCAGTAAGTGTTTGTTTTCTTTAGATGTGGGACTCTGAGACTCAGATATTACATCTGCAATGTTGCAAAGTCAAAAACACAAATGGGTGCCAATCTGGATGTTTCCCAGAAATTCTCAATATTTAAAAACTCCAGTTTCTAGACTTGAAAAGGGCTGTTGATGCATATTTCTTCTGTGTTATCCCAAGCTACCCATGATGGTAGAAAATAATTCTTTATTCTCATGAGATACTACATATGCCTAGGATCGAGCTTACACAATGCTTCATAACTTCCCTTATTTGTTGTACATTAATTTCTTACCTGAAAGGCAAATTGTGGGCCTGTAGAATAATTTGTACCTATGGTGGTAACAAAAGTTTAAGTAACTTCACAACTTTCTATGGTCTACTGATGTCATATAATAAGTTAACAGGCATAACCTACAAAAACCACTTCCAAGGATACACAAATTAACTGTCTCCATTCTCAAATGTGTTGTCTATTGTGTGTTGTGGAAATGGCTTTTGGCTGAAATTTAGAGCTCCTGATTTCTAGTGTTAGATCCACAACTTTCCCCATGTATGGATTGTGATAAGTCACTTAAATTCTCTGGACATTAGTTTTCTTATCAGTAAATTAAGGTGTGCTTTTTCAATCTGCACTCTATAATGTTTCTTTTAATTCTAAAATCTTATAATTTCCATCTCCTCTTCCTCTTCCCTCCTCTCCCCTCTTTTCTCCCCACACCACCCTCTACCCACCCCACATTTGCAGAAGAAAATAAAAAGAAGTAGCAGGAAAAGTAATGGTAAGTATATAGTCTTATTTCACTTAATAGGAATCAAAAGAAAGGTACTTTACTATACATACCTCCTCAACTACTGTTCCCCAAGCCTCCAGAGAATCCTCTGGGAATGAATGATCACACTTCAGGTCCTAAGAAGTCATAAGATACACCTGTTTACTGTCCAAACTGAAATAAATTACGCACCACTCCCTTCAATAAATATATCTGCTAAGATAAATGGAGGCATGTGCTTTTAAACCTATACATATGCAGGACACATATGTAGGTATATGAAAAATAAAAGAAGCCGGGTGCAGTGGCTCACGCCTGTAATCCCAACACTTTGGGAGGCAGAGGTGGGCAGATAACCTGAGGTCAGGAGTTCAAGGGCAGCCTGGCCAACAATGCAAAACACTGTCTCTATTAAAAATACAAAAATTAGCCAGGCATGATGGTGGGTGCCAGTAATCCCAGCTACTTGGGAGGTTGAAGCATAAGAATCACTTGAACCTGGGAGGCGGAGGCTGCAGTGAGCCGAGATCACACCACTGTACTCCAGCCTGGGCGATAGAGCAAGACTCCATCAAAAAAAAAAAAAAAAAAAAAAGAAAGGAAAGGAAAAGGGGATAGGGGAAAGGAAAAGAAGAAAGGGAAAATTATCTGCTAAAATAAAGGCAGGTATAGTTTGGTGCTGTGCTGATACGTACAAGATACAGGTATAATCAAGCTATGTTGTTTTGATAATTCAAAATTTTGATCAGAGACTTAATATGATAAACTTTTTTTCTGAATGAAATGATGATACTATGAACACAGTTTTAAGTACGACCAATATGACCTCAACATTTTCCTAGACCATATCCATTAGAAATATTCCCTTCTTGCGATTTTAAGTAGTCTTTCTTTATCCAGGCACCTTGTTTCAGAAACCTGCTTTATTTTCCTACAAGGTGGCTGAGGGGAAAAAGGGTGTGGATAGCAACAGAAAGCCCACATTTTCTACTTGGTATTTATTAGATGGTCTGGAAAATGAATTTCATTTAAGTCCTGAGTGCTGCTGACAGGATTTAATTTTTTTAAAGGTTTGATACCATTTTCAATATAATTATTACTCTCCCAAGCAGAAATACCAAAATACTTCCAAAAAGTGCTTGGCAGATTTTTCACCTTCATATTTCTCCTTAGAGAGTGTCTCAGTCTGTTTTGTGCCGCTGTAACAGAATATCTGAACTGGGAAATTTATGAAGAATAGAAATTTATTTCTCATAGTTCTGGAGGCCGAGATGTCCAAGATCGAGGCACTGGCATTTGGTCTAGTGAGGGCCTTCTTGCTGCTACCTTAGATGACAGAAAACAGAAGGGCAAGCTAGCTAAATGCTGCATGAAGCCTCTTTTATAAGGGCCTTAATCCTATTAATTAGGAAGATTCCCTCATAGTCCTCATTCCGTCTTAAAGGACCCACATCTTAATACTATTGCATTGGCAACACCTGAATTTTGGAGGGGACACATTCTAACTATGGCAGAGGGTATAGCGTGTATCTGTCAAACTTCTCATTGTTCACTGCAATGAAGAATTGGCTGAAATTCAACTTTTTTTTAAATCAAAGTAACACCTCTTCTGCATTTCTAGAATGTAGAAGTTTTTTCTATGAAAAAACGCAGCATTATTAAATTATTATGACATCCATTTTCTTCTCAGTAAATCTACTTTTATTCCATCTCACATAGATCATGAATAATGCCTGTCAGAGGTGATGCTCGATTTTTCAAAGATTAAGTCTGGCTTCCTTCCCTACACATCATTCTCTAACTTAGGTGAAATTATAACTCTCTCTGCCTGCTCCAAGTGATACACATACTAATGTCAGATAAGTTATCAATTCACCCATAGGGAAAGAAGTTCAGAGTGCAGCCAGGCTATGGTGTCCCCCTACTTTATTTTAGGGAGCCCTTAGTTAATTCTGGCCAGCCCTCTTCCTTATCTCTCAGGTTGCAGTTCTTCTCAAGCTCCCACTGCTTCAAAATGAACTTTTTTTCTTCATCAGTATCTACTGACTAAGGAAGCCGTCTTTCTGGAATGTTTATGATTAAATATTATCAATATAAAATTTGATGTGATGCATCTTTATCCTTCAAAGGCCATTTACTTGTTAACAAGGTCTTATCATTGTAATGCATTTGTAACTGCTAGAACTTTAAGCATTCAGGCCATGTGAAGGTTGTCAAGAAAACTTAGGAATACATTTAAGGGTAAGGGGGATTTCTTGGTGCTATTTAAATCACATCATACAAACAACCATCTACCATATACCTGTGGAAGGTATTTGAGCTTTCTCTCTCCCTAGTACACCTCAAGAATACTCATGTTAGTTTTGGATAATACTTTTGAAAAATCGCCAACCCTTGTCCTAAGAGGTATTAATATTCTTGACATAGTACTCTTCCAACTCTACCTGCTGTCACCAAAATACATATCTCAGACTGAAATATTCCAAAGGTGCATATGACTGTGTCAGATCAAATGCATCTCTTGTTCTTGAGATCACCTTCTCTCCCTACCTCCTCGCCTTGAAGAAGGAAAACACACACACACACACACACACACACACACACACACACACACACACAAAACAGCATTTTAAAACTCTGGTACCACAAATCCAATGCAGAACATTTAACATTTCACGCAGTGAAATTTAGCAACATTAATACATTTTTAGTGATATAATTTCCCAAGCCAAAATAGAAGAACAAGTTTACTAGTACAATTTTTGCTGTGTTTTGAAAAGTTTCTCACAGATAAACACTTCAAAACACATAGTTCCTGCAATTTAAATATTTTAGGGCACTTCCGGATTCTTAAAAATATTAAATTACATCCACTATAGTTCAATATTCTATAGGAAAATATACATTATTTTCAAAGATTAAGTCTGGCTTCCTTCTCTACACATCATTCTCTAACTTGGGTGAAATTATAACTCTCTCTGCCTGCTGCAAGTAATACACACAATGATCCGAGTATTTTTTTAATCACTAAATAATATTTTGAAAATAATAAACATCACTAAAAGTATTAGCAGAAATTTAAAACAAAACCACCTTTTTACCTCAAAAGTCATGTGTCAAAACAGAGAGTACCTTACAGAAAATATTTGCCTGTTTCATGTGATGTAAACTCAGAACATAACTCAATAGAAAATGCAATGTACCATTTATTCCTCAGAAAAGTACTACAATATGTGCTTCTTAGAATTAGTAATTTATTAAATGGGCTTTCTTTTTTGTCTTAAAAAAGGGAAATTAAATAAGGATCGGGAAAATATGCTTTCATGTAGTTATTGACTCCAAGTACTTAAGTGTACCAAATATAAAAGTTGGACATTGAAACTAATTTATATCACTATCCTAGAGCCTCATGAATTGGAATTTTCAAAGATTGTTTGCCTATTTAGGTCTTTGTTGAAAAAAGGAATTTCATTAGAAAATGGAATTAATTAGGGCAGTCTGTGGCATTTATTCACAACATTTACAACCTGAGAATTTATTCGCTTGAAAGTTTTCATTCTTTTGTCAAGGATTAACTAAAGAGAACCTATGGCATCTAAACATAGCTGAGGGGGATAATTTAGTGCACCTTGAAATTTATTACATAAATGTAGTTTCTTTTCCTCTGGAACTAGATGAGATTTATATGTACCACTTTTTGCACCTGTGCCAGATTCTTTAAAGCATATTTTGTAAATTAAAACAATTTTTTATTTTAACATTGAATAATTATTTTGCTTGTTAGGGAAATGTTAAGTTATTGTGATAATCTTCAAAATGACCATTAGAAGAGAGATTAGCTAGATTACAAGTTCCTGGAGGGCAAGAACTATGCTGTGTTCATCTTTTTATCCCTGGTGTTCCATTTACTACAGTAAGCAATAAACAAGTGTTGTCTTGAGTGAGTTAAAGAATAAATGTATTGTAACTCTAACCATGACTATTAGCAACAGGACACATTATTATTACCATATAGCTTTGCTCATTAGTTTGATATATTTTATCCAAGTCTATATCAACTCTGATACAAATAGTTCATGAAAGTGTCAATCAACTTTAAATGTTTGCATCAAATAGCCAGAATTGTTTAAAATAGCAACAAATATATCTTCTCTTGTTGGAACAAAGATAGCAATTTGTAAAAAAAGTTATTTTAAGACTTTTATAAAAATATTTTTAGTGATGAGTTAGATTCAGGGAGAGAGGCTGAGAGAGAGAAGGATAACAATATTCAGGGAGAAAACCAAAACAAAAGAAAACAGGAGTCTGCAGTCTACCCATCCTAGGATTAGTCTGCTAAAAGGAATTCATAGAGTAGTATCTAGGTCATGCCAGGGATAAAATTTTAATTGAACTCTTGGCTCCTAGTAGGATACCAAATTTTTTATGTTAAAAATTTCCTACTATGTAGATTGTGCTTTATATTATTAGTCAATCACTACAACTCGTATGAACATTATATTCCTTTAAAAACCATTCTTTTTGTTCCAAATACATAAAAAGCTTTTAAAATGCTCTCAGTTATTTGGCTTCCAACAGAAATGCAAGTAAAGAAAAATAACTTAAAATTATCACTTCTTTGAAGGATTTAAAGCTCATAGCACAAATCTAATAGTTCGTCTAAGTGCAACATCCTCCAAACAGACCTTGAACCTCAGGTAATCGCACACTCACCAGTTTTCCTGTTTCACACCTCTGAATTTAAAATCTTCTCTGGTGGTAAAGACTGGCAAAGCTTCCAGAGCTTTTCTGGCTTATGCACTTCGTTGGATTTTTAATGAATTAGCCAAAATTCATTGTTCAATTAACCATCATTCTCAGCAAATATCGCAAGGACAAAAAACCAAACAAATGTCTAATGTTAAATGACGAGTTGATGAGTGCAGCACACCAACATGGCACATGTATACATATGTAACTAACCTGCACGTTGTGCACATGTACCCTAAAACTTAAAGTATAATTAAAAAAAAATTCTGAAATCTGCAACCATGTAACATTTTTCAGAGAATACATGAGAATTCTATTCTGTAACTGAATTGAATTTTAATTGAACTCTTTTGGCTCCTAGTAGGATACCAAATTTTTTATGTTAAAAATTTCCTACTATGTAGATTGTGCTTTATATTATTAGTCAATCACTACAACTCGTATGAACATTATGTTCCTTTAAAAACCATTCTTTTTGTTCCATTATATTAATGCTTCATAAGCTTACTAATCTGACATACTATAAAACCTAAACTCATCCTGCAAAAAAAATCATAGAAATACATTAAGTGATACATGCAGATCCACTTTACAATGAAAGGTTTAAGAGACAGACTGATGTGGACTTTGTGCAAGTTAATATTCCTTCTAATTATTCCTAGGCAAAAATATAGCTCATGTGACTTTATTTGGGACATTCATTTAATTAGATATCCAGCAGCAATGGTCACTGTGCCAGTGGGCACAGAGAATCAGAATGACTCAGATATATTACTGCTTTTGGAAGGAGGTTTTAAGACAAAAACACTTACATTTGCATAAATGTTAACTTGGGAAATCACTGCCCCTCAATAGTTTTAAATAATGTTTTTATAGCAGATAGATGGGTAAAGCAGTATTTTAGCCATAAGCTTCCATTTTTCTTCAGTAGGACAAAGTACCAGGCTATGCACAATGTATGCCTATGACACGGACAAGAAGCCACAATTAAATCAAAGTACCTCCACCTTAGGTCACTAACTGCGCAGATGTGGTTTCTTCACTGGCAGATGACGGCATGATCTATAGGGGGCAGAGTCCATGAAATAGTCAGTTAACTGAGGAAATGTCTAATTTCCCACAGAACACTCTGTATAACTACATGGCACTACTCTGAAAAGTCTCCGTCATTACCGGATTAGATGGTGAAAACAATGTGTTTATTTAGGCTTGACTTTTGTTAACAGAATGAAATGCCAGTGGAAGAATTTAGATTTTGCAAAAATGCAAGTTGGCTATGTAAAAACTGGATTCTATAGTATTCAATTAGAACTTGGCAGAGAAAGATGTCTATTTACTACTATCACTATTATGGCTATTATTCCTGATATTAATGTTGATGTTACTTTTATAAATATTGTTAGTACTACTCCCATTACTACCACCATTACTATCATCATTGCCACAGCTTCTTGCCTGGGTTTTAGTCAGAGTCTTTTCCCTAATCTTCCTACTTTTATTCTTGGCCTTTTATCATCCATGACTGCCTTCATCACCTTTCATCATCCATTCTCCATATTTTAGCCAAATTGAGCTTTTAAAAGTGTGAATTAGATTATATCACGCCTCTGCTTACAAACTTCCAAGGACTCCCCATTGCCTCAAAGTAAAATGCATGCTGCTTATCCAGTTAAACATAAGTCATTTTGCCCTGTTTACCCGATTTAATACCAAACCAGTGTAGCTGGGGTACATTGAAATCACTGCCTCCTGTACATCGGCCATCACTGTCCCCAGTGCTGCTTAGCTCATCTGTGCCCCAGAGCCAGAGCCAGAGCCAGAGCCAGAGACTTTGCACCTGTTTTTTGTTGTTGTTGTTGTTGTTGTTTTTTGAGACCGAGTCTTGCTCTGTTACCTAGGCTGGAGTACAGTGGCATGATCTCAGCTCACTGCAACCTCTGCCCCCCAGGTTCAAGTGATTCTCCTGTCTCAACCTCCCAAGTAGCCACATTACAGGCACCCACCACTACGCCCAGCTAATTTTTGTATTTTTAGTAAAAATTGGGTTTCACCATGTTGGCCAGGCTGGTCTTGAACTCCTGACCTCAGCCTCTCAAAGTGCTGGGATTACAGGCATGAGCCATGGTACCCAGCCTGCACCTGCTATTCTCTTACTACCTGCCTTCATACAGAGGCTCCTTCCATCTGCTGTCATCTCCACTGTGCAGCTGACACCTCCTGGAAGAGTGTCTTCCTGACTGCATGGTGCTGCCCTGCCAGGCTCTGGCACATCATTTCATTTTTATGTATTGCCTTTGGTATTACTTGCAACTTTTCCTTTTCTTTAAGTCTTTACTGTCTGTCTCTCTGAGAGGTAACCTTTATGAGAGCAGGAATCTTATCTGTCTTTTTATGTAAAATCATGCTTATGCATTGTAAGTACTCAATAAATATATTTTAAACAAATGAATGGAAGAATAAATTATTATTATTAACAAGACCTTATATTCACTGATCACTTACTAAACACCAATGTGCTGTAATCACATTAGCCTAATTAACCTACACTGTCAATCTGTAAGAGAAGAAAGCATTAATAACATATGCAAGGCCTAGGGAAGATGCACACATCTTAAGTTTAAATATTCAAAAGTTATAAACCAAGCCAATAGGCTGTTATATAAAATACGTACTCTAAAATACATACTTTACCCTTGTCAAATATACCTGCATGAAACATATAAGATCATGTTTGATTTTAAGTTCTTGAATTCCTGTGTCCCACACTGCAGGGGACATCAGGTGAACGGGCTGTGAACCTCCAGTTCACATGTCTTTGCTTAAGGCACATCACTTCAAACAGCCATCTCGAGACAAGTTTGTGCCTGTGGCCTACCTATAGTAAGGCAAGCTGAGGAAAGAGGCCCGTGAAGATACTCGAAGTGGGAACAAGGGCATTTAGACAAGAGGTCCCAGGAATCCAGGGCTTGTCCTAAAAGGGGAGGTACAGTTAAGCACATTCCCGTAGCAGCATGAACTCCTCATCTTATAAGAAAAGAGGTGGTCAGAGGGAGGCCAGAGTAGAGCTTTCTAAAGCATGGGCTCGGGACCTGGGGCCCCTTTGACCTGAGTCTAAAAATAAAACTAACTCCACACTCTGAGCCTCAATAATTTGAGCCTCAAACGAGTGAATGGCAGAGTCAGATTTCTAATGCAGCCATTCTGATTCCAGTGCTCATACTCTCAGCACTCTGCCAATCTTCTTCATAACATGGGAAACACAAAACATACTAATATTTGTGGTACATATTGGGGAAAACCCTCTAAGTCACACAAACTGTCATGCTGCCTTGAGGGGTAAAGGAATCAGTATCTAAACACATCAAAAACCCGTTGGGAACCAACCAGTACATTGGACACTAGAAAGCTGTACACTGTACTTTACTTTTTATTCCAAATTTCATAAAATTATTAAGATCCATTCAAACATAAGCCAGAATATTTGGATAACAGGCAATTTCTTTCCAGCAAATGTTGAATTCCTGATATGTGTAAAGCACTTTGCTAGGTACTTGTGGCAGGGAAGTGGGAAGAATATACCACCTAATGGGAAAAATGCAAATAAACCACAGGCTACAATAAAAAGCAGGATAAGTGAAGGATTTGATAGCACTATACGGAATTTAGTTTAGTAGTACAGAGAATGATTAGTTAATTCTTAGTGATAGATTAGGAGAAGAGGGTTGCCAGAATCCAGATGGTATTCAAAATGGAACTTGAAAGATAAATAAGCTTTAACAGCACAGGCTGGTGGGGAGGACATTCGGGGTTGCTAGAACAACATGAGCGGAGACAGGACAATCATGATAATTTCACTGCTTGGCACAGCATTGGCAAGTCCAAGATGGCTAAATCAAAGACTATTCTAGGAGAAACATTTAGAAAGGTGGTTTTGTGTCAGATCAAGGAGGAGTATAAATACAATGAAGAGGCTGGGCATGGTAGCTCATGCCTGTAATCCCAGCACTTTGGGAGGCCAAGTTGGGTGGGTCACCTGAGGTCAGGAATTTGAGACCTCAAATATGGTGAAACCCCATCTCTATTAGAAATACAAAAAATTAGCCAGGTGTGGTGGCATGCACCTCTTATCCCAGCTACTTGGGAGGCTGAGACAGGAGAATCGCTTGAACCCAAGAGGCGGAAGTTGCAGTGAGCTGACATCACGCCACTGCACTCCAGTCTGGGTGAGAGAGCAAGACTCCATCTCAAAAAAAAAAATACAATGAAGAGACATCTGAACTTTGTTCTTTAGATATTTAGAGAGGCAATGAAGGAATGAATGCTCTTGAAGCAAGGAATAACATAATTACAGTTGTTTTAAGAACTAAGCTGAGAGAATTTATAAGAATAAATTAGTAGTAAGGACATACAAGTGGGATAGGCTTTAACCATGGCAGTAGTGGTGGAAATGAAAGAACTAAATAGAAGAACTATGGAGAAGTTGAAGTTGAATGAACAGGAATGGCTTGATACAGACAAGCCCACTTGATAAGGGACTTTGGAAAAGGGCTGATTGTGATTTAAATGTGTCATGATTTGAATGTGGATAACTAAAGGATTGTGGCTAAAAAGCTCAGGAGACAGGAACAGATGTCAAAGACACAGGGTTTGTAGCTAACATTAGAAAACAGGAGGACTCAAGTGCCCCAAAGAGGGGAGGAATAGAAGAGAGATTTATAAAAGAGAAGAAAAGGTAAGGATATCTGATGAAGTTAAAGGAGAATGGCTTTTTTATTTTGTCAGTGAAGCAAAACCCAGGGTCATTAGTTAAGAAAGGAGGGATTGGAGTATGACTGGGATGTTAAATGTTTTACAACTTTTAAAATTACACAATGGTACTTGGATTGGGGGTTTGGGAAGTGGATTGCTGCACAGTTTGACTCCTTACTTGGTGGTCTAACCTTCCCTTTATGTGATCCAATAATGGGTACAAAAGCAATTCAAGGAAATATTAGTCCTAACAAGATCATAGTTTCACAAGAATGTTTTATGTTCATCTCCAGAGCTTTTTAAGTGATTTTAAAATTTTTTTCAAATTATTTGTACTTTAGAAAACAATTAGAAAAGAAAAGGCATGTATGCCAAGTCTCCAAACAAGACAGATCACGTTTTGGATTTGTGAATGGACAAAATCAATGAAATCAAGAGTAGAACAGTCAATAGGCCATTTTACACAAACTCAATAAAATTATTTAAGGTGCTTCCCCTTCACACATTTTAGCATATGGTTCTGGAAAATGAGATGTTTCACCAGGCCCTTCAGTTCTGGCCATAATATAAAATGGATTGAGACTTTTAACTAAAAGGAAAAAGAAAAGCAAACGATTGCCTTAACAAACAGTACCCAGAATTGAATTGGCCCTGTTTAATAGCCATTTATACAAATCACTGGTTTCACAAAATTAACTGACATTTGCATACAATTTTATCAACCTACTTTTAGGGTATGAATAATAATGGGATTTACTTTGCCATCTCAAAATTGTCCTCTGTAAATTCACAGAGTTCTAATTTACCTACCCTAATATCAGGAAGATTTAGTTATAAGACACTTTAATTAGTGCTTTTGCTGTACTTGGTAGTTAGTTACTACCATTTTAGACCCTTCAGGTTTTGTGTGCACACGTAATTCTAGTGTATCACAAAGCAAATATAGATTACTGAAAGGTTACCTCTCAGAATATTTAATAAAACTAAAAACTAGCAAAATGGAAACTATTTCAAACCCCAGACTGTTGAAGTGCTAGATTCAGGGAACAGAGTCTACTGAGCTCCAAAAGTCTAAAATTACTTTAGCAAAGGACAACAGTGGCAGTGGAGAGAGATAAGATAACTGAGAGGGTCTCACCTCACTCAGCCGGGTACTCCTCTGAGACAAAACTTCCAGAGGAACTATCAGACAGCTGAATTTGTGGTCTCATGAAAATCCGCTGTTCTGCAGCCACCGCTGCTGACACCCAGCCAAAGAGGGTCTGGAGTGGACCTCTAGTAAACTCCAACAGACCTGCAGCTGA